>NC_084916.1:11834274-12188024 GCF_949316345.1 Pungitius pungitius | reverse complement strand
GGAGCCAGAAATAGACGCATGACAAAAGGAGAGGGAAGGAGGGGGGGATTATCAACGTTAAGACCGGGGGGATTTACATAGATGGGTGTGCAGATGTGTAGCTGCCGCACGAGGCCGAGGGTAATTGGATGTGGACGTGGGTGTATTTTTGCCAATGTGCGCGCGTGTCCGTCTTTGAAGGAGAGCTAACAAAGAGAGGTGAGGAAGTAAGGCCAGGTTGAAGGACGCAGGACGACCCTGACTCAGAAGTCAACCTCAAAAGAAATATCCAGCTGCTCGAACATGCCGCCCCTCGTAACTACCACGATTAACCATCTATTTGAACAGGTTTGGTCCACAGGAAAGGAAGACAAACCGAACCACCTTATGTCTGAAATCGATGCTTCTCGTTTGATCGTTTGTCGATTAAATGTAGTTTGAGTGATTTTGGTTTCTGTTGTTGCAGTTTTCCATGTTCTTCCATGTGTTCTAGCCGGTGGTTTTACAGGTAACCAGTTTACAAGCTAATTTAATACCATTACAGGTCAGACGATGACGACGCTCTGAGATTGCATATTAGTCTTTTTTTTTGGGCTCTTAGCGCCCTTAAGATGACGGTGTTGAACACTAACATGCCACTGTTGATGTGTGTGTGTGTGTGTGTGCAAGTGTTTACCTTTATGTGATTTGAGAGGATTTTGCTTTGCTTATTCACAAACTCCGACAGACGGGGAAAAAAGCGTGCACCTCGCTGCGTGGCAATGTGCGTGCACGCGCACGCCCGTGTCTTGTGTACAGACAAAACCGAAAGTAATTAATCCACTCGAGCGCGCCGGCAGCGGTGCAGAGAAAATTGCTTTGCGTTCCATTTTTCACGTCACACAGGTAGAGATGAAACTGATATAATACACTGTGGTTGCACAGAGACAATAATGACGTTTTGAATGTGTCAATATTTGGCAGGCCCCGGAATAAGAAAGGCGAGCTATCAAAATGAAGGACAAATTGCCTCTTTCAGATGAGGGCTTGTGGAAGCTTACAAGGTGCCAGGACAATCTTATTTACTGCTAAAAGTCCCTCGGCTGGTATCGCTCTCAAATAACGTAACTAGAGATAAAGCACAAAGGCACATACCTCTATTTGCTCCAGAGTGTCTTGTAGTTTGGAATTCAATTCACTGTGAGGGGGGGGAAAATAAATGGACATTATTGAGAGTTAGTAAATCCGTTCTGAAGAATAATCCAAAATCTAGCAACTTTTTATCCTCGTCATTCAATTCATTCTCAAAATATTAATGGTTTCTCTATATATGAACTATAGAAAATACCCAATAAAAATTGCTGGAGTAAAACATAAAAGTCGCCAGTTTAACAGTCAAAATATATATATACATATATAAATAATTCAATATTCCCTATATTCAATGATGTGAAACACAGGCAAATAGTTTTGACATTCAATAATTGCCATGAAGTGATCTTTTAATGCACTGATTAACTGTCCTAAAACCACTTCATTAGCAGGCCGTGTCTCATAAAGGGCAAGAGGGGAGCAGAAGCATGGAAGAGACGGATGAATTTCCCAACCGATGTCTCGGGGACGAAGACGTGCGTCTGTGTGCGCACGAGGCAGATTGTCACGCGCCCACGCCGCCTCGCAAATGACTCGGGCGTTTTGCCTCATCCCGGGAAAAATGCTTTCAACTCGAAAGAGCTGCAAAGTGGCAAACTGAAACCGGGACCATTTCGCCCGTCCCCGAGACATCCATCCGCTTCCCTCGTGACTCCCCCATTTATAATCCTCCCCCACGCTACGACTCCGCTTGGCTTGGGGTCTTTTTCAGGTCAGGCTGCACTCGCGTCGTGCCTTGTGAGACCGCAGTCGCCCGAGGGGGAGAGTGTCCTCGACAAATTGCTAATTAGGCAACTTAGCCTCAACTGGGTATCGAGTGAGGGGAGTGAGAAGGAGGGAGCAGAGAAACACAGGAGAATGCAGAGCGGGTCCCTCAGGTCGTTGGCAACAAAAAAACAGGTAACAAAACAAGCAGGAGCCACTTCAAAAGTTGATGTTCTCTGTGTGTGTGTGTGTGTGAGTGAGAGAGAGAGAGCAAGAGAAAAAAAGACATATTGCAGAGGTTTGATAGGAAGGACACACACCAACTCCTGGTAACTGAACCCAATGAGTGTCATTCACTCCGGAATGATAAGATGAGACATTCTCAAGCTGAGGGACGGCCGGTGTTCTCATCCCACCCCGAGACCACTATGGGCAGCTAATGCGATAAAAAAAAAAAAAAAAAAAAAAAAAATCAAAGCAGCAAGGAAGTAAGTGGGCTCAACTACATCACGTTGAGCAGCTCAATGTGCGGCCCTGGCTACTAAAGAAACGCGACCCGACCGTCCACACGCGAGGCTCAGGAGAGCTCAGCTACGGGGACCCAGCAGGGGGGGGGGGGGGGGGGCAGGGGCCAACAGGATAAAACGCCCTGTTCATCACACGACTTCTTTTTTGCGTTGGAAGAGCGTGAGAGAGAGAGAGAGCAGAGAAACGATGAATCGTCTGCAATAGGTGTCCACGGGGCCTCACACTGCCTGCTGCTGACACGCCAAGTTGGCCAAATGTGGAATCCCGCGCTTCAAGGTGTGATGCTCAGATTTTGTGAGAATGACATTTAAGCTGGGGGGAGGAGAGGGGAGGAGGGGTGGGGGGGGGGGGGGGGGCAACTGAGTGGCGGGGGAAGCGCTTCAAAGAGCAAAACTAAGCACTTATAAGTAAGCAGATGAGGTTTGAAGGGTGGAGGTTGAGCTAAATAAATGTAAGAAAATTATAGAAAGAGAACTAGAGTAATTGATTACACCAGAAGCACTTATTGCACCCATTGTGATAAATTGCAAGGGTTGATCTAATGTTTTGATAAAGTGCTCTTTTTTCTTCCAAGCACAATATTTCCAATTCAAAAGGTGAGGTTAGCAAACTGAAATTGCCCAAAAATAGACAAATAAGCAACGATTGTTCAGAGCAAAGCCACTTTCCTGAAAAACATCTTCCGGCAGTTGTTTGCGAGTGCTGCGACAACTTCATTATGATCAATAGAGCGCTCAGAGTAAAACAGATCTCAGTGACACACACACACACACACACACACACCTGCAATGACACACAATCACACCGCCTTCAAATGAAAATATATTAGAAAAGCAACAGGGGAGTAGGGCGACCGTGGCTGTGAATAAATCTGAGCGCCAACATGTTGAGCAGCGCGCGTGGACACAGCGTAGCAGCGCCTGTCCCTCCAAAACGTCGGGACACCCCAACAAACCGTTAAGGCGCCAACTGGCTGGAAACTTGGAGGAGCCTCTCCTAGAATAACAGCTGTTCGCAAAAATAACATTTTCTAGGCCAGCATAACATTTGATCTTCAGTGATTCTTTTTTTTGTTCTTGTACAGCAACAAAATACTGACAAAGTGGACAGCTTTATACTTTTTCTATTATTATATATATATTTAAAATGTTATTTATTTGTAAAAAGTATTCAGTAATCAATTCATCATGGAGGAAAAAGGTTATTTTACACAGTGTTTTTGCCGTCCTTGATGAAATGGAGCATGAGGCTGTGTAAATGGGGGGAGGGACCATATCGACTTGGGAAGAGGGACAAAAGAAGGGGACTGTAAGTAACAGGCGGAGCACTGAAGAACGCCGCTGCGGCGTTAAATTACGCAGCAGCCGACCCGAACCGAGCTGCTGGAGGAAGGAGGACGCTGCGCGGTGGCAGAGAGTGTGCGATGTGCATGCAAATGCGATGCCTGACAGACGCGTGATCAACGCCAACCCACGTTAAGAAACGGCTACATTCAGGAAGCGGCATTGGCATATTTTAACGGCTCAAGAGGGCAATCAACTTTCCATCCACGCCAGACCGCGTGTGAATACAAAGATGCTGCAGAAGAAAGGGAGTCTTTCTTCTTATGACGATCACGATCACAATCACACTCCATCGTTGACAGGCTGGTCGCAAATGTTTTCAGTGGTGGAAAACGGTGAGAGGTTCAGCATACAGACGTCCCAGCATGGGCGATTCAGAGGACGTAGAACCAGAGGAATAGTAAAGTGACGACACGCTGTAAATGTGTGAATGACATCCACGGAAAAACGGCAACTGCAAGTCCGAAAGGACTGTGGATTATTTTTACCCCCGCATATGGTTTTCAATTTGTTTGCATTTGCCCCAATTCCTTTAAACAACCTTACATAGGAGGAGAGAGAGAAAAGAGGATTTGGTATGTTGTGTTTGGGCATATTGCTTAAATTAAAAGAAGTTCCTGCTTGCTCTCATCCGAACACCTTTTCCATCCTTTACCTGATGCAGCTGTAGTGTTTGAAGGTGCTGGCAGCCTTCTGACATTCCAGACAGAGCTGGATGGCGCCGGGATAGTCTTCCTCCTGCGGGAACACAGAACACGCAGAATGAAACAGGTTTAAAAAATAGTACAGTGTAAACGCAATATGAGGAGTAAACTGTGGATCGCAGTAGTGTGGAACTGTGTTACAACATGGATGTTTTAGACTGCACCAGTTTTTATCTTTGATTTGATTGGTTGGTTGTTCCAGCAGGTAATGATAACCTACAATAAGATCCAGCGGTAGTCAAATCCATCCAATGTTCTACAGCTGACCTTCACAATAGAAGCGCAAGAGCGTCTCATGTTTGTGTGGGTTTGGCTTTAAATGCAGAATCCCCACCGATTTATGACCTTTCCAGTCAATTATAAATATAATATCTCTCTCAATGTGTGTGTGTGTGTGTGTGTGTGTGTGTGTGTGTGTGTGTGTGTGTGTGTGTGTGTGTGTGTGTGTGTGTGTGTGTGTGTGTGTGTGTGTGGAAATTCCAATACCTCAAGCATCTCGCTGAGTCTCACATCTGTTCTTTGCTGGGAGAAGAAGAATAGAGGAAGGAAGTGATCAATACAGAATGAAACAATTTGGACGAAATATAAATATCAAGAATACGTTACACACTTTCATGCTGTGAAAATGGTGGTAACATTGCTTAGTGGAAACAATCAAAGCAAATAGGAATATATTCAAAACAGTTTGTTTGATGAACTTTCATATTCATTTTAAATCATGTGAGGAGGATTACTGTAGAATACAAGGATCTGTTTCACAAAAGGTACTTTTCTGTCATACAGACAGACAGGGAGGGATTTGCAGAGTACAGAAACGTGTGTTGGCATGGTCTAATTCCCGAGGTGAATCAAAATAACCCAGATTTTACCAACTTGCAAACTACCCACAGGACTACAATCATATTGTCGGTCGGAAATATATTTTTAAACTACGACCATAGACACAACATACTGTTGTCGACCATGTGTGTTAATTCTTTTTACCAGTGTCTTGATGGTCCTCAGTGATTTAAGCAACCCTGTCAGCAGCTGTCGCCTCCTCTGATTGGACAGGAGACCCAAGCTGGCTTCGGTGAATCCCTCCTTCGACATGCTCAGCTGCCTTTACACAGGAAGAGAGAACGTAGCAACACACGTAAATACCACAAGGCTTAGTTGGGATTTAAAGGTCAAAAAACACAGTAATGATGCGTTTATGATACAGACACTTATGGAACTCTGTACACTGGGAGTATTTGAACCATTGGCCTATTTTACCTATTTTTGTCTATTTGGATAAATCCTGAGTAGGAACGGCTTAAACTTTATATGTCAGTTTCAATGTGCAACCGAGAATACTGTACTAATAATCATGAATACAAAAATACCCTATAACTAAACACTTTCCCCCCAGCAGCAGTGTGACAACTGGCCCTAAACAGCAGATGAATCCCGTATTTTCTAGTGCGTGTAGCGGGGTGTTGTTGACTCTTACAGTATTTGAAGGGAAACGAGATAAAATCAGGAACGTCACGCCGGTTAATGCGGAAAGCACTTATTATGCAAATGTTAGGAACGCGCGGTTTAATTCAGTGAATAGGATGTAGTGGAACAGCATTACCTCCGTGCGTTAGTGCAAATGACCGCCGCCAGCTGCAGGTTGGCTTGTAACGCGGTCACTCGCTCCAGTTCCTGTCAGCGAGGAAGACATTGGAATAAACATTTCACAGTTCATGTTTTATTAAATATTTGTGCACCGTGCTGATTTGAATGGTCGGGGCAACCGGACTGGTTGATTTAGGGATCTGCCAGTGAAATGTGGCAGTAATAATGGCGTTAACCCAGAAGAGTGCTGTGCAGACAGGAATCACTACATTTGCACGCACAAAACATATTTCCGATAGCACTTTCCTGGTTGAGCAACCTGTTGAGAGCCTTTCAAGAAGATCGATATATTAGATGATGTCATTATGCCATCGATTTTGAACAGGGGAACAACTTATAAAAAAATAAACATGATAAAAGAAAAGATTCATTTTGCCACAGCTTTGACATTTACCAAAAGGATAAATGGGCTCTCTGGTGTGAGAGTCCCACGTCAGTGACCTTTGCCGAGAACAAACACTCCCTCAGACAGAAGTAGCACTGGGGCTCAAATTTGCATTTCTGTTTCATTGAAGACTTTTTGATCTGCCAGATGACAAGCCTGAGGTGGGAGATGGTTGTGTTTTTAACCTTCATTTCTAACTCACCGCAAGACAAAAAAAAGTCCTCTGCTCACAAAAAAATGTTTTTAGAAAGTTGTCATCCATGACACAACCTTTTAGAAGAATACAGTCCGGTGAAAATCTTTTTCCACACTTATAAAAAACAACAACAACATCATTTAAGTGGGCCTTCAGCTGTGGGGAAGATGATCAATGGTCCCATTCAAACCAATCTGCCCTCATGATCTCGAGGGTGAAGACTATGACAAGCCCTCTGAACGCTTTTACAAGGGTTGATTCAACAGCCCGGCTTTCCTCCGAGGGGACACGCACCATGCGACTGTGATGCCTCTCAGCTCGGGGCCCGCGAAATTAAGTCTGTGAGACAACATGCAAGTCTAAGAGCTGGTTTCACTAGAGCCACACATTTCATTGTGATACGTAAAACTTTTTTTTTTTTTTTACTGTTAAATGAGTGTATCTTTCTTTTGGGAAATGGACTAAATATCCTTTAATCCTCTCAGTCATTGAGGATTGTCAGCGGTGTGGTTTTTTGTGCACATTAACACGTTAAGGCCGATACATTTTCCGATGAGCGCTATCTGTGAAATCACATGCAGCGGTGCAAAAAACTTGAAAATACGATAAATAACTTTGTTCGACATTGTAAGGTAACCTTTGTCTGTTGTGAACCGGCACTGTGCAGAAAATCGAAAATGAAGTCCTATTCGGACGGGGAAACACTGCATCCAAGGGCAACTGTCCAACGCGTGTAAAGCAGAAACACTCATGCGTTCAGCAATGTGCCCCAATCCACACAGGGAGAGCGTGCAGAACAGCTTGAACGCAAACATTCAGCCTCGGACACACTCGTCCCCGCCGAGCGCTCAGTATGCAGCCGCAGGCTCCAATTTGTCGCTGCAGCTCTGCTCCGAGCCGCAGCGAGCCGAACTAAATGGTCTGCGTCTGCGGCGGCAACGCACAGCGGTCCCTTCTCTCAGTGAGAGGTCAAAAGAGCTGGCAGACACACACACAGACGACTTAAGAAGGGTGGCGTAGAGTTTCAAGAGAATCTTCATGTGTTGTTATTCCCCCCCCCCCCCTCGATGCACAATACGACAGACTTCATAGAGAAGACTCCAACGTTGTCCACAAACACGGCGCTGGTGTGGGAGGTGTAGGTGAAAGACGGGGAGATGTTCAGGCACAAGGGAGATCTCTTCTTTTTCTCCAGGCTGCTTTATTCATATATTCAGAAGAGGTCCTTCTGCGACCCCCCCCCCCCCCAAGAACAGCTTGGCTCACTGGGGTTCCTCTTGTTTGGCATATTTACCAATAACCTCCCTGACAATAACGCCCCCCCCTCACTACCACTCCCTCCCTGATGACACAGCCGCCAACCCGTTCCTTATAAGATAAGAGAGGCTCGAGGTTTTAAAATTCTGTGATCAAGCAACTTAACCGGACCACGCTTTGACCTCCGGGACAATAATGCAACTTCAGAACAGCGAATTTAAATGAAGCGGAAAAACAACGGAAAGAAAAGAGCGGCTGAACGCGGGTTCCCAGAGAATATGAACTATGAATTAGCAATCAACGTTTACTAAATGAAGTAAATGAATCAGACGCAGCCTTCTACGAGACAAAGACGGATTGTACACGACCCCTCCACGAGAGCGCGTGTAACGGCGGCGATCAGACACGCTCGTTCCGACAAAGACGCCGCCACACAGCTGTGACTCCCATCTCAACGCTTAGTGGCCCATCATTTCAGCCACTGAGGCAATTTGTGAGCGACCCGATGTGTCTTACATGCCGTTTGTGAAAAAAAACAAAGCTCGGAGGTACGCGGGAGAGTGGCGGGGCGGGAGAGTGGCGGGGCGGGAGAGTGGCGGGGCGGGAGAGTGGCGGGGCGGGAGAGTGGCGGGCGGCCTCGGGGGCGTAAAGCACGTTCACCGGCGGCCTCAGACAGCAGGACCGAGCTACTCGGCGTGATCGGACGGTATTTCGGGGGTTCCATAACGCGTCTCCCTGTGACACTAATGCAGATGTGGTAGAAACCGAGGGGCCCTCTGAACTCCAGCGGGCGTCTGCGGACCGAGTGAATAGTGGCCCGGACGGGGCCGATGGAAACGCTTCCCAAATCCCTGGCAGCGCCTGCTAATAAGCCTTCGGTGTCATTTGGACTCTGCACAGGGTCACAGAAATAATGATCAATTTGCTATTCATACGCTGACCTTCTGAAGGCTTAACAATGATGGTAATTTCACTGCAATTTCACTACACATTAAGATTTGTTAAAGCGGTCAGTCGTGTGCTGGGTTTGGCTGAGATCAAAGCTTCACTGGCACACTGAACACAAATTGGACAAACTTTAATATTCAGGCCTCCGAGAGGACTTCTGACGTTTGATTGCTAAACCAAATCAATCCATTCCAAATCAATCAATTCCATCCACCCACCCACACACACACATATTTCATCTCCTTCCAGAACACTTTTATTTTGAAGCACACTTGAAGCCATGAAATCAAATACGGCCTCCCAGTAATAATGTTTACTGACAAGCACTGATACCCAAGATCATAAAACCTCCAAACAGGGAATAGAGTCATTGTGTGTGTCTGTTTACTAATTAACATACTGAACAAGCTTATGGATTATGCATTCATAAGAGCACGGACAGGAGGCATTAGCAGACACACCGGCCGAGCCGGCGCATTGGTAATTCCTTTATGTCAACACGCGCCGATGAATGCTTTTTTTTTTTTTGGTTGTTTTTGGTGCTTGTCAATTTACACTGGAATCTTACCTTGACATAAGCTGGCTGTTTCTCCAGAATAAGATCGGCAACCTTTTTAGAAACCTACAGAGAGAGAGATACAGAGAGAGAGAAAAGGGGGAGGGGGGGGGGGGGGGTGAGAAAACATTGAAAGACATTTTAATATTCTTCCCGAAGGTCACCCCACAAAAAACGGTTTGGCCACTAGAATCATGCTACCAGGGATGAAAGTGGAATAACAATCACTGGTGTCTGTATCTGGAGCTCTTTAAGGCCAAAGCCTTTTCAATCAAAAGAGCACCTTCCTTTTTTCAGTTTCATTGCGATTTAAATGTCTCAATAACTCAATAAATGTCTCATGACTTTAATAAGTAAGCAGTCGCGTTTTGTGACTCTCCCTGCCTGTCAAACACTGCACATCCATGCTCCAACTTTACAACACAGGCTATCGGTTTGATATTTTTAGTCACGTATGCCAAGCTGGAATAATCCTAATGACATCACCAGTGTGATGTATGTTCAGCAAGGTTTCATTTATAGACCTTGTGTATCAATAATAAAGAGAAAAACTATTGATTTGAGTGTCAAAGTCAAGAGGGAACCAAGTCTCGTGCCTCACTACGGATGCGTGAGCTAGAGGTGAATGCGCTGCTCGTTAGAGGCGCCGAAGGACACTCACCTGGGAGACCTACAGTTTATTCCGTGTCTGTATCGGGTCTTTTGACATCCAGAAAGAGAATTGATTCAGTACGGTTAAGAAGTTGCACAGGGAACCTTTTGCAGTGAGCAATCAAACCCTCCTACCTGAGCCACAAGGCCAAAGTCATTAGCTCGCCACCCGCCCTCACAAACACAAATGGAAGCTAATTGTGCGGCGGCTGGGTTGCGAGCAGAGGCCTGTGCACGTAACGTTCAGCAGCATATAGTCCAACAAAAAAAAAAAAACTAGTGACTGGCTATGAACTCAACTCAACCAGCAGGACAACGGATGCAATGTTTCTCATTGTGTGCCACGAGGGGGAAAGGGAAATAAGGGAAGTGACGGGACGACAAAGCGAACAAACAGAAGCCTCGACTGCAGAGACTGAGCAGGTTCGGACGGTTTGCTCATTAGCGGCGAGGCTGCGGCGCACACCTCGACGTGGGCTTGCGACGGAAGTCTCGGAGTGGTTCGCTACTTCTCGCAGGTGTTAGCCGAGGTGTGTGAGAGCAATTAGAGCTGAATTAGCGCGCGCTAATTAGTGTTGGCAGCGGTGGAAAAATCCCGAGCAGCAAAGTAATAGAGGGTCAGTCTTCCTGATCAACAGAGGTAAACAAAACGTCCAGAATAGACGCTCGGCGCCTCGACGCACCGGGTAGCTGCGGTCGGCTTGTCATTAGTGTGGTATTGCAATTGAATTTTGACATAGAGCTTTGTAGCCAAGTGGCATCTTCCTGGTGTGAAAGGCAATCCTAACGTCCAAGTTAACTTAATATGAGATACAATTACTTCGAATGGCCAGCAGGGGGCGAACCCTCTACATGGTAAACAGTGTGTACGGTCTCGCTCGCTGGTTTATAGTCCTCAACATTAAGTTAATTTAGTAATCTTTGGGTCGCATTGAGAAGGAAAAAGGAGGATAAAGCAGGGCGTGCAAGAGGTCACTACCCTACACTATGTTTTAAAGTAACCATTGTCTTATTCCACACTCTGGTGTTGCCTACGGTTACCAAGACATAAGATGGTGATGGCGAAAAATCAAGATGACGACGGCCAACACTACAGGCCCAGGACGGCGGTCTGATTTGCGGTCTGTGACTGTAGCTCGTCATCACCAGCACGCAATCTGGAACTCGGTCTCTGCACAGCAGGACTTTGTTTTCGGCCCCCGTTGACACACAGGGAGCCAGGGGAAGGCCTGGAGAACGGTTGCATAAGCATTACGCACACTTTCTAAAAACTGAGCGGAGGGAAAGAAATCCTTTTTTGCTGCGGGAGGGATACTCATATACAGCTTTCAAGTTTCATTAAAAATGTACTACGTTCATCCCAGTTATCGCCTCCTCAGACATCTATGCAGCCTAAATCCCTGCGGAGGGAAAACCACTTTGAGGGGGATGGGGAGGATATATATTGATGCAGCTCATGAGTTGTTACTACAAAGACGGTAAAAGACTGTAAAATGATTCATGTTGTTGAAGTATTACAGGTTAGTTATAGAACAGACGTGCATGTTTTGGTAACAGGCGACGGTTTAAATACAGTCATTAAACGTCTAAATCTCTACCAAACTGGGTCTTTGGACTCAGACTTTTATCAAATATGCAGAAGTCTCGCTGCACGGAAAGACAATTCCCCCCGAGATGAGTTTCTGCCAGGCGTGTTTAGAGATGCCAATTATTGGGGGGGGGGGGGGGGGGGCTCTCTTCTCCGCTACCACGGAGAGAATGCTCTGCCCCACAGCGGCCGACAAGAAAAATAAAAGATAGGGGTTAGCTACGTGTCAACACAAGCCAAAGTAGCAAATAGAGGAAATAACCGAAAGTACAAATGACACAGTACTGGGTATTTCTCACTTTCATCTCATATACTCTGCCCCCCCCCCTCTCAACCAATACACACACACACACACACACACACCTCCATCATCTGCCAGCAGGAGAGGCAGTCAGACCCATAGTGAGAATCTAAAAGAACTATTAGCACTTTGTCACATTCTGAAGACTACGAGCCTCTGAAAGATCAGATGTGTAAGTGTAAAAGTCTGCGTACACACATAGTGCTCAACTAGAGGCGGTGCAAGTACAAACATCCACATGTACATCTTCCCAATACAATAAAGACGTGTGCAGGAGTAATTTTGTCAAATGATTTTGGATTTTTTTATTTTTTTCTATTAATAAAAGGTTCAGCAGCCCCTTTAAGCCATACTTTAGTAGAATATTTTAAACTTTGACCTGTATCTCACAGGCAATAAGACTGCATTTTAATGCAATTCAAACCTCATAAATCAAAAATATTGAACAAATTTAAAGCACGAAATCAATCACACCGGCTCCCGTTATGACAAGTGTTGTTTAGCCGATACAAAACAACAAGTATTTATTGCCAAACCCAGAGAAGAGAATATTTTACCACCAAGGTACACATATATAGCAGGAAGGTCCATGTTTACAGACAATACCCATCTGCTGTGTTTAGCAGGGATTGGAATTTTAGTCACGGTATTTGTAAAAATGATTGACTGCAGAATAATTGAAAGTCATTATTCATAATGGAAACAGGTGTAATCTCCATCTGCGGGTAATTATTCTGAAAATGTCTGAGTGATCGATGGGAGTGGGAGACCTGAGAGAAAGAAAAACAGTAATACTTACAAAACACTTTGTTTCCTTTGTTTTTTGCTCCCATTGTGTGTGTACCTACATATTCTGTTACATATGTTCTCCTTTCTTCTATAGTAGACCCTATGTGTGTGTGGAATGTTTTATTGTCTCTTTCTCCTCTCCAGTGGGAATAAACAGCAAGATGACAAGAAGACCATTAACATTTTGTTTGAAAAATAAAAATAAAAAAGGAGCTATGGGATACTTTACAAGAGCCTCGCGGCCTTTTAGGGAGACAAACGGACAGAGTGTCGGCGCATTTAGACGCAGGTTTGTATTGACGAGCTCGCTGAGACCCGTAGATGTGGATTTTCTGCCTGACAGCATGCTGAACCAATTACCGTGGTTGTTCCAATGAGAGGCCTGTGGGCTCCCCGCCAGACACAGAGGCTATGTGTGAGACTGTGTTCGTGCACTCTTGGACTTGATAGGGGGGGGGGCTGCATAGATGTTCTAAGTTTTTAGAGGGAGCGATGGAGACGAGCAGGTGTGCAGAAAGTGCACAAGCTTGCTCCTGGAAGGAGGATAAGTGGACTCCCTCTGCAGTGGACTGTGACGATGGGGAGAGAACTGCTCTACCAGGGCACTCTATGAATAGAACGTGTGCACCGGCCAGCTCTCACGTCTGAAACTGCGAGCACCTCAAAAGTGGTCCTGCTGTGTGGAAGGAACAAAAACGCAGCTACTGACGTCAAAGCAGTTTGAGAGGCAAGAAGGACGAACTATGTCTTAAGGCCCCTTTTCAGCTTCAACAGCAATTCATCAACATAACAAATCGGGGGGGGGTGTGATGCTCCAAAGGTTAGTGGACTGATGGATTAAGTTTTTGCTTTTGCCGTCTCGTTCTTTTGGAACCAATAGTAACCCAAGAGGGTGCAGTACAAATATTTTTAAAACAACAGGGATATCACAATTATGTCTGATGACCTGAAAACACAAGTAAATGAGTGAACGTTTTTAAGTTGTGAGAGGTAACCCGCATATTGGTTTGCTTTCCTCTAAATGGAACTATAACTACTAAATGAACATCATGCTGTACTGAAAATGACTTGAAACTAGTTATTGAGACAATAAACTCAGGTTAACAATGTTTAATGAGGTTTAAAAAGACGCCTTGGGGCTTTGGAACAGAGAGAGAACGGAGGTCTAAGACACTGTAGCATTGGCTTCCCTTTTCATAAGCGGGAGTCGCCGCCTGCATGAGGCGTCGCCGTGGACTGGAGCGTGACTCATGAGGTTGTCAGACATGATCCGGACAAATTTGGCTGCCATCGGTTAATTACTTTTCCGAGAGAATGAGGATGCGAGTGGAAGAGGGAGCTACTTACTGCCGCCTGTTGTCTCTTCAGCTTGTCCCTGTACTCCTCCAGCTCCTGCAGATTTAGCTCAGGTGGTAGCTTCTATAATCACACACACAAACAAACAGCAAGGTGGTGTATTTGTGTCTATTATATCCTCAAACATGTCACACAAAAACGCAGTAAGTTCATTTGACTTCTGCAAGCTGGTTCCAATTGTTTCTACTGTTGGCTGTAGTCAAAGTCGGCGCAGGGTGCGAGTCTGACGGATAAATATATAAACGGTAAAAGCATTGCAAAAGGCTGCTCAAAGAGAAAGGTCAACAGGATGGTGAGACAGGCCGTCATCCAGGGCAAAACAGGGTATACAAATAAGAGCGCAGAGCCGTCAGCATGGCAACTAAAGGGTAGCACCCAACGGCAGAAAGATGGGCGAGGGAGGATTTTTTTTTTATAACTAAATCCCAAACGATTGTCTGTTCTTACTGGCGCTCAAGATCTAATTACCTAGTAATTGGACTAATATATTTGTATCAAATCTAATTGAAAGCGAGCGAACGCTGTGCTCAGTATCCTGTTCACTCTGCATTTCACTGACGACAGCTGGAGCTCTTACTCCATTAAAGGAAATAAAAACAAAAGAAATTCACTTTGCCAGATTAGAAGTAAGATTACTCAAGAAGGTAAAAGTACATTATTTAGTAAACAGTAAACAAACTCCGGTAAGGAAAGGAAATATTGCAAATCCATGGCCCAAAGGATGATAGGTAATTACTTTCCCCTTGACTGAGAGTCTCATTTCAGATGGTGTAGCAATACCAAGATAAATCTAATGAGATTTCACACCCTTCCCCTGTTGAGAGGACGCAATCCATCAATCCGGGTGTCAATGGTGCGTATGCAGCTCAGCTCAAGTGGAAGAATCCGCAGCTCAGGTGAGAAAGAACTTTAACTCTGTTAGTCAGGCAAGGTTCAAAGTGAGATATATATATATATATATATATATATATATATATATTTATAGTGCTAGTCCTGTTACTAACTCAGTCAGTACTGCATGCGCATTCAAAGGACTTCTGACCTCCAGTCTGACCTCCAGCTCGTGCTGCACCATGTCGAAGGAGTCGGTGGGAGAAGTAGACCTCCTCGATGCTTTCAATGATCTCCTGCTCCACCTGGGGGTCGATGGGCTGCTCCCTCAGCTCCCGCAACTCCTCCTGTAAGAGAGAGAGAGAGAGAGAGAGAGAGAGAGAGAGGAGAGAGAGAGAGAGAGAGAGAGAGAGAGAGTGAGAGAAGAGAGAGAGAGAGAGAGAGGAGAGAGAGAGAGAGAGAGAGAGAGAGAGAGAGAGAGAGAGAGAGAGAGAGAGAGAGAGAGAGAGTCAAAGATGTCCTTGAAGCAAGCACTTAAAAAAGTTCCAGACACACAGGGACACAAAACAGAGTCGAAAACAGAGAATTACATCACTTTAATGAAAACGACAAACCAAATCGAATATAAACACGAGAAAAATACTTCAAAAGAAAGAAAACTCGTACAGAGAAAAAAAAAAATAGGAATGACGCCGAGGGGAAAGCTGGATAAAAGGGAATGGAGATGGCCCCCCCCCCCCCCCCCCCCCCCCCCGGCCCCCGGCCCCCGTCAGTGAGACATCAATCCCCGCAATCGATTGACACGCAGCGCGTCCGTCGAGGGCCCGCCGCGTCAGCGAGACTTTCACATGAAGGATTCTGAGCTCGTCTTGAAGTCGCGGGTCAATGAGAAAAGTGGACATTTTTTGCTGGTTTTGTTCCCGAGAAGCCTCCTTCGGCAACAACATGATGGCAAATATTGTGAAAGCGTGCAGTCCTGCCGGGCAAATAAATGAGGGGCGGAGGTTGCGTCGAGATAACTAACCAGGCTTTTCTCAAAGTTCAACGGAAAATAAACTTAAAAGGGAGAATCTTTTTTTTCTCCGCTGACCGAGCAGGAGATGATCATGAGGAGCCCAAGACCATGAAGTAGGTTGTTCTCCCCATCCAAGGGTTTTTCCCGTGCCCATGTGAGGGTTTCGGGGACAGGGGATGTCGCACTTGTACAAACTGTTAAGCTAATCTGCAATATGGGGTAATGGAAAATAAACTGAATTGAAAAGAGACGGATCTCAAACAAAGGCGATTTCCTCCATTGCGACAGTGAATGCCGCTTTAATGCAGTGTGGATGATATGCGGGACCAATACTTCCCGAGGGGATTATGCAGCGACAGAATCAGCCATAAGCTGGGATCACTTCTCCCATTGAAGTAAACTAACTAGGGATCTGTCAGTCTCCTCCTAAAAAAGGGGCGTGGCAGCGGTGAAACCCATGTGATCCAGGAAGCCGACTCCCCACCAACGTCTCCTTTCTGCAGTGGATCGGATTGCCTTTTTTACCATATATAAATGCAATGGACAGACCTTAAGGCAAGTGTGTGGGTGAGCGCGTGAGATTGGACGGGGGGGGGGGGCGGGGGGGGTTCAGGTATAGGATCACACTCCACCTTCTGAAGGGTGGGCGGCAAATCAACTCAAACGAGCAGAGTCGGGAGGCGAGAAGGAGAGAGGGGAGAGAAGGGAGGGAGCCGGGGAGGGGTGGGGGGGGGGGCGGATGAGTCATTGGTAGCAAAAAGTTCCAGCAAAACGATGAAGAAAAGCGAGAGAGAGAGAGAGAGGAAGAAAAGCGAGAGAGAGAGAGAGAGAGAGAGAGAGAGAGAGAGAGAGATGAATGAGCAAAAAGCCAAACAATGATTTGAAGACACTCCTGGGTGGTTAGAGCAATTCCCCCCGCAGCTTCTCGCTCTCTCTCTCTCTCCCTCCCTCCCTGTCACTCCCTCAGGCCTCCCACCCGAAGTGATGTGTGAAACTCGGGAGCATCTCCTAGTGATCGAGTCCTTGAGAGGCCACCTTTGGTTCAATAAATTCCCTCCTTTCTCCCCCCCCCCCCCCCCACGACGACTGGGCGAGCGCACAAAATACACAAAAAGAAGAAGAGGAGGAAGCGGAGCCCCCCGAGCCGCACACGTGAACCCTGAGGCTTTGATCAAATTTCACTTTGAAGGAAGGAGGGAAGTCGGGGAAGCCGCCGTCTCATAGCAACACCTTCTCCAATGAAGGAAATTCTCATCTTCTGGCAGAAATTAGAAATGCATTTTCATCCAAAGTGTGGGCCGCTTAACGAGCATCATCAAAAGAGGGTGTTCGTGTGATTGTATGAATGCGGGAAATCGGAGTGGGCCGCGCCACGCAGCGCCCGGATAGCACGGGAACAAGTGAACAAATACAAAAGCGGCGGTTCCCACCAAAATAAAAAACAGCGAGGCGCCGGGAGAGGAAGAACGCGAGGAGAGGAGACAGACAGGAGGGCCAATTATTTCCTCCACGGAATCCTTCATTGGAATAAATCAAAACAACCTCACTGTGATGAGCCAAGTCACGGTGTTTGTTTGTGTGTGTACGTGAGTGTCTGAGTGTTTAACACGTTTGTCTCTCTGGCACTTTAAGACACAGCGACGATCAATACACCAAAATACACACTGCGTCCCTGTGGTCCGCTGCTGTCCTAACGTGTGATACTTGTGAGTTCATGCTCGGATTTATTCTCCATTCTATTTTTCCCTCAGGTAATTCTCCGCTGTCTGTCACTGCGCCAAAAGCAACGGGTCCCCCCCATCCTTCCCCACCCCCCCCCCCCCCCCCCCCCCCCCACATCTGCGGTACACGCAGTTCTTCTGTGGTCCGAGTGAGTATCTCAGAAATGTCCCCAAAAAAAAGTGTGAAATGTCAAGATGAGCCGTGCCTCTCTCCGGCCTTCTTAAGAAAAGCCTGCGTAAATGAATGACCAGCTTCAGCCCGCCCTCTGAAGCGAAAAAAAGAGACACTATGACATGGAGGCCCATCGCTAATCCCATTCCAACCTCAAATCTTAGGAAGCACTGCAATATCGAACAGGAGAGGCACGAATGTTTATGGCGAGAACAGAGAATTCATGTGAAAGAAAAAGCGGAACGGGTGAGCCGATGGTGACCCCTGCTGGTGAGAAAGTGTACTTGCATGGACCCAGATTTTATTTCTACAGGGAGTACAGGGAGCCACACAATATGAGATTAGAAAAAG
This sequence comes from Pungitius pungitius, assembly GCF_949316345.1. Classification (NCBI taxonomy): domain Eukaryota; kingdom Metazoa; phylum Chordata; class Actinopteri; order Perciformes; family Gasterosteidae; genus Pungitius; species Pungitius pungitius. The sequence continues at coordinate 12,169,873 of NC_084916.1, read as the reverse complement.
GCTGGAGAGATAAAGAGCACCACAATACCTGCAAAGAAAATCCGTAAAACGTACCCGCATAGGTGATGAGAGTTTGGAACTAAAAAAGGTTTTGGAATGAGAGATAATAGTGTTGTTTGTTATGGAGTGAAAACATCAAGCAGCTCATCAGGAACCAAGACAAATTGTCTAAATTAACAAAAACCTCAAAGGGATTTATACAAATTAGCTGTTAGATGTATCACTATCTATCTAACGCTGTATACCTTGTTGCATAAATCATCTTTGTGAATAAATCACATTGAAATCTAATTTAATCTCATTAAATGTAGCCCCTTGGCTCATTGGCCAGATTTACGTATACATTTGTAAAGGGCATCAGGTACGCAAGAGCAGGTGAACAAGGAGGATGGCATTGCCTTTGAGAGAAAAGGTTTCCATGGGGGAGGGGGGCGGCAAACTGCTGCTCAAGCCAAGAGTCTGACCTCTGTTTGTGTCTGTGGGAGGAGCCAAATCAAGGGTTTCACCTCAACAGCAATTAGATCCGTTCTTTGGCAAGAATCCGGTAATGTCCCACTGTTATAGACACCTTTAAATATACCGCTGTACTGTAAGCAGGGAGGTATGATCGGGGGATTTTTATTAAATCATATTGTAAGATATTATAATAGTAATTTCCATTTATGACCTTCACTGTGATCCAACATAATCACACTGATTTCTGAGCAATCCGAGCCGATGACGTTGTGTCGTAAAACACAACGTCAATTTAAATACACTTAGAATCAAGAGTATTGATATTGTTTAACAAGCCTATCAGCTGCTCACAGTAACAACAGCAACGACATTACAACCTTTGCAGCCATTTGAGGTGCATTAACTTTAGTAATAATCAGAACTGCATTTCAACATTTGGCCTGTTCAAAGAACAAAGAATTGAGGTCTTACTTTTTTTTTCTTTTTAAACAGCAGAGACTGAACGACTTCGCAGAAGCGATCAGTCGCCACTTCCTGTTACTGACTACAGCGAAACCGAGAGAGCCATCTCTGGTGAGGTCACGAGTGGGGCGGAAATGACTCATCAGTTACCCGATAGGCTGCTTGACTCCGTCCGCCTAGCGTGGTTCGCTGCTTCGGGTACGCGCTTAAATAAACACGCGGTGTTCCCCCTACCGTAGGATCAAGGGGACGTCCCGCAGACAGACATCTACCCCTACCCCCCCACGCCCCCCTCTAAATATTGTAAACCAAGGGGAAACACGGAACGAGGGTCCATTTGTTTCCCTTCTCGCACACACGCAAATCTACACCTTCAGCTTAACATCATTCCTACTCCGTCAACGCTTCAAGTTGGGTGTCCAGAGAATGAGTTGACAGCATCAATTCTCAATCAGCACCATATGTAATGCCCCCCACCCACCCACTAGCTAGAAGTTGCTGTCAGCTCCTCCTGGAGGATGACGAATGAACCCCGGCATAAAATGAATGGACAAACACAACTGGTACCAAGCAGTAAGTATAAAGTATTAAGTAATAAAGACACACACACACACACACAGGCATCGACAGAAGTGGAGTAATATTCCCTTTCGATCAAAGGGGACCGTGGGTTTCGGTGTACACAAAAGGATGAGGTTTCATTTTCCTGAGAGGTGACGGGCCCCCGCAGCAAAGCACATACAGTCAGTGCACCGTGTTAAATAATATCCATATCATTTCAACTAAGTCTCTCCCAATGTTCCTGTCTGCTTATACCACGCACGGTTCCTCGTATCACGTAAGCCAAAGGGAATATTTGGGGTCTACAAGTATTTGATGTCTGCATGTCCCCCAATCCCAAATCCAATGAGAAGCAACTGAGGCTCTGATAACACCTGGAGACTAAATGACTGTTCGTATTAACTGGGCTTGATCTGCGTCTCTGGGTGGTTTTCTGCAACAAAAGACACTATGATACAATGACCTTGAATTATTAGATCATAAAAATATTATATTTCTTGTGAACCACCAGCCTACTTAATGTGAAAATATCATCAGGACCCGTCCCTGCCTTTGACCAAAAAAAACAGATTGAAAGAAATTTCCGAACCCCTCTCAGCTTCATCTTCTTCAACTCTGAACAATGAGTTGACGGAAAAGCACTTCCTTTTTATCTCATCCGTTTTTCAACCTAGGCAGAAAACACTCGAGGCAAAGCATGAAGAGACTTTCATTCACATGGACCCCAAACTGCATCTACAATCAAAATAATCTTCACTGGAGGGAGATGAAATGTCTGGCTGGATGGACCTAGCTGATATCAGCCTGCACTGTGAATAAATGGAGTTGGTCACCTTCCGAAACGGTACGCAGCCACACTGGAAGGTCACAACTACACGTCAAAGTCAAAACAAAACCAGCACCTGGCAGTGCATAGCGGGGCCAGTGAGCAAGTGTCTGTCTATAACATATAGAGCTACTCGGTGGCTTCGCTCAGTCTGCTCTTGGCAAATTGAATGTGCACAAGTGGTTAAGCACAGATGCTTCTTGTGACCAAGCACGACTGATTGTATTTTCAAACGCTGCCACAGAGAAATGCACACATTTCATATTTTCCACTTTTGCAATTTGGATGGATGTGCCCTCAAGTGACAGAAATGGATGCCAAAGTATAATCTTACGTATGAATGATTCATTATACAATAAGTTTGGCTTCTATTAATATGCAGTCAAGTTAGCCAAAATAGTTGATTGATCCATGGACCATCGTCTTATCTGAAAAATAAATCTTTTTGCACGCCCAGTGTTTGGACAAGTAAAAACTCATTTTTTCAGTTGTTGACAAAAGCTAGAATGACGTCATTACTACACAATGCCATCAGTTACACATGGAACAGGTAGATCTACTTTTTACTTTCTGAACACGTGATTAGCTGTGGTCATTTTGATCGGTTTTGTAGGCATGAGCTTTACCTTGCTGGGGATCCTCAGGCTCTCCACTGGGCTGAGGTCTGCCATGCTTTCCTGGGGGCTTTTCAGGCCCTGTCAAAATAAGAGTCACTGTTAGATTTCAAAAGCCCAAAATAGTAAAGTAACTGTAACGGTTTACACAGTGGGGACGTGTGCCTGTTGTGACCTTGCTTGTCATTCACGAGCACACTACTGTATTCAACAAAAAGTGGAAGTGACGGAGAGATTTTGTGATAACGACAGGCTCTGCTGTGTAGTGGGGAACCGATGAGCTTAATATTACTGCAGTGCAAGATGAGAACTTCCCTAACCGCCCAGTTTCCACTGTTATGCCTTGTTGATGTGCTGTTTTAAAAAGGTAACGTTAAACTCTGCGCACGCGGGTATTTCTCTCATTACATATACATTTTCTTCACGTGGGGTAAATAGTTCAGTAATTGTGACGCAGTCGATGAATAGCCTGGTGTTATCCGGGCTGAATGTACCCTTTAATGAGCCACACGATGAGCTGTCAAATTAGCCAGTTAGCCTAGCTAGCTAGCAAGCCAGCTACTTGCAGCTGTCAAAGACTGCGCTGCTTCGCTCACCTGCCGGGACATAAGAGACTTGATCTTCTGCATTGTAAATCCGATTTGTGGCAGCGTACAAATAAAAGAGCAAAGTTGTGTTTTTTGTTGTTATCAACGATGCGCCTCCATCACTAGGAGGTGGACGCCATAGTTGACCGTCACGTGACCGGTACGGAGCGAACGAGGAAATCGCAAAGGCCGCTGGGAAAGGTAGTTTTTATTTAGTCCCAATCTCACGAGGGTAAACAATGAACATATTTAGATTAAATAAATAAAAATATGTTGGAATCAAAATAATTCATGTTAATTACAGACTTATTGTCAAGGTATACTATTCTAATAAATGCATTGCTTCCTCACACCACTGGATGGTAGTATTTAACATCACAGAATATAACACTACATCAAGTTTCTTCTGTCCTTAAAGAACTGACTGAGTACTCACTGTTAATTGAATGTGTCAGGTGAAGGATGAACCTGGGCAAAACTAATGATGACTGTCATGGTTTATTAGGACACTTAAAGAGATCAGATTGTTCATGGTATTACAATAATGTTGTGTCAAGATGTCGGTTTTGAAATAGGGCCATTATTGCATATGGTTATACTGAAATAACCTTGACTGATCTACTTAAGGGGTAATGTATCATTTTCTAATTGCAGCCAACAGAAGAATGTAACTAACTCAGATAACTAAATCTGATTATCTTGCACCTGCTACAGTAAAATCCTGCGGACATGTGAGGAGTGCATCACTGATAATAATCCAATGTATTTATACACTGTATTATTAGAATCTATGTTTTTCTACGGAATCAATATTTCAACTTTTTGAATACCGTAGTTTTAAATAGTTTCGTTTCTTCTTTTATGCAAGTTTACGGATGTAAGTACACTTCAGCTTTCTGCATATATACTAATTTTAGTAAGTTACTCAAACAGTTTAAGTTTAACAGTTTATAACTATGTTTTATTGTTTTGTGTGCTCCGGAATAATTACCTAAATATTAATGAAAAATGGTGTGCTCAAGCGCATTCAGCCTGTTTTCTAATTGCCCCCTCGGCTGCAAACATGCAGCAGGCAGCCGGCCCCGTGAGTTTTAGTTCCTGGTTAATGAAGCCTCAGGCTATTTCCCAGTCAAATGAAGGTGAGGTCTCTCTCTCTTTTAGGTGAATTCCCTCTGTTGATTTTGAGGCACTCCTCCACAGCGCGCGGCCTCCCTTAAAGCACACTCTGAAACAGAACAGAGATGCCACCACAAAGACACCACGCACTTGGTTGGTCAGTTCATCCGCCATAATTAGAATTTGCAGGGATGCATCATGAGAAGCATCCTTACGATCCTCATTGAGTGCAGCACCACTTTATGACTTAGTCCAAAGTTCAGGTTTATATTACAGTGAACAGGAACACTAACATAAGTGCAATAATTTGCCGTCTTGACATTTATTGTCAATATTGTACAATAATAATTTCACCATTGTTTTATTTAGTTTAGAGTCCATAGTTCTCTTTGAGAACAAACTACTCAAAGTTTTAAAGCTTGTGAATTCAGACACTTTTATGCTACGGCATTTGAAATGAATTTGAAAAGAAGCACTCAGAGTGACACAGTATTTTGATAAAAAGCTTAACCGTAGCAGAAGGGGTACATTAAAGTTGTGCAAAGTAACGGAAGAGTGAGTGCATGTAAGGTCACTATTAATTCCTCATGCTGAACCATCCGTCTGTTGCCACTTGTCTCCATCTCACGTCAGGTACGCGGCATACCAATAAAACAAGGCCGAGAGCAACAACCACTCTGCACCAATTTGAGACAACAAAAACAACTCATACACTTGTGAGAAGACGGATCATTGCCAAGACGGGAGACAAAGAGTGACCGTGAAGAAGCACAACTGACATCTCTGCTGGTTTCGGCTATTATTTTTTTTCGTGATCTGTGATAGAGAAAGTGTTCATTTCAAACCGTTACCGCAAATTCCATCCATGAAAAAGACATAAAATGGGCAAGTATACATGCAGAAATGGCATAATAGAGTATGCTTTTTTGAAAATGACCCAGAGAAGTAAACAGTTATATCTTTAATAAAGTACAAAACAAGCATATGAATGCAAACTGTACAATCATTTAAGAATCATTAATCCTTCTCCTTGCTTTAGCATTTGATTACACCCATGTTTAGCAGACAAAAATGCTACATTTGCGGAAACAATGTTAAGTGTTTCTATTGGAATAAATAGATTAAAGAAAAACAGAAGTAAGAATCTGCTTTAAAATTCATGTACAATATTTACAATTAACCTAAAAATATTTCATACAAGAGAATGTATTCATTTTAACACTTGTCACAAAACAGACTCTCATTGGCGGGAATATGAAATTAGAAATATATTATTGAGATGGCAAATAAAACCATAGTATATGTTCACTTGACCAGTTTGGGTACCTAAAGGGTATCTCATGAGATCATGGTTAAGAGTTACTTGCTTGATTTAATACGACCTAAAGTTTTAAACGCAAAGACCAAAAACTGTTTGTACTTTTAACATAAATAAAAAACATTTAAGCCATACATACACCTTCATCTCACAATATTGTCAGCAAAAGTCATTTAACATCTGTTCCAAACTGTGGACAAGCCTCCATCGTCCTTTGTGCAAAAAAAGTTTCAGGCTTCGACAACAGAAAATAAAGCTACTCTTCCGTCTCAACTCCCCAGGTTAGTTCAGTAGACTCTGACTAGGGGTTTCGGGAACACGTCCGATCACATCGTAGATGGTGGTGTGCATATCCTGGACTGACTCAAGCCGAGCCAGAGATCTGCATGATGCCTGCAGGACAGTTGCATGCTCGCATTTAAAAAAACGTATCACAATTTTACAACAACAGACAAAAGCCGAACCTCTTGAATCCATGTTAATGTACAAGATGGTACATACCTGTGCTGATTCCATTTTCCCAGGTATAGAGACAAACTCGTAGATACCAAAGTCTTCTGTGGCATCTTCATGACCTGTTAACACACGACCCTTTAAAGTCAGATCATTGGAGTCAATGAGGTACCCTGACCTTGCTTACTCTCTGCTCAAACTCAAACCGGCTTTTTATGAATGACTTTGAAAGCTGAGGCCTTGCTCGTCCCGATCACCACCTAAAAATGTGATGCTGGAAAAACAAGTAGTATCTCACCTGAACGATGTGGTCTTTTCTGCTCCGTAAGCGGTCTGGCAAAAACAAGTTCATAAAGCTGTCAGTCAAAGCATATATAATGTACGTTACAAATTTGTGAATGTATGTATTGATCTCAAATTCAAGGCTCTTACCTGTTGTAAATGCTCATGAGCACTGTTGATAACAGAGACAAAATCATTATTCACAAATACAGTCACACATTTATTTAACATTACATATGGTCTTATTCAAATGCACTAGATACTTTACTATGGTTACCTTTAAATTTAAATGACGTTATTTACATCCACGGTTCACCTCACATGTGAGGAATCATTGCATTTAGCGTTGTCTCGCTCATCTCATCACTCAGATTTCAGGCTGTAGGACTCACTTTCTAGAAAACCACCATCCGTCCAAGCAGCGCAGCAACACATTACCTCTCTTAGGATGGCAGGTTCTCCTGAGGAAGAACAGCAACATGCAGCCGATGACGAACAGAGAGGAGACAGTAATGGCTGCCACGGGGGATAGATAGCCGCCGTCTTGGGAGTGCTTTTCTTTCCCTGCAGACAAATACAGGAGAGACTTTGGGACACGAATACCAGTTTCGTAGATGACAGTCCTGTGTTTGTCCCCACCTCGCCACCTTACATTGATAGCAACCATTACTTGAGCGTCGGGGGTGTGCTACATAAACGCTAAAGAGTTTTCAATGTCCGGTGTAGAGGGACGTGATAAAGTGTCTGTAGGCCGTAAATAGAATTAAAATTTGTTACATATTTGCAAAAACGAATGACACGCTCAGCCTCAGCCGCACAGTTGAAATAAGCACAACTTTGCATGCTTCTGGGTGAAACTAAAATACGACCTGTTAAAGATGATTTGTTAATCATTAGCTTGTTAGCATTGTCACCTGTTAGCATGTTAGCCAGCCCAGCTCATCTCACTAAAAGGTTTCTTTGGTAATGTTCAAAAGAGATTTTGGTGTCATTCAAAAATAGATGCTTTTAATCACTTTAGTTGACTCTGTAAACAGCATTGTAAATCATAGCCAGTATCAAGAGAAGCCTTCGGTGAGAATCACCAAGACAACATATCAATGTCGCGTTGGGCACACAGAAACTCCACATGCTATAAAACTTAGTCAACAAATACGACAGCTGTTATCCACTGTTTACTTTCCCTGCAACTGAGCTTTAATACTGGCTGCAGGCACTGGAACCCAGCAACAAAGATAAAATGCCAGCCTTCTGTATTTGATGATCTATCCATCACCAGGTTCCACCTTTCACCTGTTTCACCTGTTATGAACAAACGGCTCAAGTATTTTATCCAGCCAGATGTTCCCAGGGCAGTCTGTGGCGTTTGTCATTGTCAAGATATATGTGTCATCGTTCATAAACCTCTTCTGCTTTTGGCATGACGCAGTGTTCACCGAGTGTTTTTCTCAGAGGATTCTCAAAAAAGAGTCCCCACCATCGGCCCTCGACCCTGTACCCACCTGTCCCTAAGCTGGCCACCACCAGAGTGAACTGGGCCTCGTTCTGCTTCTGGGTGGCGTTGTTGAAGGCGCGGCAAAGGTACTCCTCGGCCTGGGCCAGTTTGTAGGAGCGCACCTCCAGCCGCGGGCCCTGGGTGATGACGGTGGCGTTGCGGCTCTTGGAGATCCAGACGTAGCTGTTGGGTGGGTTGGAGTCGGCCTGGCATTCAAAGAAGACCAGCTCTCCGGGGTTGATGGTGAACACTTCTCCGGTCCGCAGGCCCTGGCCCGAGTTCACCTCCAGGTTGTAAGGGCCGTCTGCAGGGGGCCACAGAGGGTCAGGCAAACACTGTGACACTGTGCTGCGTATTATAAAGAGCGGTATATTTTTCTATGAGAGACGGGGTCGTGAATTTGATCTTCATGGGTCATATAAATGGATTAAAAAGGAAATAATGTCCTACAATATAATTACAAGTACACTAGATTTTTACTTTATATAATAAGGGTTCCAAAGTCAGTGTGTTTATACACTTATAATTCTTTTACGATAAACTTTGCTATAATAAAACCCATGTTATTGGCAACCTAGAAATGGCAGTTCTAATGTGGGTAAAACCTGGGTTTTATTGTTTTTGAAAGGCATCGGATGGGAAATATAGATAATAAAAAGTTGCAAACAAAAATGACCAAAGATTCCGGAAACGTTCAAACTAAAGAAAAGGTTGTTATTGATTGTACTGCATCTACTTCTTGCTGGATGCTTCTTTAAAGCTAACACTCTGCTTGTGCAAACAGATTGTGTCACACAAATCCAAACATTTCCACAGAATAACTATGAGGTTATCTACCTGCATCATGGCAGAACAGAGGAGCTCTGTGAGATAAGTCTGCCCTCATGCAAATACCCATAACGGTCACATGTTCTCAAGTATATGGAAGTAGTCCGATTTCAATTGCATTTACATATGACCTACTACAGAGCAAAGAGAAACAGTATTGTATACGGTATTGGTTCATTTTGATGTAAAACATCATTTTTAGTGTTCCTAACAGCTACTTTCCCAGTAAGACAATTTATCAAAGTGTTAATCAGTCGGAGAGACGTCCATCTTCCAACTCTTCCTGATATTATAATACAATTAATTAAGGTGACCCGAATGCACATTTGCAGTTTGCCGTTGGTCTAAGTGTAGAAAGACCAGCAGGAGGAAAAAGGAGAACACAGATGGATACTCACAGTACACGTTGAGCTCCACGGCCCTGCTGGCTCGCCCCTCGCTCACAGTGTTGCCGGCCACACAGCGGTAGCTCCCCTTGTCCTCTTTCCTCACGGGAGCGATGAACAGCGTAGAGTTGTCTCGGGAGAAGCGGTATCTGTCTCGGAGGTCCAGCGCCACGTTGTCCCGCAGCCAGCGGAACACAACCCTCGTCCCCCGCTCCACAGAACAAGTCCAGGTCACGTTTGCCTGGTCCTCAACTACTGCGTACGACGGGCTCTTCTCGACGACCGGAGTGGAGACGGGGACTGAGGGACAGACAAAAGAAGTTACCCCCCCTGAGTCCACAGGCGACATCCCAACCAGTGTGATGTGATAGGAAAAGACCCACCGTCCACTGTTACGTGCACAGTTCTCTCCTCCTTGATAAAAAGCCCTTTCTTGTTATGGAAGGCTATGTTGAGTTTCAGGTGGTAGTCCCCCTCATCGGCCTGTTGCAATTCATGGATTAGCAGAGACACGTTGGGTTTCCTGAAGAGGAGGCGGCCGCGGTACGCCATGTCAGGGATGTTGATGTCTTTGGTAAAGGTCATCAACGTGGTCGTGGTGCCGTTCGCCCCGGTGTGGGACCAAGTACCCTGGATGTCAACATCATCCAGCCGGAAGCGAGTCTCAACGGCGAGGAGGGCGGACTCCCCTTCGATACCATGATGGATGGAGGAAGGGACGTGGATGAAGTCAGGGCTGACGTCTGAGTTGGTAACAGAAGAGGAGGAGGAGGGAAACAAATATAATTAGTATACAATCGCTGTTGGGTAATTAGTTGATGATGATTCTGAATAATTAGGTAATTGTAGTAATAAATACACCCGGTACTGTGGCTTTCTGTTCTTGTGAATATCTCCCTGTATTTCAAAATAAAAGTATTATTTTATTATGTTATTATTATTGTTAAAGTATAATAAGTAAGTTTCTGTCTCTGTCTTTAGTACAGTCTTATTTCATTGCTTTCCTCACTGAAAACAGCAGCCATGAGAGCGGTGAAAGTGAATCGAAACCAGGAAGTAAACCAATAATGTGAATTCAGCGATACTAAAAGCAGCTGAATAATTATTTTATATTTTATCTTTTGAATATAGAGCCAATGCAAGTATCCCAATAATACTACATTCATGTATTGGTCTGGTAGGGCACTCCACCTCACAAACAAATAGATCTTGAAAAATTTTGCACATACAAAATGTTGGAAGTATAATGAACAAATATGAGTATGGATGAGAATGACAGCAGATGGGTACTGGGAGAAACATCGATATCATTGTGCTGTTTATTAAAAAAAAATAAACCGGGACAATATGACAATTGGGGTATTTCCATTTAAAAATGAACCCGTTTCAGTTTGTCTGACTAATCTCTTAATCTATACACTCGTCTTCAAATGATCCAGGTCCTGAAACTGCAGTGAGTAAATATTGACCCGGCTCACTGCAGGTTGTCAATGTCGTCAGACGACGATGAGGCCTGTCTCTTTGATGTGGGCTCGTTCAACGATCCCTTGGGTTGTCTGAAGATAACTACAGAACCGTTGATATGTCTGTTAAAGCTCTGGCTGTGGTTGCCAGGATAGCTGATGTTTTGGTAAACAGCTCAAAAACACCTTGCAAAAAAACAAACACCGAGAAAAGGAGGAGACGCGTCTGTTTTTCGTCAGATTATCATTTCAGTTTTTCCTCACACATTAACTCTCCCACACTTCAAGGATCATTGGTATCGCATCAGGGCTGACGGGCTTCAATTTACAGAATTGTTTACACAACTTCAAACTTCCGTTTCTGGGTATTACTACTTTTTCACAGTTTGAAGTTAAAAAGTGAGCGACTGAATTCGGATGCCAGGTTGAGATAAGCGGCAGCATGTGAGTAGGCGGTTACTGTGAAACGAACACACTGAAAAAGCTCTCACTTATCTCTAACTTGTGTCCCTTTGTCCTCTTTCTCAGTAGCACCATTGGTGGGACTTGGGGGGAGGTGGAAAACAGTCATGAGACTGTTCATTTCACTTCATTTAGGTGCGTTACATCCAATGCCATAAAATCTTCTGAATGAAACAACGGGGTAAACTCAGAATATCAATTTCGAGCCATATTTTTAACCCTCTAATCTCTTTCTTTTTGTCACATACCCCTTCTCTCTGACCCGTCCACACCCCCCCGCCCCCCCCCCCCCTGGAGACATCCAGCTGTTTTTCAGCCAGGTCCCCCCCCCCCGGTGATTGCTGCCTTTCATGCTCATCACAATGGATTCTCTGTGTGTCTGGTGTCACGTCCTAAATAATGCAATGGCGCCCCGTCGACACGTTCCTGCCCTTTCAGGCCTGCAGGGCCGTACCGATGTTTGTGTGGACGGCGGCGGGGAGTGCGCCTGTGTTTACGCCAGCTGAGATGCGGCGAAAAAGGAGGAGCGTGCCGAGCCTGTTCCTTCGCTGTTGTCCCCAAACAACGCGGATATTGTTGTGGCGATACCAAGGAGATTACAGTGACAATGTCTGACAGGATATCTTCATTTAGTAGAAACACACACACACATTCAAACAGCTATTGAGCTGAGACTCACGAGCACCTGCCTCTCCCCCTCACGCACTCATCCGGGTTGTTTGGACACTAAATAAGCTCTCCGGGTGCGTGTCCAAATGTCAACAATTGTTCTGTCCTCTATCAGATGAGACAAGGTGGGTTGATGATACGGGCATCTAACTTTTTTATATATATATATTTTTTTAGATTCATCGGGTGATGCGGGGAAATCTTGTACATGTGTGTTATCACTGAGTCACGGAGCTGTGCCACTTCTTCTTTCCACTAACACCCTGCTTATGACTTCCCTTTGCAGCAGGCAACAAAAGAAAAGCTAATTCCGTCTTGTGATGATTATGGAGAGCACATGCAAAACAGACCGGGATAAACTCTCAGAGGAAAGCTCTGAAGAGTCAAACTTTGAAATTGAAAAAGGCAGAAGACGGAGGTAGACTTCAGGGTTTTCCCCAAACTGTTACAACATTACGATGCATTTAAAGTACTTAAAACACAATAACACACAGGGAGTTTCACCACCGCCTTTACATTTTGCAACCCCCGTGCCATCACTGCTTCTCTCTCCTCAAAACACTTGAAGACGAAAGGATTTCACAAGTTAACATTTTGTTCCTGCGTACCGCAATCGTCTTGCTCGACTCAGCATCACCGCGCCGACCGCGGAGACACAGCAACCCCCAGTAACGGCTGTACCTGCACCAACGCAACACCCTAACTACTCGCTCACCTGTTAGTGTGAAGAGAATAGAGCAGACACACAGGGCTGTTCTTCCTCTGGCCTCCATGGCATCTCACTCTGTAGGGAAACGTGGGACTCGTGACGGGCGGGCAGGGAGGCAGGGAGTGAGGGACGTGGGAAGGAGGAGAGGAGTGGAAGAGAAAGAGATGGCAGAGGGGGAGGAGGAGCAGGAAGAGGAGGAGGAGAGAAATGTGACTGGTTGTGGTCATAACATTTGCCAGGGAAATAAGAGGAACAAGCCTAAGCCTGCACGCCGGTCCAAGGCCCCTCCCATGAGACACCAGGAGAAGGAAGAGGTTCACCTGGCATGGCCCTCTCTCTCTCTCTCTCTCACTCTCTCACACACACACACAGAGAAACTGAGACACACTGTAAAAGGAGAGTAGAGTCTTTACATTATAACAATTCAGTCCCCGAGGCTGTGAAACCTAGAGAAAGCGAGGCAGCAAAGAGGTTTGAACCGCTCACCCGTCACTCTGTTTGGTGAAGTTACAGAGGCCTTCAGGCAGGAAGGACAGAAAGAGAAAAAGTGACTGAGGAACAACTTACCGACACATGCATCACCGAGCTTTCAAATGCCTTCAAGATAAAGGCGGGACATTTTGCAGACCGCATCATAGGACGGAGAACTGGAGGGAAATCTGTTGTTAGTTCTGGTCTAGCAAGTTGCATTCAGTGCTGCAAAGCAAATCATTATTTGATGTCATTTTAACGCTAGTCATGTGTGTGAAATCATTTCCAAAAAGCTGGTGTTTCCAAGCTTCGTCTCAATGTGCGAGAGGCAAACACAAGCAGGAACAAAATAGTCACATGTTAATAAACACACACCCTCAGGAGCTTGTTCAGTGCTGGGGGGGGGGGGGTTCTCCATGGCCTCTCAAAGGATGTGGGGAAACTTGGGACCGAACTGCACATTGAATGAATCATACCATTGTAGGTTTTGTAAATGAGTGCCTGGTTTGGTGATGGCACCATTAAATACACTGATTGTTATTTTTTTGCCGTCAAGCTCTCCATTGGATGTCAACTTGCTGTGAAACCTGATGAAACTGAACTTTTCTCACATCATTGCAGTATTTTTTATAGAGAACGGGGATTTTTATGAATCTTTATTTTACAAATGCAATCAAAATTATCTAAAAATTGTAAATGTGTTATAATAAAGAGAACAGAATCATTGTATTCATTACCTTCACTTTATGAAACAGCAGTTGTCCTCAGGACCTGCAGGTTTACTCTCCACCTTTAGATGGGGTCAGTGCACCATCTATTAGACATAACCTGCCATAGGTTCAGCAGTGATAATAGGCTTAACGGGTGGTTAATTGTGACAAATTGTGATTTGTATTGAAGGGTTGGACTGAGTTACCTGGCCAAGCGGGGACATGGGGCAGTGGTTCCCAACCTTTCTGACTTGTGACTATAAATCCAATTAGTGTCTATTTATAGGATGCAAATAGGTTTGAGATTGGTTGCTTCCCAGAGTTTTTCTCTGAGGCTTGAGTAAGTTTAGTCTCACTAGTGTCTTTTATTATTATTAAAAAAGTGACACAAGTTATTGAATTTTATTTTAACATTTCACACCATGTACTTCCCTGTCACTTAAAGTATTGCTATCTTGTTGACAGCTGTTTTTTATTGTCACATGAAAATGAGACAGCTAAAAACAAGGTAATTTTGAAATGTATCCGAATATCTTTAAAAGGGAACAACGTGTATGCATAACACTGGGGGATATTGAGAAAGACAAACACTGGGCTAGCAGGTTAGGTTGACATGACTTATACGGTGACCTTTCGACCTGCGAATCAGTGTGGTGAGTGATTAGTTCTAAAAGTGAATCCAGTATTGATTTGAGACTTATGTACCAGTTGCTGGATGAAATGTCCTAGAAATAAGTTTGGATGTTCGGCAATGACAAGACGACAGAAGGTTGCGTCTCTGCCTTTAGATGCTCTGTCTCTCAGCACATTAGCATGAACCAAACGATCAACAGGATCTATGCAACATATTTTGTCAATCTGGTCCTGCTTGAGTTATATTGAAGGCCTTTTGGACCTCTTTGAGACACATACACACACACAGCCTCATATGGAGGCCCTTTTGCTGTATTAAAATAAGTCAAATTTTCCATCTTCAGCCTCCCAGCCGGCTGTTGCCACACTTCAGCACGACTACCACCACCTCATCCTCAGCACCTCCTCATTTTTGCAGCAAGAAATTATTTTCCTACCGATGATTTACTGCAAACCAAACCCCTCCTCAGTCATTTCCGCGTCGCGTTTGCTCATCTTGATCATCATGTATCTTTTTTTTCCTCCCTCTTCTCCTGCCTCTCTGTGCGATCCTTCCTCTTCTCCTCTTTCATTCCTCCTTCCCTCCAGCAGCCTTGGCCTCCAGCTGCAGATACTCAGAGCAGACAGCACACCAGCCCACATCAAGGCCACACTATTGGCACACGTGTGTGCTTGTGTGTGTGTGTGTGTGTCTGGAGTAGTCGTTACAGTGGGGCCACATTGGACGTCAGCTCCCATACATATTTCTGTCCACTGAAAAGTTGATTTAAATACAACTGTAGCTGTTGTTGTTGTCTTTCAAGGGCCCTATGTTTCTTCAGCGAAGGCGTGGAAGTGCAGTTGGAACACATCTGTGAAGGCCTCCGACGTGCAACACCAGTTGAAGCAATGGTGAAGAATGTTTCACACTCACACGCGCCACCAACGGCTGTGCCACCAAAACGAGAAGCGGGCGCGTACCCGCGTTGCCTTTGAGGGATCTTGATAAGAGGATGTCGCGCCTCGGATGACAACTTAAAATGCTGCATAGGCTTCATATGAGGAAATGTTTGCGTATAGCTGAAAGGGGACAAGAGACTGAGAGAGTGAGGTTAAGTGGAGCAGCGAGGCTGCAAAGAAAAGGGGCGTGGATGTGTGTGTGCGCCCTGTGAGTGATTTGATTGGATGACAATGTTTCATTCACACGCAAAGATTTATTACATTGGGAAGTTGTCTTTGTGCGGGGGTGGATGCAAGGCCATGCTTTTTCCTCATGCGAGCATGTGAATAGCACTTTTTTTTTTTACAGCTGCACCGTTGAACCCTTGTATCTCTCGCTGGATCTGACTGTTGTTGCCTCAATAACACCTTGACTTCACCAAGCCAGCGTTTGACCCAGGGAGCCAAAGTTGAGTCAATGTGAATCTCTCAAAGAGATCTTGCATTTCTCTTTCAACATCAGTACATAAGATTGTGTTTCAATATGTCTAAGTGTGTGTATAATGCAAATCCGTCACAATGCTTTAGGTTGCAAGTACTTCTCTTTTTTTTGTGTGTGTGTGTGTGTGTGCGTGTGTCTGTGTGTGATACTGTGCTTCTAGTGGCAAGAGCCTCACTCCTTTAATGCATTCCACTATTTCGCGCCCACGCACTCGCCATGTGACCCGCATTCAATGACAGGAAATAAGCCGATGTCAAATCCTGCTGCAAGCAACCCAGATCCTCTTCTGCTTCCAGTCAAAGACTTTGTGTGCTCAAATCCAAACACACCCACAACAGCACAGAACATAATGCGTATCCATATGAGCGCAGCTGAATGCTTGGCCTGTCTGTGTGTACTCTGGCTCCCCAACTGTCATTGCTAAATCTCAGTTGAGTAATTTGTTCCTTAATTCAAGAGACGTTAGCGTGCATATGATCGAGGGCTTGTATCATTTGAATCCCCTGTTTAAATAACTCATAACGTAAAGTTTGCATTCACCGCGCCACATGTGGCATGGTATCTGTCAATGGCAGGTGTAACGCTGATAAAAAACTTTCCTCAACAGTTGTGTTGACATAGTTGACACCCTTATGCACACACACGAGTTATCTTGTTTCCTGTTCTCCAGTCTAGAGTTCCTCAGAGAGATAAAAAAATCAGAGATTCATACTGTCAATGGGGGCTTTTCTGAGATCTATGTCCTTCAGGGGCGGAAATCCCAACATCCACATTATTCAAAGTATCAAAGTAAGTGTCTACTCTAGACATTAGTATGTTAAATGTCTCTTCAGTGTAAACTAGAGAAACTAAAGTTGCGGTAATGACTTTTTAATGAATTCCCTTGCAGCGTTTTGTCCAACGTTCGCACATCCATGAGAAATAGATGTTTACACATGCACATGTGGGTGCACGTGCATGCATACAGAGCCGAGTGGACACAGCCACCTTCATGTTCTCTCCAGCGGTAAACTGTTAAGCCGTACCCGCAATCCCCGGCTGAAAAGGCGGTGCTGCCCTGGTCTCAGGTCTGTGCAGGTCGTTTTGCTTCACACAGTCGAACAACACTTTGCTGGCACTAATCAGAGGTAAAAGGCTATATATAAACCCTATTTGACTGACTGACTGACTGACTGGCTTAGTAACAGCCTCAAGTAACCTGAGAGGTAAAGGTGGCCTTCTGCGAGGTAATAACAAAAAAAGTATACTTTTACTTTCCTGAAAGCAGAGTTCGGTATTTTGGAATTGCCACGGGAGGCAGCAATAACACAATAATAACTTTTTTCATACGGCACTTTTAAAAACAAAGTTCACAAAGAGCTTTGATAGACAAAGCAGCAAAAGCATGGCCAGGAAGAGTCAAAACACGCGGCCCTCAACACACACACACACAAACCTTTGGTTCCAACAGAGACCACCTCACTGCCTCTTCTCCCGTCATGGAAGGTGGTAATATTTATATTCGCTCCCACAAAGTAATAAATGCTCATGTGTCTACCAGTGAACAGGGAATATATCAAAAACATTTTGACTTTATGATGTATCCTGCATCCCTGCTGTGACGCCCAACACCAGGTGGTGTCTCGCTCACTACCCTCAGGTAGTCACGGTAAAAATTCTCCCCGCCGGTGCATTGTAGAAGAATGACATTACAAAGTGGGTTATCAAATTTGAAGGAAGTTTTGGTGTGATACCCGTAGCCACCTGCAGTGGTGATGCAATCAGCCAGAGCTGTAAAATAAATCTAGAGAAGGTCACCTGTTGCATCATGTGTCCACTTCCACGGAAAGCGGACAATCTTAAGTGAGCAGGTACAATGGTGTGGCTGCAGGAAAAGTCTCACAACTCATAGAGCAGAGTCGGAGTGAGCAGACAAGTGGACCCTCACCCAGAGTGACTAAATGAGAGGACAATTGCTTAGCAACAGTGCAGTTTCAAGAATTATCACTGAGTTGTATCAACACATCCAAATGATGATCAAATGATAATTATCCACCCTTCCCTATTTACTCTTGTGTGTGTGTGTCGTTTACACTATTTTGACCACCCCTGTATGCAAAAACAACAAAAGTTGGAATGTAAAGTATGTGTTGACTTTTTGCAAAGACCATAAACAACGACAGTAAAAAAGACCCTCTAATTGAAAGCGGTGTGGAAAACAACCATCATGTTACCTGTAATTTGATCCCGCCCGTCTCCAAGGAGGTTTGGTACAGATACACTATGCTGTTAAGCAACACAGCCCTGTACTCCCACAGCATGCAAATACTGTATCTGTGAGCACTCAACTGATTACAGACAAGAAGGCCTAATCGTTGCCATGTGAAACAAATTCTTCACAATGCATAACGTGCAAATGCGGCGGTGCCTTCAGAGGGTCCAATTAAAGTCCACTCCCTGCGGAGAGATGAACCGACTTTGATTCTTTTTACTACGGAGGTTGTAAAGCAGGATAAAACAGTTCATTGTTCATTGTATTGTTTGTTTTGTATTCTTTTTTTTGTACTGAATGATGAGCACATGTGACTCCAAATATGAGTGAACAACAACATGAAGCCATCTGTCTATCGACTTTAAATTATAGACACAATTACACTCATCAGAAATATGAATGAAGAACCTTTTTTGTGGAAAAAATGGAACCTTACAAGAGCCATAAAAAGTCTGTTCCAACCTCAATTTCCAGATTAGTGATATAAAATATATGTTTACATCCTTACAAAAATGTAATTACATTTTATCTTGACGATGATTGTTCTTTTTTACAAATTCCATCTTTGATTGGTCACTCACTGTGTTCTAGTTTGGTGTCTTTCATCTCAACCATCAAGTTGCTGAGTCCACTTGATTCACATCCCTTAGTGACTAAGCGCAAACACAGCAAACATGGTGTGTACCCCCCTATCCCTCAAACACACACACACACACACACACATCTTCCGCTTCTCTAACTATTATTGCACAGGCTTGATATAATCCTTCCGGTCCACCCTTTAATCGCCGATCCATCTCTTCCAGAAAGAAGACAACAGAAATTTGTCAGATATTATTTATTTGCTTCTAGCTATTTTTTTTTATTTTTTTTCATTCTGCATCTGAAGTTCATTTTCTGTGGAATGTGAAAAGCAGCTGTCACTTATGCACATGAATATGGCCAGTTTAGTAGCTCGGAGGCATCGGAGTGGATCACAGAGGAGGAGGGACAGCTTGGCCCGAGGGGACAATAAGACTCTCAGTTAATCATTAATAACCTTAATGGACAGCAACCAGGAACTAGAGGTTCACTCACCAGTCTCTCCACAATATTCCGCCTCCGCAAACTGACTCTTGTTGATCGGGGCCTTCAAAGGGGCCACTGGGGCTCCGAGCTGCTGTCTGTTTGATGGAGTTTTATGCAGAATAGACGCTCGGCACCTCGTCGTGCTGCTGGCGTTTGTGCCAGATCAAAGTACTCAGAGCTCCCATTGCAAATATTTATTTTTTTATACGCTGGCCTCAGGCAAAAACTGGCGGACACGGCCCCTTAAGAGGTTCTCTGCAAAGCCGGGCTAGCTGCTTCCTTCTTATTCCAGTGTTTGTGCTAAGCTAAGCTAATCGCCTGTTGGCTCATCTTTGAAAGAATAAGGAAGATCCACATTTGTATTTTTATCGAGAGTTAAATGAGAAGATGAATAACCCCTCTCATGTGGTTAGCTTGGATTAGCTTAGCGTAATGACTGACAACAGCTCTGGTCAAAGGTAACTCTTTTTGTGTATATACAGTATGTGTATATAGAACATCATGAGCTCATCAATGACATATCTCCTTTATTCAATCCATAAACAAATACAATACATGTGTTGATTTGCAAGCTTTGGATGTGATGCTGGAAGTAAAAAAAATAATACAAAATCAAGATGTTAAAATAAGAAAAGATGAGTTTTGTAGCCCTAAACCATCAACCTTAATAATAATGGATTCTTTGTTCCCAAAATAAACCTTTCCTTGTTTTTTCACAGAACATGAGTTAAGAAAGCCACCAAACAACCTGATGCTGGAAGATAAATGAGTTTCTAAAAGGCAGCAGATGTTAGCTAAAGCTCTCCTTCGTTGCACTGATCCTCTGTTTGTGTGTGTGTGTGTGTCTGCATTGGTGACCACATGAATTTGTATGTAAGTGTGTGTCTGCCTGTGGCCAGGCCACCAGCCCAGCCCTCCCAGTCAGCGAAGGTGGCAGGTGTTCCTGTGTCCCCTAAAAGAGCAGGTTTTTATGTCGCCCCCCTCAAGTTAGTGGCTTGGTTTCCATGGCGATGCCCCAACAGAAAGAGGCTTGTGTCTGGAGGCCGGTGGCGGGGAGAAGAGGAGCGCAAGGGAAGAGGAGAGAAGGGGCTTTACTCGCACCACACACTCTGGACTTCAGTCCCGCTTGACGAGAGGGAGGAAGAAAGGAAATCAAGTCAGAGACACAAACAGGCTCGGATTGTCTTCTGGAACCAAGGCTGGTTCTGTGTTCCCCTCCCGAAATGTCGCTCGAATTTTAAGCCGCTGATGGGTGGATGAGACCCGACTATTGCACAATGCGGACTAAGTGACGCTTATATATCCTCACAATGGGTTTGGTAACTTAAAAAGGAATCTAATATCACACGTCCTATCAGGTTTCAGGTGGGACAGCTGTCTACCTAAAGACCTTCTGGCATGGACATCCCACTCTATTAAGCTGGGACGTGGTAGACAGGCCCACAATCAATCTCTCATTTCCTCTCTATGTGTGCGTGGGTCCTCTGCTGTGTGTGTGGGTGGGTGGGTGTAAGAAGATATGAGAGAGACTGAGACTCACCTGTCCCTTGTTGGCCTCTCTCTCGTCCTCCACAGGAGGGACATAATTCTCTCTTGGCTGGACTGATCAGCAGCTGCCACACACACACACACACACACACAGTATAGTAAGTATAATGAATGAGGCGTTCAGAGGCACCCAAAATCTTGTATCTTGCACCTTTTGTGTGGACAGCCAGACACAAGGACCAACAACAGAGAACAGCTGTCTGCTGGGTGACAGTCCTCTGTTTATTCGACCCATCCCAAGTGGGCTTTTCGGTCTTCAAACTATGTCATCGCACCCGTTTCACAGGCTGCTCAGCTTTACGTTTTAGTGTCTTTTAGCACATAGTTTGGGTAGATAGAATTTGGAGGAAACAATAGCAGGCCTTAAAGAGTGAGCCTCGGAGTTTGATTGTCGGGTGAACAGAAAAACGACTGCAAATTGGGTGCTGTTGTTTCTCAGCTGGACGTTTGACGTTTAACTTTGCTGCCAAATAAACTTTATTTAATGCGATGCGTCAATGATCCCATGACGGCTTGCTCCGCTGCTCCAAGTTAATACAAAATAATTGAATGTAGCTTGAGTCTACCAATTAAGTTCTGACTACTGCTGTTATGAAAGCCTATTTTTATAAGGGATCGAAAATTATTATTTCATTACAAAATCTCAACCAAGAGATGAATGAAATATTTTTTGCAAGATATGTTGAATATAAAAAAAGGATTTTCCTTTTCATGCTATTTATTTTTGACTGCATGTGTTTCAGAGGAAAACTATGCACTTTTTTTCACCTCATCTAGCTGAGCTTTTGTTTCTAGGTATTAAAAAACGATACACTGATAGAAAATAAACCAGTGACACTCACATAATAATAAAAATTAGAAAACCAAATATAAGACGAAATTTGTTAGCTCTAAATGATCTGATTTCCCCCATCAATCATTTTACCAACCCCAGATTTACTCAAGCGCAATGTTGCATTACGATAAATTCAGAAGCTAAAACTAGCTCCAATTTCTACATGTTTGTTTTACTGTTTATTGAAGTAATTTCTTCCACCACATCACCAAGGCATCTTATACAAAATGCCGTGATTGGGTAACACTTGCAGGTGCACGTGCAGAAAGTCAACCAGTCCACATGAGCTACTTGTGTCCAAAAATCAGGACGAACCAGTTGCTGTTCTCGGCCTGCTCTTTGTGGCCGCTTCTCGTAAAAGTTACAAAATAAGGTGTCGCTTTTTTTTAGGTCCACTAAAAGCTCATGGTGTAACATGAGCAAAAACAAGTATATAATAATTGTTTAATCTTGTGAGGTATTACTGTTCAAAGTGCACCTTCAAGAACTCAAGAAAACAACATTACATTTTGACCATATTGTTCCAGAACAGGATGTTCTTTGCGGATCGTGATCCCACAACTTGTCCTAAATTAAAAAGTGAACTCACGACAAACACAAACAGTGGAAACTTTTTTTGAGAGTATTTCCCGTCAAATACTGACAAATCAATGAGTGTTGCAGAATGTGTGTCTCTTTCATCTCTGTACCGCAGACAACACATCTAAGTGTGCATGCTAATGTATTCAATCCGAGCAATGGCTCTCAGAGCTGATTTCACAAGAACAATGATGATGAAAAGATGTAAATGGCCACATTTACAGTAATTGGTCTGGGAAAAGTAGCCTGCATTGTGTGTTTTGTGATGCAAATGGTTTAAATGTGGGGTTGCCTGAAAACTTGGGCAGGAGAGATGGTCATACTTTACCTTTTCAGTGGAAATCCGTGGATTCTACAGGCAGCTTGCAAGACAATTTTGTTCTGTTAATAATGGCGCCGGGGGGAATGTCCTTCCTCTGATCTTCTGTGCATCTCTAATGCAGCCTCCCAATGAGGTGGTGATAATGCAGCTTGGTTACACGCCTGTAATTGGCCATTCATTGGGATGATCTGACATCAAGTCTTGTCATGTCTACACACCGTGTCCAGCATTAAAGAGAAGAAATAATGTAAAATAACTAGTTCATGTCAGAGTTTAAAGAACTTTCAGGAGAAAGTGTGTACATCTAACATGGAATGAAAGTTAGCTAGATACAATTGTACATTTAAGAACAAAGAGGTTAAACTAAAAAAAAACTCAATTTTGAAATTTTAAAATCAGATGAATCAGTTAAAGGCCACAAATTCAAGTTTACCATTTCCACGCATTGATTTAAATGTAAAGTTTTAGGTTTTAAAAAATGTTATTTTTGTTTAAAACATTGAAAAAAACTGTTTTTGTTGCAATTATTATTCATATTACAACTGCATGTTGTTCATTGACCTGCATTGCACTGCACTGAAATTGACATTTGAAAATATACCCCTGAGATGAATGATTAGATGTTGATGCTCGGCAGACCTCGCTTTCGGCCCCGAGGTCTTGCTGACGACCACCCGAGCGGATGCCCCCACCCTCCCCCCCCAGCCCCCACCCACACTACCGAACACACCGATCAAGCCCCCGGGGCCTTGAACCTGACACCTTAGGACCATTGCATCCCCTCCGTGGCTCTGCAGGGAGACAGATAGCGTGGCCGTCCATCCAATAAAAACGGCCCCTCTCTCTCTCTCTCTCTCTCTCTCTCTCCCCTCTGCGACCCCCGCGGCGCTCCCAGTTTTGACACAGGAGACAAAACCCCGCGTGAGGGTGTGGGGGGGGGGGAAGACTGCTGAATGGCGAAGCACCCGAGGAGGCCGAGGGGAGAGCAAAGAGGAGGCGGTTCGCCTTTGTAGTCGGGGAGGAATGCGGAAATGTCCTCGCTCCGTGTCAAACCTCTCTGAAGGGGGTCAGGCCACATTCAGCCGGCGTGGGAAAGCCAGGCGGAGACGGAGCTCACACGGGCGAGCAGTGGGCTGCGGCGGCATTGAGGGCCCGTCCGGGGATATGCGGCAGGGAGGAAGAAAGAAAGGAGAAAATCCTAAGACGAGCGTTGGTTCTGGAGGGCCGTATCACGCTTTTGCCTTTGTCCTATGACCCCCCCCCCCCCCCACACACACACACACACACACATACACACACACGCGCGCGCACAGAAAGTGGCAGTGAGAGTGTGGGTGTGGGAGTTGTTTCGTACAGCCCTCCTCCTCCTCCTCCTCCGTCTCCTCCTCCCTCGTTTGAGCGTCACTGCCTGGGCTGCTTCAGTCTTAGGGATGGGGGATTAGTGCCTGCACCGTCCAACTACCTGTGTGGCCCCCGCATGGAGGACAGCGGACAGGGAGATGCGTTTGATGCAGGACACTTCTTCTGGTGTATTATCCGGGCGACGAATGCCTCCGCAGCATTTCCTCGGACATGCCGAAGTTACGACATTTTATTGACAACATATACCAAGGTAAACACCGAAAGTGGGGATATTTGTGCAGAATTGTATGCCAAAAAAAATATCGCCGTGCGGCTCGAAATGTAACTTTAGAATCTGTTTAAGAACTGAAAATAGACTTTTTTTCCGACGTGCCAGTTTTATTTCGCCCAATAGAGCACGCGCACAATTAAATTAGAAAAAAATGATAAGAAGCCGTTTAAGCTCATGAAAACATCGTGTAAACCTCGCCAGCGCGTGACTCTACACAGTTACGGTCGTTTGGCGTGTGAAATGTGCGTTTTCCTGTGTTTTAAATGGACTGTTGCTGTAGGAAGTCCAGACAATGCAATCAGTAGACAGCCACGTGCTCGCCGAGTTGGTGTCGCCTCAAACAGAAACTGATAAAAAAAAACGGCACAGAAGGAGCTCTTAAGCTGCAGACTGGGGGGCTGTGGGCTCTTATTTAGCTGCTTTGTTTGCGTGTTCCCTTGTTGTATTTGAATTAACGGAGTTTAGACAGCCCACGTGAACATAACTTTTTTTTTAACAACACTGCATGTGGGGAGGTGAAGCGCCTGACCCGCGAGGCTGTTTATTTGGTGTAAATTAAGCTTTAAAAAGAAGAAGAGGCTGATGTGGCTTATTTTAATTATTTGACATTGCTATTAGCGTTAGGGGGACATGGGTTGCTGTGCGTAATAGGAGGGGGGGGGAGTGGAGGTCGGGACGCAACGGGGCTCTCGTGTTGATAGTCGGAATAAAACATAATGACAGTCCTGTTATTGCCTACCTGGAGCACAGCGTGACCAAATCTGATGTTTGCCCCCCCCCCCCCCCCCCCCCCCCGTCTGTGTCTCCCTGTCATCCAGGCATCGCATGTGCCCACTTTTTTTTCTGTGAATGCGCCTTTATGAGAAACCCTCAGGCTCGTCACCCTGGCCGGGATTCCCCGCAGTAGTTTCAACAAGAGACGAGGAGAGACAAGACAGACACAACGCACGCACAGACACACACATTCACACACACTCTCTGCAAAAATGGACAAAGAAAGTACGGGTACTCAGTATGAACCCGTGGCCGAGATCGGCGAGGGCGCGTACGGGAAGGTGTACAAGGCGAGAGATCTGAAGAACGGAGGACGCTTCGTAGCCCTGAAGAGGGTTCGCGTCCAGACGGAGGAAGAAGGGATGCCTCTCTCCACCATCCGGGAGGTGGCGGTACTGAGGCAGCTGGAGGCATTCGACCACCCCAATGTTGTGAGGTAAGTGAGGGGTGGAGGTGGGTAGCCCCGTGTGTGTGTGTTTCAGAGGAGGCAAAGTGACGCGGAGGTTGGGTATAGTTCACGAATAGGAACGAAATGCTTCTTCCCCTTTTTTTAAACGGTCTGTGGTGGTCTCCGTGCTGCCTCGTGGGACACTCTTCTGGGCCAACACTCATTTTTTGGATGCCTTTTACTGCTGGCATTATGGGAACGTGGAGTTGCCTCACAAGTACCCTCCTGCAGCCACTGTTATCGTTATCGACACACCTGTCGGATGAGAAGTGTCTTCATTTCTGTGCTGCGTCCAGTTAGAAGCCAGGCCCCTTTATTCATCACCATTGGTCTTCTTCAATTTCGCCGATCCGCCACATGCTCCTTCCTGTAAAAAGTGTGACCGGGTTCATTTTTAGAAGTGACTCAGCTCCGGCCTCAAAGATACAACATCCAACATGTGGCTTTCCAACCCCTTGCTGCCAAGAAAAGTCATCGGGTGGGACGGTTTTAAAATAAATGCTCACTTGTGATTCATTGATGCTTGGAAAATCGATAATGTTATCAATAATACTAGTTGTTTACTGCAGATGAACTCTAATCCAGTTTCAGGGGGTGTTTCTAATATCAGGCCTTTCCCTTCCTGTTTGAACTAATTATAGTATTTGCCTTGTTATATTCTTAAAGTCTACCTTTAAATATTCTAAAATCAAGGTTAACTTCACGGTTGATACTGGCTGAAAATAATAAGTCATTCTTGTCTATTTTCTAAAGTGTTTTAAATAGTTTTATCTGTTATATGTTTCCGGGGGAAACATTTTTTTCCATTTAATAGGGATCACATTGAAATAATCATGAGCCGTACCCCCAAAGATATTTAAGAAAAGACAAATATACAGACACATACATTTAAAAAGCTACAACCAGGAAATTTGTATTTTGTTGTTGCTAACTGTTGATTTCAGTAATGCATCTTTAACTATTATAAGTGTCAGAGCAATATATATATATATATATATATATATATATAAGGCCCAAACACAGGTGCGAAGTTAACGTCAATGGTTGCACAAGTCTATATACGTGTCTGTAGTTTTCCTTAAATTCACTATGCGCGGTAGAATATGTACATTGTGATAGCTATACAACCGATTAAAAAGCATGGCACATACTAACATATTCCATGTTAGTATGTGCCCACCAACACTGATCTCTGCTGTCCTATTGTCCTGGACCAAGGCCCCGCCACTCCCCCCAGACTGTAAGTCGGTATCATGTGAATACAGCCATTTTAAACTACAGCCGCGCTGGTTGCTCTGCTCTGCACACAGAGGTCGTTTTCTCTCGGTTCGTGATGAATGGTTCCTCTCCGAGGCCGGATGCCGCGTCATCTGTTGGCAATGGGCAAGGTCTGACCTTGTACTGTTTTTTTATTATGGGATATTGAGTGCTTTTAGATTGAAGGGGAAGTTCTAAATGGATGTTTCAGAAGCTTTCCTCGGGCCATTGTGACTCTAACAATAATACCCCAGCGTATTAATGAATAATAAAGGATACGGGATAAGATTTTCTCTTAATGGGATCCCAATGGGGTTTTTTCTCCCTGTGAAACAAATGCTTAGTTTTATTTAGTGGTTTAACCCGTTCTATGTGCTGCTGTGGAAGCATCGGTTTAGATAATATGCAGTAGCATTTATTCCCATAAATCGGATTAAGAGGGCAAAGCAGCTCAGGCCAGGAAGGCTGCATTGTGGGCCTTCTGTGGGACTCCAGGCAACCCCTGGATGTTTGTAATGACGCCATTATTCATTCCATATGTTCAGTGTCTGCTGAGAGCCCCCATTGTAGCCCAACAATCGAGCCGTGAGAGGCGTTTAACCCCAGCGCTTCAAGAGGAGGGTGCCGTCTATTCTGTGACATCATGCGCAGTACTAATACCATGAGTGGATCGCTTCTCACTCACTGACTGCAGCCCACTGGGGCTGGCAAGGACGCATGATGCCCTTTTGGATAGGATTGAGTTTTTGGAGAGTAATTCTACTCCTGAGCTGATTTTAAAACGGCTTATGCAGATCAGCTTGTTTGATTTGAAGCAGTAAATACACTGCAATTATATCGAGTGGCAATTAACTAGATCATTAATAATCAGTTGTCAGATCCCATCAATCTTTACATTATTAGACAGAAAGAAGCTGTCAACTAGTAGTACCGTCAATCCTCCAACATGTCTGGAAAGCTTTGCAGGGCGCTTTTAAGGTTACCGGTCTGAACAGGGTTTATTACACATCGCTGTATCGGGTCAATAAAGAAATTGTAGTTGTTGAAATGGAAGCGCCAAAAGCGACTTTACAAATCAAATGTTTCGCTTCGTCGGCTCATTCACACCTACTTTAGGACAATGCACTTTAAAGCTAATGTGATCGCGGCAACCCATCAGTTTGTAACGCAACACGTCGGCTGCAGATCCATCACGCCCCCCCCCTTCGTGTTGTTGCAATGCGAGTTGATTCCCCTGCAGCTACAGCCGGCGTCCCTTCGCCTTCCCACCGAGCATCGGGAGTTGTCATAGTACCGGTGGAGGAATGCCGCTTGTGGTCCCCGAGCTCTTTTGATGAGGACATTCTGGATAGGTTTGTTTTTGTTCCAGCTTTTCACCAAAGCCCGCCTTGGCAGGTCTGCAGGCATAATCTGGATTCTTTGCCATAGTTTGTTGCCTAGTGAAACACAGCCGCTTACTCTGGTGTTTGGTGCCTTCATGGTCTTGAATTTTTACAAGCTTTGCATAGAGGTGGCTTTTGAGGGGTGACCTAAAAGACTGTTATCAGCTGGCCTTGTAGCAGATGAGAGTTCTGCCTCAGTATGTGCATTACCAGTTCCTGTAAAAAGCTGAAAGTCATAGGATTTATTATCCAAGAATGGATGAACGGAAAAGCTGATCAAACACAATGTGTCCAACTCTGGTCAGCTTCCACGGGATAATATTCCATTTCCATGAAAAGAATAATGCATGTTGCATTTTAAAGCTTCATCATTCATCAGTGCACCGTAGCTAAATATATAAGGGTGAATCAGTGAACAATGGAAAAATAAGTCTGCAAAACAATGCAGACACAATGACAAGGAGACATCCGCCTGCGTTAGTTGTAGGCGTAAGCTCTGCAGCATGCCGAGCAGTGAGGGGCACCATCCACTCCGACGTATTGATCTCCTCCGCCTGTTCCTCCCGCTCCAGGTTGTTTGACGTGTGTACGGTCTCGCGGACCGACAGAGAGACCAAGCTCACCCTGGTCTTTGAGCACGTGGATCAGGACCTGACCACCTACCTGGAGAAGGCCCCCGATCCCGGAGTACCACCCGAGACCATCAAGGTAACCACCGGCGTTTGTTATCTCGAGCGGTCGAGGAAGACGGATCCTGTTTGAGGTGTTTTTTAAAAGTACGTCACGCAACATGTAAAAACATTTTACACATCATTATTAAGTATTAAGCACATAGAGAGGTTTTTGCTGATACTCCGGCTTGAAAGCTTCAGGGCTACCGGAGCATTTCGAAGGGCAGCACATGTGGCAGATGGGCTCCAAATTAGAGATAGGTCTGTCACAATTGCTTAAAAAAACACATATATTCGAACATATTCGAATATCTGGTTGTGCATTAGGCACGTCAATATAAGACATGTTTTTTTACATTTAAATAATAATTTTCACCTTCGAAAATATCTGTTTTCACAACTATTCGAATATATATTCAGATGTAGAATACTCCTTGACAGTCTTTTCCCTCTGCCCCGTCTCCCTCTGAGTTTTATACTCTGCGCTACACACGAAGAGGAGAAGACGACACGTGTGAGAAACAGGATTTGAAAACCGTTCCCTTTTGTGTATAAAAAAACTAAGAACTTAATTTGATGCCAACGATTGTACTTTGCAGCAGTCCCACCTCAACAATTCCAGTAAGACGATTCAAACTAACTACAACCTATCGCGTTCTCAGAGTCATTAAACAAACCCGCCGAGTGTCCGTTTACACTTTGCCAAAAGGTCGGAAGCCAGTGTGGCTTCTCCTTTTTATTTTAGTCTTTCCCACACTAAAAATCTCCTCCTGTTTCACCCCAAGGTCCGTAGCAGTATCGCGTACGGCATTATAAAACGTCCGTCCCTATATCTGGAACATGGCGCTGCGGGTTTAAAGTGTCACGCACTTGAAAGGGAGAAGTGGTGGAAGCTTGAGACGCCGCTGGTTTTCACCCCCAGGGCCAGGCTTATGTCGGAAAGGTCTGTGCAGGGCAGTGATGTTGGTGCGACGCCGTGCAAGCGTAGACGAGTCGGGCGGATCGCACCCGAGGGTTTCCCAGGGCTCCCGGGTCCAAGTCCGGTACGGGGAGTGTTTCTAGGGACGTGGCGCTGCGGATCGACTCCACCAGGACGCTCTGCCCCAAATGCTCTACTTGGTTGAACTGCGATAGGGGCTGTCAACAATTTCACATTTTTGTCGTGCGATTATTACACCAACATTTATTGCGCATATTATTGCAATTTTCTGACCATTTTATGCCACTGATATCATAATGACAGTATAATAGCGTAGTACAGGGCCGGGTCTAGACAGGCATGTATGAGGGGGCAGCCACAAATCTTGAGGGATATTGTGCTTGGGCATTGTGCATTGTGTTTGAGGGGGCACAACATTTATTTGAGGGGGCCAGGCCCCCTCTTGCCCCTGCCTAGACCCGGCCCTGGCGTAGTAACACATGTACACGCTTTCAAAGAATGTTTTAATCGTCAGAATAGTTAGACATTAGAATCTGAATGTGAAAATAAATATCCTAAAGATATATCCTAAATGAATAAAACAAAAAAAAATAAGTGCAGGCGACACAAAGCGGGCAAAGCATGCGGCTTGGTGCGATGCGGTCGGGTTCGAGAAAATGGGAGGTTAACAATTGAGAAAGTAAGTAATCTTGGTTATAAGTCATTTGTTATTTGTAGAAATGTCATTGTTCATGCAAAATAGTTAAAATTAGGTGATTAAAACATTATCATTTGCTGAATTTGGCCGCCACATTGCTCAGACGTTTTTAGAGGCAGAAGTTTAAACGGCTGTTTTTGTCTGGACTTGATGGCAGGCGAGAAACTTGCTCTCATACAAAGTCACGTGTGAGGCTGTAAGCAGATTTTGTAAGTCTTGATAATGGGTCAAATGGGGATGGCGGCAAATACCAGGTAATAAAGATGTTAGTAATAGGGAAGACGTAATAAATTATGTGAGACTCGGGGAGAATTGGAATTATTTTAGAAAAAGGACGTTTATATGTGTCAAAGTTTCATAACCGAGGGATTAAAAGTAACAGTCCTGACATTAAAAAAAGTTTTGGAGAGCCGGTCACTAACGATTTTCAATCATTCAACTTACTTTTAAAGCATAGGGAGCCCCTTCAGCCCCCCCTCCTCCTGCTTTCTCCTAACATCCATACAGCTGGAGTCTTGAGGGGACAAAGGGACAATGTTGGAGTGACAAGATGACACAGGCACCATCCCAGTTATTTCTAGGACAGTGGACACTGCACAGTAACCCCTCCCATATCGCCCCCTTTCCTAGCAACTTAATCCCCCCCCCCCCGGCTATACCAGATGACACTAGATAAAGGATCACATTCTAGAAATCCACTCCTCATCCCACTCAGTTTTAACCTATTGAAGCGTTTCCCCCTTGAATACCTAAGAATCGAGAAAAAAAAAACGTTTAGCCTCCGTTGAAGGCCAGAAAAAAGAACCTCCATACTTTTCCTTAAAAACAATCTGCCCCCAGCATCAGACCACCCCACCCTGCCCCGGCCTGTCTATTTTAGCCCTCCTCCCTCCACCACCCACTCAGCCTTACTCAGACTCGAGACCCACCGCATGGTCATTGATGAAAGCGGCCCTCCTCCAGGAATCAAATGAGCTGGAAGGACATCAAGGAGCCGGGCCGCCCCGGCACCGCCGCTACTCAGCCGGGTGCAGCGCTTGGGTCTCACCCCACCCTCCTCCGCCTGGCACCGTCCAAGCCTCCGCAGCTCCATTATCTGGGCCCATAAAGGGGGGGGGAGGGAGGTTAATGAAGCATGGGGAAGGAATTACACCAACGCTAACCGGCAGATGTCCCATATTGTGCCGAGCTACAATAAACAATATGGCTGCCTCTGGTAGATTTGCATCAGAAAAGGAGGCACACTCAGAAAGCCATGTTTTGACTGCATCTTGCAGAGGGCTGACGACTTTTTTTCGGGGGTCAGTTCTGTTGCCAAATTTGTGTGATTTTGGCCTAGTACTTTTTGTAGATTTTTTTCTTCTTTTTTTTTTAGCGAGCGATGTGTGTTTGGCTTCCCGTTGCTGCTGAAATCCACTTTGTGTGACGAGATGGCACCACGGTAGCTTTCCGTGCCACATGTGGTCTTAAATTCTGTGTTTAGTGTGGTAAATTGGGCCCCTAATAATTTCCAAAATTGGTACGCCCCCCCCTTTTTGAAACTCAGCAAGTTATGCCCGTTGAACCTCATCTGAATCCTTGTCATCGCTCAGCTGTGCGGGTAATTGATACAACGTGATTGTTTGTGTGTTTATCCAAGAGTCACACTTCTGAGATAATTAGTGTTTACTGGGAAATGCTGCTGAAAGGAAGCACGGTGAAATGGCTATTTAAAGCAGAGAGGAACTGATGGAAGGAGGGAAGGATGGGAGGTGTGTGTGTGGGGGGGGGGTGCTATTGTGTCAGCCCCCCCCCCCCCACACACACACATATACACCAAATAACCAACTGCCCGCCTCTCTCCTATGGCCCTGTCTGCCTCCTGCCCTCCTCTGTGGGTCATGGATGGATGGAGATGTAGAAAGAAAGGTCTGTTTGTGCATCCTGCCTGCCCTTGGTCAGAGGGTACACACACACACACACACACTACGGCACCCTTGCTCAGTTTAAGGGGTGTACACACAAATGGAAATGCAGATACACACACATATTATGTTAACACAAACCTAAAGGCACATCCAGTTTGTGTGTCTACACACACACACACACACACACATCTCCACAGCATTGTGTGGGGCGTCCCGTCTCCTCCTCTGTGGTCACCACAGCAGCTAGCCCCACGCCGTTTGCTAATGTTTTCTGCTTGAGTGTGCAGACCCCTTTGACTCACTCACCAGCTGGTGGGCCGGTGAATAGAGCTGCGGGCTCAGCTCCATGTCACTTGTGAGGTCTTGGTGGAGGCTTTTTGGGGGGGTGTGCCGGGGTTAATGTGTGTGCGAGAGAGAGGGAGAGAGAGAGAGAGTGGGGAGGGGGCGGGGGGCAAGGGGGAGGCACTGTCCAGGATACAACACAACATCACGTCCACCTTGTCTTCTGTGATTTTCAGAGTTCATGATTGGGACCTAAACTTTTTGCTCACATAAATAAGCTGTTTAAATAAAACATGAAGTAGAACTGAGTTAAGAAATAGCTGCCTCGCCACAATCCTTTGTAAAGACTTTTTGTTGAGAGGTGTGTTTGAGACCTGTTGACCTGTTTGAGAGTTCTTCGCTTTGAAAGGAACAAGTCTAAGCTGGTTGAGATGTCGCTCCTCCGTGTTGCTTTTGTCAGCGTGTGACGGACGCCGCGTCTACGGCCATTTCTGGGATCCGCTTTTGGTCATAAGAGGGGAACAAGTGCCAATCAACTGGAGCGGGGCAGCTGCTGAGAAACAGCTCCTTGGTTGTACAGCACAGGGCCTCTTTTTCTGTGTGTGTGTGTGTGTGTGTGTCGTCAAACATCTGCCACAGTCAACAAGAAAAACACATGCCTCCTCCGGTGAACTCCCTCCAATGCCTCAGCCTTTGTGCTCCTCACCTCGTTCAGGCCTTGAGTTGCCTGGTTTGACGGAGAAATACAATGTGCTCAATGTCGAGGTTTGGGGTCTTGAAGCCGTCCGTTGCGTTTTTGAAAAAACAATTACGGCCGAACTACTTTTTGAAAATCTGATTCTTGATGAGATTCATCGTATAGAGCCACCTTCGAAACACTTCAACCATGTAGTCTGTGCTGAATTCCTCACTGTATCAATTCTGTGTCCTTGCCATGTTAACACTACCCCCCCCCCCCCACCCTCTTTGCTTGGTCTGTCTCGTTGTCTCTCAGTATATGATGTACCAGTTGCTCCAGGGACTGGACTTCCTGCACTCGCACCGAGTGGTACACCGCGACCTGAAGCCCCAGAACATCCTGGTGACCAGCGGAGGGCAGATCAAACTGGCCGACTTTGGTCTCGCCCGCATCTACAGCTTCCAGATGGCGCTCACCTCTGTGGTGAGTCGTGCTCTTCATACCTCTGAACTGAACCAATAGGGTGCCTCAAATTAAACACTGCCAGACGCCGCAGGCCTAAATCCTGACGAAGGTGGGTCACGGGATGTTTGAACTGGGTCATAGACACAAATAGACTCAGACGGGGGGGGGGGGGGGGGAGATATTACGTGATCTAATATGTTGGTGTGTGACGTCATATCTGCACCTGTTCACTTTAAGAACGGAGTACTACGGCGGCATCCTCATTTCTTTATTTCGCCACTCTCACTGCATATCATAAATGGTTTTTATTGGAGGAATATGCAAGGTTCAGGTAGGTTTGTATCTCACTCTTGAGTCAGCAGTCCCCCCTTTCTTCTTTTAAAGTGAACACACACAACATACACAAAGAAATGATCAATGTAAAAAAGAGGAAGTAACAACAACATCATGTGTCCTTTTCCCCACTGTTGTCCTCCCTTTATCAATGAACTGCTTCTTCTTTTACACTCATATATCCTCGTTTTTTTTAATTGACCGAAACAATAGATGTTGTGGGATCTTTTTTGAAGAGTCAACGCAGCGTGTGGATGTCTCTGCACCTTTCCCATGCTTTTATCGTTGCACTTTTACATTTTTGCCGTACTCAAACTTGCGCCAGCATTCTCATCAGGGCACACTTGCGCGCACACACACACACACACACACACACAAAAACACTGTCTACCCTCCTCGCATCTCCAGGGAGTTAGATAAAAGCGTCTGATGTGATGGAGCGGGCACTGGCGGGGCATCGGCCGCTAGCGCCGCAGCACTGAGCCAAGTGATAGGGTTTCTCTGTGTAAAGTGAGGAGGCGGAGGGCCCCCGCGGCCCGTCCCACCGACCCCTCTGTGGCCGTCGCACACACAGGGATGGGGCAGATGAGGGGGGGACAGACACCCCTCCCTTTCCACTGGCGGTGCTTTGATGTCCGACTGTTGAGCCCGGGGCTCTGATGACCAGATAAAATGGAGAGGGAGACTGAAAGGAGTCTTTGGAAGAGGGAGAGATGAGACTTTTTAGATTAAGGTAGTCCGCCACAGTAGCTGAGTAGCTTGTTGTGAAGGAGAAGGGTTTCTCACATTCACTCCCATGCATGCAGCCACGACTTTAGCGGCTATGCCAATCACACCGGTGTGGACCTCTCGGGTTCATTTGGGGTTTTGCATATTGTCAGTATGTAAAAAGAGGAATTTCAGCAGCAACCTTCTTGACAATTTCCAAACTATGTGAGTGTTTTTTTCTTAATTTGGAGGTTTCAAAGTGGTAGAGCACGTCACTATTTACACGAGACATTGAATGACTTAATAATGCTTCTAATAAACTGTCAGTTACGGTAACTCACCAAATCTCAGTCCATGGGAGTGATGGGACAAAGTTTACGAGAAGGCCACTTTATTTTATTATGCTGAGTTAGCAAAGCTCCTGGGAACTTGAGTCAGGCTCATCCAGCAGTGCAGCATCTGCCCATCTAAAGCAAATACAAACATCCTCTGGGAAAGAATGCAATGTTCCCAGTGTCTCCATTAAGCTGTCGGCATAAGATGGACACGTGCAACTGTGCTCTTCTCACCACACAACAAGGGATGAGCCGCCGGGCGGGTGGACAGGAGCAGGTGACCTTCCCTCTAATTTCCTATGGCTTTTGGGTCTGTTTGACAAAAATAGAAATATTATCGTAACTATGTTGTACTGATTAATTCATACTGACCACCGAGAAGACCCCCCCCCCCCCCCCCTCATCACTCCAAGCCTTGAGTGTTAGTGTGTGACCAGTGTGGCCTCCAAGCTGTAATTTCTCTTATATCATCAACAGTCATTTTTAATCTTCCGATAAAACTCTTCAGTATTTCCACTGGTTTATTTCCACCGTTTATCATTCAGATTGATAGTGATATACAGTTAACTATCAAAGAGGAAGACGGGCCTAACCGTAGAATTTACATAGTGTTACACAACATTTGGTGTGTATGTGTGGTTTCACTGGAGGTTTTCGTCTTCATGGCGACGTTGTACTTCATTTATGACTAAACGAGAACGCTTTCTGCCCAGGCTGAATACTTAACTTGGGAATTCACCTTTTTGGCAAATATTTAGTCCCTGAAACTAATCGTTGCATGCACAAGGACACTAAATGTGTTTGTGCACCCACTCACACGCTTATTTCCTTTCTTGGCTGTACAGATTGGGCCACAAAAATGTGCGTGTGCATGCGCTGGAGTGGAGGGCTGCAAAGGGAGCACAGGATATTTTGGTTCTAGATGAATGTTCCTGTCTCTGGAATCCCCCTATCAGTCCAACACACACACACACACACACACACACACAATCTCCATTCACCCATTCAGTGTTTCCTCTTGCTAATAAAAGCAGATAATCTACGCTGTATGCGGCGCACATGTGCACAAACGCCGTTTAAGAGGATCTTCCTCTTTGCCCAACCGAACAGCAGTTGCTTATTTAGTCACCTAACGCCACCGTTACTGGCAGATGGGCTTTGGAGAACCGCAGTTGCTTAAGCGAACAAGACACTTCTCTCTCACTTTGTAAGTGATTCATTTAGCACCTCGACAGACAAGATGGCCGAAGTTGTGCATTTGCATAAAGTCCTCAAAAAGAGTCCCTTTCTCCCTTTAAAAAAATAGTTCTTCCAGTGTCAACAACTGAAAGCAGCCACTGTTTCCAGATGACTTTTCAGTGTTGCTTGAACTTTCACTTTTGGTAATGAATTTGCTTTTTCACTCAGCAACTCGCTGGGTTATATATTTGTCAGGACCAAAAACGTGTGTGTGTGTGTGTGTGCGCGCATACACATGTGACTGATGGCCCCGTTGCCATCACCCACCTACCATGTTGCGCATATTTCACCCTCCCTGAGAGAGAGGGAGAGGGAGAGAGAGATGGAGGGAGACCACCCATTGGTTTGGTACCGGGGTCCAGATTAGGCTGCAGCCCCCGGGCAGTCCCTGGAGATCCGTTGCTTTGTTGATGGTTTTTTTAATGACCCCAATCTGGCTCTGGGCTCATTGTGCGCCTTTGAGTGACAGGCAGATGGGGAAAGCTGATGGGTTAATCTGACATTCCAGAAAAGAAACGGAGAGGGGGGGGGGACTTTTTTTATTTTTATCCATCTCATTGAGATCCCATTTCTACCAAAGCACTTTAGGGAGAGACCATTTCATGTTGAATTGCAGGGGGGGGGCAGAAATAAACAGCCAGAGTGCACTTTCATGTGATAAAATGTGACTTATTACCCTAAAAACATGTGTTTTTAATTTGGGCATGTTTGCAAGTTAAAGACAAACAGAAGATTATTTGTCATATGATTTCAAGAAGTTACGACTGCAGCGTTGTTACTCAGCATCGCCTCACATGCAAAAATGTACACTTTAAATTACAGTGTCACCATTTTCAGGACTGGTGTTTGAGAGACACAATATCTTGATAAAGCTTCTTTTTTAAAACTGCATTTAACTGTTTTTTTTCCCACCAATGATGGAACATATTGATATCTTTGTGCTTGTGTTTGATGACGTCCGTGCCGTCATCGTAGCGTTGTAGTCATGGAAAGAAAGAATGTTTACAAAATATTTAGTACTGGTGTTCTGTAAATGAACACAGATTAATTCAGGATAAGGATCCAATCAGTTAACAATCCGATTGTAATACCTGCATACTTGCATAATGAGAAATGCAGTTTGAAGTGAAGACAAATGAGGAATATCTCTGCCGTTTGTCGGCACTATTCATTACATTTAAATCGGTGTCATTCATGTGCAAATCGTGGAACCCTCATTATTCTGTTAACCAGCTACACTTCTGCAAGTAGCCGGACCTCCAACAATCATCGTTTTCTACAACGACCACAGAAACAGTTGAATGTTTATTCTACTCTAGTCTTGTCCTATAATCCTACGCCTGTCCTTCAAGACAAAGAAAAAGCTGTAAAGTGGACTGTTATCCTGAGCTTTGAAGTGGTGGAGATGTGTGGTTTTCACGGGAGAGTGACGCACTGTTGCTCCCCCCAAGAGGCAACAGTAGACCTCAGATTCAATGAGGACATGAAATCTAACTGAAGCCCTAACTTCCACTCGGCAGGACTGAGCCAAATATTGGCCTCGGGGTTGTGGTATCAGGCCGACTCGATGGTCCTATGAGACCCATTAGCTTCCAGTCGCGGGCATGTCAGACGCATGCTGTTGCCTGTCCAGCTGGATTTGGAGAACTAGGGGCAATTAGGGATGGGTATCGTTTCGTTCTTTTCAGATACCGTGCCTAAATCGTGCCAAAACAAGGCATTTTTTCCTCTTCAAATTGAACTATAGTATATTAACAGTTTAAAGAATACTGTAAATATGAATAAATAAATAAAAACACTTGGCTTCAAACTACAGCTTAGAACTTTTTAATTTCAAACTATGAACAATATATTAACTGTTTACAGTATACCAGTGTTTCCCCTCTCTAAGAGCTGGAAGTTTATCAGTTCATTGGAATCTGGGGGAAATTAATCATGTCATTTTAGATTTATGCTCATTGTGCCGGAACTGAAGATATGTAGCATATATTGAAAAGCAATTATGTTGTATTGACGCTCCTCGTTTGTCTCGTTTTATTTTGTAGCTGTAGCTACACAAGCTGTATGCTATCGTTAGCTGTTGTGAGGACGATGTCATCATTTTCAATTGGCTCAGGCAATGAAAGCAGACACCGAAACCTGCGTTGGGTTTGGGTACGGTAGGTACCGTAAGGGCCATATTGGTACCGGCTCTGGGTACCCAACCCTGAGGGGAAGGCCACCTTACCATGGTGTGGACACTCGTTGTCGAGCCCCATTGTTTCTTTTAGGGTTTTCTTCTTTATGATTAAAACCAAAATGAATGTAGGGGTTTCCGTAAGTCACAGTAGATGACGAGTTAAGCTTAATAGTGAAAATGTATCTTGTCTCTGAGCCTAAGTGAGTCTTTTATTGAGTAAAGGGAATTTTAGAACTGTTTGCTGGGGCCCTTTTCCAGTAAATGAGGTGACTTCAAATGACCCAATTTTTTTTACCATTATTGTTAGCTTTTTAAAAATAGAATCTCTCTCAGGGAGGAATGAAATTGTGACCTGATCAAAGGTAACTTCCCAATTCTTCCCCCTAGTCGCTCTGCTCGTAGCCCTCCCACTACGCTTACCCGAATTAGACACCCATATCTCAGACGACATTAAACAAATTGAAACCAGATTTCCTGCCCACGCTGAACCAGCAGAGCGGCTTTAACAATGCAGAGCTTTCAAGAGTTCACCATGAACGTATCTCATGTTTGGGCCCGTGTTTGACTACGAGCTAACATCTGTCGGACTGGGTTAGGGGGGGGGGGGGGGCTGTGGATTCTTACACGGTGTTGATGATAATGAAGATGAGCTGCCTGTAAGTCGGCAAACCGCATGTTTCTTGATGGGTTGTTTCGGTCGTTATTTTTACATTTACATTTTTTCAATGCAGCAATTTGAAGAAAAAAAATCCCTTCGCAAAAAACAAACACGCCGTCTCGGGGACTCACACACAGTCGGGGCGCTACGCTGCCATGCATCCAGGAGCTCACTGGTGCAACAGGCTGCAGGATAACTCAGATTGGACCGCCGTTTCCGCAAATCTCTTCTCTCACCAGAAAATCTGTTTCCACTCTGGACAGACGGAGCAGAGGAGGGCAGGCAGAGCGAGAGGGGGAAAACCCTCGCGCTGCACGCAGGAGAGCACGTGCAGCGCTCTCTGGGAATGTTTAGATATCTCCTCAAACCGCTCCGCATGGGGAAGAAAAAAAAAAGGAAAAGGAAAAGTCCTCCTCTATGCTTTGACTGCAGCCGGCTGGAGCAAAGGGGGCTGGCCTCAATATGACATAGGCAAACAAACACACACACATTCATGGTTCTCACACACACATATGAGAAGGGATTTACTGTGCATACAGGATGATTACATTGTTATTAATGTTTGCACGGCACATATCGTAGATGCATATTTCAAGTACACGGTGCAGGTTTTTTGTTTGGTTTTGCGTGTTTGTGTGTGTGTCTGTGTGTGTGTAATGCATGTGCGACCTCCCGCACACACCGGCATCTGAATATTAAAGCCTCGTCTGTACCAGCAACGGGAAGAGGAGGGGAGAGAAGAAGAAGAAGAAAAAAAAAAAGAGAAGAAAATTACAGCATATATCAGGAATTTTCCAGCTAATGATGTGCGGATGTGGTAGCACTGTGGAGAGAGAGCCCCTGACTGTGCTGTCTTTGTTTCGCTCGCCGAGGGCCCCATGCAGCATTCCTGTACACGGTGCATACTTTGGCAGCAGTTGTAGTGCCCCCTTTTTTTTCTGGTTTACTGTATACAGTTGGTGTGCTGCTCTTGCACTTTTCTCACTAGGCTGGTGGCTCTGTCTCCCTCCCTCAGCCTCTACTGCCCCCCCCCCCCCCCCCTCTCGTCTATTCTTTTTTTTAAAATCTTGTTTCTCCTCTTCCCTGTTTCCTTTCTGGGCCCGTCGCTGTGGAGCGTAAATTGTCCTTTTTTCGCAGCACGAGGGAAAGTGAGGGAGGAGTGAAATAATGGTGTTTACAACATGGCTGACTGCTAAAGCTTCGAATGGGCCTCTGTGGAGACACAGCCTCATCTCCACTGTCCTCTCCT
Organism: Pungitius pungitius; assembly: GCF_949316345.1. Lineage (NCBI taxonomy): Eukaryota > Metazoa > Chordata > Actinopteri > Perciformes > Gasterosteidae > Pungitius > Pungitius pungitius. The sequence continues at coordinate 12,129,513 of NC_084916.1, read as the reverse complement.
CACAGTGCATAGTTTTGCTCATATTATCATTTCTATAACATCCGCTCCCTATTCTCCCACATGGGGCTTGCTTATACACTGCGGAGCCCTGCGGCCTTAGATTCACAGAGGAAGACTTTAATTTGTGACGGGTTGCTTTAGTCAATCTAATCGAATTCTAGCTTAAGATCTCAAAGCTCGAAAAAGCCGAGCCAAATCTAGAAGGAGTTAACTGCACTCAACATGTACTCCACTTTATTCCGAAAATTACCAAAACTTCCACTCCTGCTCTTAATTACCGTCATAATTTGGTCTACAAAGTTCTTGTCTGTTCCGTGTGCACATATTTGTAGTCGGTATGCGTCTTTGTGCGCACTGGTGCTCTTTCATCCTGGGCTTCATCAGTGAGAGGGAATGTAAACACGGGCCCCCGGCCAAGCTCCATCAGCCCCAGTACCTCTGGCCCAGCAGCCATAAGCCCCTGGCCTCATCCGCGTGGCATCAGGTCGCTTTCCGAAGTCCACGTGCAGAATGACACGACAACGTTTCAGCTAGGATGGAGGGATGAAGAATGGACCTAATTGTCCCATTTATTTACTCCGGTTTATTGCAACCTGAAATCATTTCGATGGGTAATATATTTATATAGGTGGCACATAATGCATGCACCCCATTGTGCATGCTCCGTGTGCTGTGGTGGTGCACATCCAGATGTTGAAAGGCTGGCAAGTTTGGAGGTTTGGCCCAAGAGGTCAGGAGGTCCTCAGGGGCAGGGGAAGCCATTTCCTCCTGAAGCAGAGCAGGGATCAGCAGTGAGGAGGAAGAGGAGGAGGAGGAGGAGGGTGGTGGTGCTGAGGGGGAGGATGCTCTCAGCAGAAAGGAATTCCCAGCATGTTGTCCTTATAATCTGGAGTCAGCTTCACACACTGTCGGTCTCTCTCTCGCGCTCTCTCTCTCTCTCTCTCTCTCTCTCTAACGCCTCCCTTATATTCCTCCCTTGGCTTTATCTGACCCCCTTTGGCTTTTCTGTTACCATGCGGAAGGGGAGAAGGGTGTTAGATAGGCAGAGAGACGGCTTGAAAATTCAAAGCAGCTGACCTAAGAGCAAAACACTGTATTGCACAGTTAAGGGCTGACTCACTCTCTCATGTGCGATTGTCCCACATACTGTATGTGTGTGTGTGTGTGTGTGTGTGTGTGTGTGTGTGTGCATGTGTGTGTTTATGCGGCCTGTACAGAAGAGGGAGAGCAGGAGTGGGTAATGAAGGGAGATGTGAAGCAGAACAGAGAATGAGAAGGGTGAGAAAGAGACTGAGGAAGAAGGAATGCAAATGTGGTCAGAAGGAGAGGAATGAAGGGGACAGAAGTTCAGAACCGCGTTGCAACAGGGGAAAGTTTCTTTTTACAACAATCAGAGCACAGACCTTTTCGTAGGAGCATTAGTTTTGACGCTAAGTAGAGTAGATTTGAGACTTCCTTGACACAGAGACAGCTAGAGTATTTTATGGAGATCGAAACTGTGTGTAAAAAAATGCATTCATGGATATAACAGGCTTTCCAACTGTTATATAAAGACTTTACTGCATTTAAGTGTTTTACAGACTCATGAGCTCGCAGAAAGAGAGGGAGTTAATAGAGATCGGCGGCGGAGTGTGTTTTTGTATTTTTTGTTGTTCAGTGGATTAGGTGGAACATTGCAAAAAATGAGAGTTTATATTTGTGGTCCTTATTTTTGTTTGTACACTCCGATCATACGGTCATTCAGAGCCGGTGACCAACAGAATAACTGTTAAAGTGCAATAACATAACTGTTCGGCATTAATTGAAAGCACAATACCGCATTAACTTGCTTAGTCCTAGTCTTAATGTTTTAAATTTTTTTAAATGCTTGTATAGATGCATGCTAAAAAAAAAAAACATTTCCTCCATTGCAAGTAGTTAATCTGCAGTTGCGGCCGGGTTTTCGAGTAACTGTGCCTTGGAGCGGGGCGGATGTACCCCAAGCTCTAGCTCTGTGGTTCTTCCTAGAAGGCTCTCTGTGTTCAACCCTGCCCTGACTTTTGATTCTGCAGGTCTGCTGACTGCATGCAGCTGACAGGAGTCGCATAGATTTGAGCCTGCAGCTGCACGTGTTAGAGGAGGATGTTGATGAGGGAACTTATGCATCCATCCATAATTTACAACATTTTACCGGCCGGTAGGCAGATGTCAAGCAGAAGAACCTGAAAGATCAAACAAAATTGACCGCAGTGCAGCCTTTTCCTACCTCGAAGAAACTGAAGCAACCCCTTTCGTCGGGCAGATCTGCATCTTTCATTCATACTTGCTCGATCCAATGACTGCCTGGGTCATTGGTTCAATCAGTTCATTCCGAGCATGTGTCTCATATCTGGTCACGTAGTTCAGCTGACACATCTCACCCGACCTGCCTCAACTTCCTTGCTGTTTCCACTGAAGCAGGAAGCAGGAGACAAGAAAGTATCACACATCTGCAAAATGCTGCCACGGCTCTATTAATAGTATCCTTCAGTTTAGAAGAAAGTAATGTGACCAGACTCTTTATTCCTCTTATCAGTCTCTGTCTACTGCCTTGCTGAAGAATTCTAACTCGAGGTGATGTTTGGGCAGTTTGCGTCAGATGCCCAAAACTTCCCTTCAAGCTGGAATTATGAATAATGCCCCTTTCTGTAATGGAGCTTTTCTTATGGGTGGATTATGAAGCATCGGCGAACTGAAATCAACTCTGTGAGGCTGCTCCACTGAGACATGTCGGTGCTCTGAGCTAAATGCTAACATCAGCATGCTATGGTGCTCACAGTTACAGTGTCAGGCAGCTGATATGCATGATAAGCAGAACGTTGGCGGATGGAATCATCATTCGTTTTGGAAATGTTTGGTCATAAAACAAATAGTCTGACAATAATAACTGTTGACCGGATGATGGCACTACCGAGAAAAAAAAAGTTAATGATTTATCATCTGGGTACCATGAACATCTGTGACGACATCCACGCTGGTTGTTTTTGATCCATCCGGGAACAAAGTGGTGGACCGACCGAAAGGACAGTCATTGATGCTCACTCTGCTGGCACAGCTACACAAACGAATGGAAATGACATTAGGCAGGGATGAACAAGTGCACTTACAGGGAGGAAGTGAAGGGAGGAAAATCACTGGGAGGTGTATTACTAAAATAGACCTCCCCCAGTGAAGGAAATCTTGTCCAAAAGTATACAAACCATGACTGCTTAGTCTTAAGTCATTTCTCAGAGGGCACTTGAGCACTAGTTCATATTTGGCTAGCTCCATCATTCCAAGATCATTACACACACACACACACGCCCGCGCACACACACACACACACACACACACAATCCTGTGGGCGACATCTAAAAGCCACGCGGCGTCCTCCCACGGAGAGTGCAATAAAGATATCTAGGTGACATCGCACTCGTTTCGCTTCCAAACGTTTGCCTCAGACTCTGAGATCCCGATAAGCACTCTGCAGGGCCTTCTGGGAGGAAGCGCGGCCAAAAGCTGTTGGAAAAATGTGGAGTTTAGGAAAGCACCTGGAACCAGTCCACTCGGGGTCACTGAGTTTTGTCTGGAGGCTTTCCGTACTGTAGCTGTTAACAATGCTGCTGCTTTCCTGCAGGCTATGGCTGCACACACACACACACACACACACACACACACACACACAGGCACACGCACACACTCCGAGCTCCCAGTAGAGTTACAGGGACACATTTGGAAACCAGGCTTGGTGTGAAGGGGCACAAAATGGCTGCTGTAATACCTCAGGTGGGTGCAGGGTTGCTTGATGCGAGACTGAAGGGGCGGTGTTAACACCTGACGTACGCGAGGCATCTGCCAGGTTTAATCCACTGAAAACATTGTATCGTTGGTTATTGTAACAAGTACCACTGACGGCTGGATTTCCGTGTAAAGATTGTGTGATGTGTGGGAGCTGGGAGATCTCTCCTGCCAGATATGACTTCATGTCTTATGTAAGCTTAAGATGAGGGTGGAGAAGTACTAACCCTGCGTGTGTGTGCATGCAAGCGGTGACATCTACTTAATGATACTGGCAGCTACCTGTGAAAAACAAGAGGCATTCGGATTGTTTCTTTTGGTTTTAATGTGTGTGTGTGTGTGTGCATATTTTAACCTCCTTGGTGCTGTGTGTTGTAGGTGGTGACACTGTGGTACAGAGCCCCAGAGGTGCTGCTCCAGTCCAGTTACGCCACACCGGTGGACCTGTGGAGCGTCGGCTGCATCTTCGCCGAGATGTTCAGGAGGAGGTGAGAGCCAAGAGCGTTTTGGCGATGAGGCCAGAAACACGACATAATAGCGCAAAATGAACATGACGGTTTCGGGGGAAATTATGTCTACATGCATGCACACATGAAAAAGCAATCGGATTAAGACGGTAGTATCAGTTCAGATGACAGTAGTTATTTCTCTAAAATGTCATGGTCATACGATTCCATGCAAGGATCATGAATGGTCACCATTCTCGCTGGTCCAAGGATGTCACATCAGCTAAATGAACGTTGTTTTCGAGGGTTCTTGTTTAGTCCGAAACCAAGCCGCGGATGGTAAAAATCCTGTCTTGACTTCATTTTAGTCGATTAAGAAATTGCAGAATCACCGTATTCCCACTTTTCTCACTTTGCGTTACGTTCCTCCTTCATTGTGCTGGTTTTGCATTGAAAACGCAACCAAAAGTGTATCGTACACGGAAACTGTTGCACACGGAAACATGCAACAGCACGAGATCTCTGCTACATACAGGCCAGCGCTGCCGAATATGGCTTTTTGTGCTCTAATCATAGCTCAAATCTTTGTCAGCTTGGTGTGAATTGTATTGCAATGGGTGTCACCATTCGTCTCAATTTTCTTGTTTGCAGAAAACACAATTCACAGCAGTGTAAATGTCTTTAAAACGTGCACCAGTAAAGTGTATAAAACTGAGGTCAGGTCTTACTCGCCACAGCATCACCGTTCAGGCCGTCATATGGATTATCAGACCCTTTACTGAGGGTTCTCCATGGTTACTGTTCAACGGATTATGAACAGTGACGTGTGTGATCTGTATACACACGTCTGCTCACCCGAGTCTCGGCACAGAGGCAACGCCATCTCCTCTCTCCTGTGAAGGGGTTTTACGGCCTTTATCTCGAGCTTCATCCCACGACCCAAAAATGTACATGCTGTCTTGTCTGCACATTCGGTTCCCTTTGTCACAAACAACAAATGAGCTTCTAGGGCCTTCCTACGACATCCTCTCCGCTTAGACCCTCGTCTCTCGGGGTTTGTACCTCTTTCCTCTTTCAATCTGCCACACCTCTGTAGAGAAGGATTATCCAAGCTGTAACTTCCATCACAGCGGGTTTAGATCACTGACCTACACGTCTTGATGTCACCACCCCCAGCACACAAAGAACTGGCTACAACAAACTGAAATAACATCTGCAGGAGCCTGAGTCTCTTCAGGGATGAACAATCCGCTCCGTATCGGAGTCCAGTCCAGATTGTTGTAGATACTAGGAGGCACGTGGGGTCCGTGAGTGTGACACCTTCCTCCTCACTTCCTCTCCCAGGATGGCAGCCGGGACAGAGAGCCTCCTTTTCCTCCGGTAGTCCACAAAAGCATTAGGTGTGCTGATGATGTGTCACAATAGGGAGTGCATATAAAGAAGTGGAGGCAGTCACCGTGATGTCACCCATTGTTGTTTTCCTCCGAAATGAAGTCGTAAAGCCTGGGATCACAATTGACATGAGCGCGTACAAATGAACAGGACGCTGGATAAGACATTTTCAAGTGATCTAAAATAATAAAAAAAGTCAAGGACTGAACAACACTGCAGTAGTGACCTGTCAATCACAAGATAGCCACGCCCAAAAGCATTCTCTGCTTTGGTCTGTTTGACTCTAAATTGAACCAGATCTTAATAAATTATAAAGTTAATGATCTCAATCACTAGTGTTATGAATAAATCAAGGCAAAAGTAGTTAGTTTCTCATAGAGAGTCGCCCCATGACAGTCATTTGAGAAAATACAATTTTAAAACACTTCACTTTCAACATTTTCTTCATTTATCGGAGCGGAAAGTTGCTGCCCGCATAAGACAAAGTTCTCCATCAGTTCTCTGTACTCCGCTTCATCACACAGCAATATAGTGATTACTTCCATTTTGCCCAGGAATGCATTTAATACTTTTTTTTAAATTAAATTCCTTCAAAGCCTTCACCACACAATGAGTGGGACCCGGCCACGATGGCGACGCCAAACTGCAGTTAAATGTTTAATCGACATCAACCTGCTGCCGTCGTTGGGGAATCAGTTATTTGGGTGTTTCTTAAACGTTCCAATGTTTGCACATAATGGCACCTGTCAGATGCGTTTTGAGCAGTGAGCAATCACATTTCGGTTGACTTATCAAACCATTACAGAAATGACAGGCCGGCTGCTGTGGTTGCAGCATGTAAGTCAAGATCCTGCTTCTTTGGTCTGGGTATTTTGTCAGTTTGTGGTCGAACGAACTGCACTGCAAACTAATAACGGGACCCTTTTCAAAAAAGAAAGAGAAATATGTTCAACTGCTTGTCTAGGGAAGGAACCGCTATTTCCACGTGGCATAAGGACACACTTGAGTTCACATTAATGTATTTATGTACAGCCGTGTCTTCTACGCCGCAGCACGCCCCGGGTGTAGTGGTGTGTCTCGGAGCAGATAAGAACAGTCTTCTTGAGGTAGGGCTGAGTGCCAGGAGGAGCAGCCCTGCCTGTAATTCATGCTTCCTTCCCCAACCGTCCTCACACCCCAGCATGCACTGCCTTCGCGCAACAACTCTGCACGTGGCACTTAGTGGGGATAGAAAGCCCCCCCCACCCCCCGGTGGCATATGGTGACTCGGGATGAAGCAACTGTGTAGACTTGTGAGAAATGCACAAGAGGGTTATATGGAAGGGAGAGGCTTCTACACAGGGAAGGGGGGGGGGGGCACTGAATGGTTTCATGATTGATTGACCGAGCTGCGTTCATTAGTCGCATTGGGACCGGGGAAGGGTTTGCTATGCCGTTACCCCATTGCGGACCGACATGTTGGATTCATTGATACCTTTTTTTAGATTTGGGGCTATTTAGCTTAAAATGTTTTGTTTTTCAGATAAATGAAGAAAAAAAACCTAACATGGGAGGGGTCTGCTTTATTCGTGGTGAGCTGGTTTTAAAAAGACCTTTTGATGTACGTTACTCTCATATTAACAATATTAGTAGTGTGACACCCGGGTGCAGCCTTTGACTCACTGAGGTGAACGGCAGTTGGATGTACTTAATGCTGAACTTGACAAGTGACGGCGCATTATGAGGCATCACAAATCCCAACATTTCATGGCTTTGTAAAGTGTTCAAACATGCACCAAAAGGACTTGTGGCAAATGACCATGTAATTGACCACGTTATCGCCTAAATAGGCAAGTACACGGATGATGTAACATGTACCATTATGCATTATGTGCAGAGGATATAGTGTTGCTTTAAGACAGAGCCCTATTAGATAGCAGTGAGGTGTGTGTGTGTGTGCACGTTGGCCAGGTTGAGGTACTCTTTACCTCCCCCCTGACACAATAAGCCGTAAAAAGCTTTAGTGTGTGGATATGTGTGTTTTCGCAATCTGGCACCTGTCCCACTTTGCCTAAAGGCGGAAGGCAGGGCAGAGCCCTTTGATACCAACCAACACAAAATACACTCGCTCGCTCTCTCCCTCTCTGGAGTTGATTAAGATGGCTTTTTAAAAGGCAACCTGTTAGAGATTAAAGGGCACCTGGGAGAAACGGTGAACGAAAGCTAAAGAAAACGTGTGATCGAGGGAAAGGGCGGAACCAGAGAGGATGAGAAAACACTGTTTGTTTCCACTGCTGATTTTAATTCCCTACACAAATGGTTGGCATCTAATTGTAATGTTTATCGTTCTGGGAATGAACGAATTTGGCCGCACAGTAAGTAGATTGATCCAGCGGTCGGTCCATTTTTAAATTATTTTTTTTAATCTTTGATGGTTGGCCACAAAACGAGCAGTCTGAGGACATTACCATGACAATTTGCTTTTTTCCCACTGGGAAGTGACTGCTCAACTCCCCCTATAACCTTGTGTTACAGGCCATAACAGTGCACATCCAACCTCCGAATATCTGCTTTATGGCTCATGGAACCTCAAAGCTTCTCCCCTCCAAAAGCCACCTCCTCTCTCCACTTTCATCAGCAAACATGCAATTGTAACAAAAGGAACCTACTTTAATGACTGAGAGGAGTTGGCAACTGGTTCTCTGAGGAATTTGAGCAAATATCATGCAAGTCTGCATCTGCGTGGCGGGCCCAGTCAGGGTGAGTCACGGTTCAAATGAATGGGGGAGAGAGCGCCTGCTTGTTGACATTCCTCCAATCGAAAAAGGTCGAACGCGTGGTGTGTTAATGGTCTGGGATCGGCCCCACATCCGTGTGGACTTTCTCACCGCGCTCACTCATCAGTCGATGAATCCTCAAAGAGACAAAACACACGCCCACCCGTTACAGGCGGTCCGTACCTCTTGGCGGGCGGACCGGTGTATTCGAGCAACCTTTCAGCGTGACAGACCTGAACGCCCCCCCCCCAGCACACACTTGTTCTCCCTGCGTCTCCCGCCCGGGTCAGAGGGGCGCTCTCTCACGTCCAAACGTGCACAAGCGCATTCGAGAGGCCGTTTCAGGTGGAATGTGGGACAGAGCCGTGCTGGCACTAAAGGAAGCGTGACTCGGCTGCCTGTCCCAACCCAGTCTCTGTCCACCCCCCCCCCACCCCCCCTTTCCGCCTCGTGTATTGGTTCAGGTACATTTGGGCACATATCTCGTCTTTGGGCCTTTCGTGCGCCCTTTTTCGTGTGGAGCAACTTGATTGTTGTGATGTGCTTGGATGACAGTAGTCAGCGCTATGAGTTATCCTCATGCAACAAGCCATTCCAGGTTTAAAAATGGACCTACTTGTTCTGGCACGATGACATTTTTTTTTCTTCTTTTACAACACTCAGAACTGGTTTGGTTTGATCTTGAATGGCTTTCAAGCCTCAGATTATCCTGACAGACCCACGCAGTGCGTTCCTCTTTCAGTTGGATTTCGTTTGAACCGAGGCTTCAAGAGAAGAGCAAAACTGAGACATCCATTGGTTCAGGATGCCAGTTGCGAATCGCTGAAACAAACGTGTATCTGGAGTCCCCTTCCGAACCAAATCATGTGACCGAGAGCCTGCAGGCACTGGAGAAATGTGCAAAATGCCCCGTGTGACTAACTTCCCAGTGTCTCGGTCCGTAGGAAAACGTGGGTGTTGAGCTATGCAAAGCTTCCTGCCAGCGGGAAAACCCAGGGAGCCCGTGGTGGCTGGCTATTGTTTTGACTCCAGTGAAGTGGGGCGCACTCGAAGCGCCTTTTGTGCCTTAATGCAGAATGCAAAACGCACCTTTGTGACAGTATGCTGCGCTACATTGACACCTGCTGGCGACGAGTCCTTTCAGACGAAGTCGAACGCGACGGAAGGAAAGCTCCTCCGACTGTGCCGCCTTTCATTCGGTAACTTTGGAAGCAACGCATTTAGAAAGTCGTCCCTGTCGCCGCGCACAACGCGAGGGGAAATTCTTCTCCCTGAAAGCGGCTCATTTCTCATTTCCTGTCGGAGGAACTTGGGGTCTCGCTCCCCATACGTCTCTCTGTTAGAACAACCCAGAGTTCTCTCCCTCCCACTTTCCGTCACACGTCTCACACACACACACACACCGAGAGAGCAAAAGCAGACGCACATGGGGGGATAAATAGACTTTCTCATGGTGCGGCGCGGCGGCTGGCCCGCTCGTGCTGACGACGGCTGCTGGAATTCCTGCGGGTGCCAGAGCAGGCGCGGCGGGCCCACGGGCCCCTCCGAAGAGGGCCCAAAAGCCGCAGGAACCACCGGCAGCCCTGCCGCCGCTCTCCTCCCCCGGACTTTCATCCTCCTCCTCCCCTCCACCCCCACCCCCCACCCTTTCAGTGGCACTACACAAACCCGGCTGCATGAGCTGGAGCCAGTGTGTGGCCGCTTCAAACGCTCACATCGGAGTCAAACATTCTTCGTTGCCTCGAGCCAATGGCTTTAAAAAAAAAAAAAAATCGTTCTCTGAGCCGCTCGTCTGCAGTATTTACCGTGGGATAGTGAGCACGCCGAAAGGTCAACAAGGAACATGATTAATGCCGGACGCATTTGGCCAACGTGCATTTAACCGTTTCCTGCATTCATGTTTTTGAGAGGCAACGCGATATTTGATCTCAGCGCTGCAACGGTCGAACTAAGCTTGTGTTTGTTTTCTTTCTCCCCCCCCCTGCAGACCGCTTTTTCGAGGAAACTCAGATGTTGATCAGCTGGGGAAGATTTTTGAGTAAGTATTTCAATTGTTTGGCCTGGTTATAAAGCAGGGTCTGCACACTTTCCTCTAATAAATGCAGGGCCTAACCAACGTGGCCCTGCAGCTCTGCTCGGGGGTGAATATTTTACCTACTTCACATCCCTCCAATGGTTGTCAAGACACGTCACCGGAGCGTAAAACACAAGTGTGCAGACAGCCAAGAACACAGGATCACGGCATTTAATGATGATGATGATCTCCCCCCTGCAGCGTTGTTGGGGTACCTTCAGTGGAGGACTGGCCCCAGGAAGTGGCTCTGCCACAGAGTGCGTTCACATCCCGGCACCCGAAGCCCATAGAGGACTTGGTCCCAGACATGGACGAGCAAGGACGGGCCCTCTTAATGGTGGGTGGAGCTATACATCCTAACCATACATCCTTCAGTTATACCTTCATCCATCAATCTTCTCACCCGGTCCTCTTTTTGTTTCCCCCTCTCCCATTTGCAGCAATTCCTCGCCTTCAACTCCTCCAGGAGGGTATCGGCCTTCGTCGCGCTCAGCCACCCCTACTTTCAAAGTGTGGACAGCCGCAGTAGGAGTGCGTACGCCGCGCAGCCGATCCCGAGCAACAAGCCCACTATGGAGGAGAGGACTGCCTGACTGTCCTCCTTCACCCTTAATCATCCGTGCATCGTCGATAAAAAGTATTCCGCGCACCCCGCCCTGGTGTGTTTTTCAAGTTTTATTGTTTTTACAACATTAAATCAAAGTGTGTTAATAAAGTTTTTTTTTTTGGCACTGATATACAGATAAATCTTAAATGTCCAATCGAGAATAAATAGTTTAGATGGATGTGATTTAAGTCCAAATGTAAAAAATTGATGCGTTTGTCACGTTGACATATAGACGCACCTTTGGCATCTTCTACAGGCTTGAATCTATATGATTAAATCTTTTCACATGCTTCTTTGCGTGAGGCCTTAAGCTGAGGTTGCATGGTGAGTGTAAGTGAACAGCAATTTTCAAGTTTCTTAAAGAAATTCTGTCTGGATTGGGATCTGGCCATTTGAGCGTTGGGATTTCAAAGGCGGGTGATGTGCAGCTTAAAAATATTTTATTTTCTCCCATCACGAATGAAAGATTCTTGCGTATTGTGCTGCCTTCATTCGACCCTCTGCCATCACTACGACACAATGCCATCAGCATCAGGCCTATGATTGAGTTTGTTGGTCAAAAAGCTCTATCTTGGCCTCATCCCACAGTGGAGCCTGCAAGGGAAAGCCTCCAGGCAGCAGTTTCTGTAGGGTCGGGGCCTCCCATCTCAGTGAGGGGACCTTGTACCTTCTTAAGTGACGTCATTGTGGCCTTTAGGCCTCTGCACACATAACCTTTAGTTTTTGAGGACGACCTGCTCTACACAGATGTATACACTATACTTAAGTGCCTTCTTTTTTTTACTGGTACCTTAACTCAAGTTTTCTTTATACCTTGTTGTAGATGGGGTTCAGCTCTGCAGAAACGTTTAAATCCATTTTTAGAGATTTGTTTTCTCTACATCTTTAAAAGCGACTTGTTTTTTTTACGATGATCAGTGTCAAAAAAGCTTAATCAACACAGATTTTGCATTCGACAACATGAACCAAGGGGGGCTATTTTTGTATAGCCAATGTACACAACTTTAGGAAAGCACTCCTGAAGAGAGGGCAACAACAGTGCCAAGAAAGACGACACCAGCGCGCCCACCCACTGAAAAATGCACAAAAGCTATCCTCTTTCCATGAACTGATGGATTGTAATTGCTGCTTTTAGGTTGTTAAATGTTGACTGTGTTAACAATGCAAAAAAAAAAAAAGAGACTTGCATCGTTGACGTAGTAGTGGGCGAGCAGACTGTAGAGGCCATGAAGCAGAGGCCTCCTCATGACCAGTGTTTAGACACCCCCACCCACCCCCACCCCCCGTTGACTGGGGGACCGGACCACACAGGACTCTGGGTGAACGGCCTGGATCTCACCTGCTTGCCGTGGGTGTGTGCGGAGAGCAGTACAAGATATGTACAAAATATTTTTAATGTGTGTGTGTGTGTGTGCACTACCACTGGCGTTGGCACGCTTATGTACACACCTACTTATCGAAACCTTGCTTGGCGTCACGAGCCAGCCCCTCACTGCCATGTTGTGTCTATGATTCCAGTCCAGAACGCGGCCCACAGTGGCGCCACCTTGAGGATGTCCCGAGTAGCCACAGACCAGTAGCAGGATTCTAATGGTTTCTGCACTCTCCTGGGAAATAACGGGCTGATATCGGTCCTGCCACTCACTAGTTTGCCATCATGGGTTTTATCGTTATAAGATACAATTATTTACTATTGGAATGTTACAGTAATGCACAGGCTTGCAATGGGTGGAGAAAGTCCCACCAGCACTATTTGACATGAATACATTTGGCACAGAATAGTGTCGCCAATCTTCTGTATTTAATTTAAATTTTATTGACAAGTCTTATGTGCTTGTTTTTAATCAAGTTGATACTTGATTGAAAGATGCTGTAGCATAGAATGTTATTACATCAACTAGAATGTGTGTAAGTAAGAATTGTTTTGACAGTGTAAGAAATGTAGGATTGGCAGTGGTACTGTACAGTGTAGAGAGCTAAACTTTTGATATGCGCATCGTCAGCCTATAGAAGGGTCATACAAATGGATAGATGTAGGGTAGAGAGGGTCTGTGGAATGTTGTTTGGCAAGAGTATTTTGGTCCAGTGAAAATCTTTTGTGGCCTCTGTGGGTGCTTGTTGCATTTCATTTGCTTTTAAGCTTTTGATCATGAAATAATGCACAAATATTTAGTGTACAGTTTTTGCAGATTTTCCAGTCATGTCCAGTTGCATTAAAGTTCAGTTATTTTTTACCAGAAAGGAAAAAGCAAGTAATGCAGAATTGTATTTTTGTATGTAGTAGTTCTTTACAGAACAGTAACATATTTTAACACTGGTTTACCTTTTCTTAACAGGTAGTGCTGCTGGCACAGACACACACACACACACACACATACAGACACACACTCTGACTTTCTCAGGTTTTCGGGCACAGTTTGCACATCTCTGGGCTTCTAACTGACCGCATCACAACTCCTTCAGGTTTTCTTTTCAAGCTGTTCCATGATCATGTCATTGATCACAGTCTACTGTCATTGCTATTTATCAATTATATGTTACTGTAGTCATTACTGTCTGAAGATAACTGCCTGTATCAACAGTTTTTTTTCCCCACCAGAATCTTGTAATTGCTAGATGGGGCATCACAGTGTTGGTTCATGTATAATTGTCTGCTTGACTAAGCACCGTGTGAAATGTTTGATAACGATTCACATCTGTTATCCGGGGGGGCGCACAGTGTATTATTGAAAACAATGACTGTTAACACATTTCAATCTCAGAACACCAGCTGAAGTCAGCTGTTGAGCTTTCAAACTTGAACGTTTTTGAAACCAACGTGGCTTCATCCATCGTATAACTCAAATTACACATTATGTTACTGTGACATATTTCTTATTAGCATACGGAAATGGCAACTGGGAACAACATAATGGTGGATTTATACTTGTGTATGAATGCAGGCATTGGTGTCTTGTTATTGTGTCGCACCAGTTGAATAAAAAACCAGCTTTTGTGAGTATTGTATGGTGTCTTTTGAAAGTGTGATTGACATTAATTGATTAGTTGTCCTTGTAAATGTATAGGTGATTATTTTTTTAAATGAGGGAACAGAGGCAACATGATTGTGGTTGCAATTTGTTAAACTGTTGAATAGTTGCATTCTGCCACACATTGTTTTGTCAACAACTTTTTATAAAAAATTATTCATTTTTGAAGTGTATTATCAATGTTATAACATGTATTTCAAAACTAGAACATTTACAGTGAAGGAGCATATATACATACTGGTAATACTATTTTGGTGAAACTCCGGACCAGCAGGTGGGAGTGTTTCACCATTTTCTTTGCTTGTCAAAAAATATCCAGAAGAAACAGTCGTCAGCTTCCATGAACGAAGTCTGATGTGGCTAGCTCAATGTTAGCAAGGTAGCAGTAATGGTTGCCCTCTCCCTTGGATATTTTCCCCATCACTAACGCAACATGGGCAAGAGAGACAACCGAGTGGTGAGTCCCGTTACACGATTTTGACAATCCGATTCAGCATTGATGCACCATCATTTAGAAAGATGCTAAGCTAAACACAACCTACGCCTGGCGTTAGCGAAGCGGCTAGCTCGGGCTAGCCGACGTTAACGTATCCCTCCGCCGGGTCTTCTGATGCTAGCTAGGCCCGCACATTGGTCTCTTAACGTTAACGCCAGGGTGAACGTAGCCTTAACGGTTTTGAAGAAGAAGAAAAAAAAACACACATCATGTTGTCGTTAAGAGTTTCTAGGTGTGAGTTGCTTGGTTCATCGCCCTGAAGCCGAGCCTCGATCCACTCGATCCTCAGTGGTCGCATAGCTTCTGAAGCTAACATTAGCTCCCTTTGCATCATGTCTTTTTCATGCGGTGATGCTTTTCGTGTGTAAAGTTTGTGTTGTCGTTGTTTCCGGAACTCTATATACGGACTGGACATACTAGCAGGGCGCTGTTAAATTACTGCGAGGTAACGTAATAACAATAACGATGTTGTGTGTACCTAAATCGTGCAAGTTGGACCGTACACATATTCGACAGCTTAACAGTAACTTAACATAAGTGTTGCTGCAAAATCGTGTTGCCGTGTGGCGTTTAACGGCGTGATTGCTCATCCCAATGCGGTCTCTAGTATCTGGATGGATTTCAAACAATCTCTAAAATGCGTTTCTCTGTTCAGGCTTACATTAACCCCATCGCTGCTTCACGTTCAAGGGGACCGGCCAATAACGCCGGACCAACCATACAAGATTACTTAAGCAGACCTCGACCAACATGGTGAGTATGAGGTCAAACCCCCTTTCATGTCCTCGCATCGATGTCTGAGGGACACGCGTGCCCGATGGATCTGATGCTCTGATGTGTGTAACCCGGGGTTCTGTATAAAAACACTAATGCAGTGATTGGACGTTATGAATATTCATCTGTCAACAGCATCATGTCACCTTTTTTTTTTTTACATGTAGATACACATTCCTTTGTTCACCCGTAAAACATTCCAGGCGTTTCTTTTTTGCAAGAAATAAACGGTCTAGGAATCCTTTTATTAAATAATTATTAATAATGAAGCATTAAGTGGTGACATGAAAAGCTGCAGTTTGCTAGACGCCGTCCTCTCAAATAAGTCTCAGTTATGAGTTCTGTTTCACCGGATGTATTGTCTGTTCTTCAGGGAAGAGTTAAAGGAGCAGCTGGAGAAGAAGAAGAAGGGCTCTCGAGCCTTGGCTGACTTTGAGGACAAAATGAACGTGGTATGTTTGTTTTATTGAGACGGAAATCTCCACCTTAATGATCCCCATGTTTTTCATTACTTTTCTTCCATCTTTTTAATGTCAATAATTGACTCGCGTTATCAAAGTGTTATACCACAAAAAACATTCTCTATGTTTGGATGAAGGTAGAGATGCAAATCTTAAATTTGTGCTGTTTTCAGAAATGGAGGAAAGAACTGGCAAAAAACAGAGAGAAGTTGTTAGCTGGAAGTGAGAAAGAGAAAGACAAAAAGACAACAGAAAAGGAGAAGGAAAAAGAGGAGAAGAAAGAGAAAAAAGAGGTACGGTATCTCGCCTTCACAGTGGATGCATCATCATCATCATCGTCTTTTTTTTTTTCTTCTTTTTTTTTACTCACTTTGTCTTCTCATTTGTTCTTAGAAAAAGAAGAGAGACAAGAAGAAATCCAACAGGGTGAGGAGAGACCTCCAGTACTTTGATGGCCAGCATTACTACCCCCCCCCCCCCCCACACACACACACACACACACACACTGCTTGTACTCTGAGATGGTCTCTCATTCTGTTTCAAACAAGCAAATAACCTCAAATCTAATGAACCCTGCTTTTATTGTGTTTTGGTCAAGCATTCTTCATCTTCCTCCTCCTCCTCATCGAGTTCTGATTCCCCTAGCAGCTTCCTCACAGAATCCGAAGAGGTAAGTCATTGCCTTCAAAATATACTAGATGGAGAAAAATACATTGCAGTTAAGAAACATGGGGCTCCTGAAACCAGCACAAAACGAGATGCTCCCCTGCTGCATGTCAGTAATTAAACTTGACTTGATGCATTTTGTTACTATTATCTGCTGTTTTTCTATTGAAGCTACACTCTAGTAACAGCAGTACAGAAAGATAGTGACTCTTTCAAGCTCAAGTTGATCAGTTTGAAAACAATTATCTGTTTCTTGAGCCTTTTTTGCATCATCGGCTCAACGTCATCATTAATAATAGATCTTTTTGGAGCACTGACCTGTTTGATTGTATTTGGACTCGTGTGTACAGGATGAGAAAAAGAGTGTGAAAAAAAAGCGGAAGAGAAAGAAGTCATCGGCGAGGAGAGCGTCGGACAGCTCCGAGGGAGAATCCGATGCTGAAATCAAGGTTTTTCTCTTGTTTTAACAGTCCTGTAGAATCAGGCACAAGTGTTGAGAAAATTGAAATTAAAACGTTTTTTTTTTATGGGATACCTGTGTTTAATCAAATTGTTGTTTTTTCCTCTCAAGAAGAAAAAGAAAAGAATAAAGGAAGAGGGGGACAAAGATAAGGTAATTTATTATAATTCTGCAAACCCACCTCAAGTTACTGTTAAGAACTTTAAATGGGGATGACCTACATAAATAAACAAAAACCATGTACGAGGACATTAGCTATTTCTATATAGGTCTTCTTAGTGCTCACCATTGGCACCGCCGGCGCGGATTCTGCCCGAATTTGCGCACTAATCGTGCAGATTGAGCCCGTACTCCCTTTTTAACTCGGAATCGGCCTTCGTGCCGCCTTCGGCCTGCAGATCCTCCCTCCTCCCTCGGATCGGCCTGTTGGAGGCCGAAGCCGCACGACTGGGTCCACTAGAGAGAAAGGAGAGAGAAATTTCTTTGATGTGTTAGTTGTTTTAAGAAACATGTGAGCCCATTTAAAAAAAAAAATCAATTTGAATCATTCAAATAAAATTGAGTAGAATGATTATTTTAAAGTTCATATTTGTGATGCAAATCTTTGTCTCTCAGGATGACACGGGTCGTAAAAGAAAAAGGAAGGCGGAGCGAAGTCATAAAGACTCCTCATCAGAGTCATCTGCAGATTCTGAGGGGGAAGAAGGAGTAAGTATTATTCTCATAGTCTTGGATCTAACACATCCCTTTCACCACTGTTGCAATTTTTATTTTTATGAATAAACAAGTCATTACAAAACCCTTCTGACTCAAAGTAGACCTTGAGTGGTAAACCTCTCGCCTACACTCCTTGTTCCTCTTTTAGTTCTTTATTCCTCTATTTCTATTAGGTGGAAGGAAATTCTCTTTACAATCACGCAGGTATCCGTGTGATACCTGGTGCAACAAGAGTCTGTTTATTAGTATCAGTTACATTTCTGGCAGCTTTTATCAACTTTTGTCAGTTAAGTCATAAATATATAACGTTTAGTATATCAGTACAGTTCTTTGGACAATCAAACATTGTTCACGGCGGTCATCTGATGTTGTTTATTTCCTGTTCTACACACTAGGCTTCTATATTGGATCCATCAGTACGAGACTAATAACAGATAAATCTCTGTCTCTCATTTTTGCAAGACTTCCTTTTGCAGAGTAGTTGTGTAAGCCCGGCGGCTTAAACATACACCTACACAGCGTTGTATTACGCAACTGCCAAGATTAAATCTATGCTTAACGAGTGCATGCTAGCTCACGCCCTCGTCCAGGTGTGCACGCTTTCTGTCTGTCACGTTTCATTGGGAGGTCTGATAAATAGTCATTTAAAACAACAACAAAAAGTAATATTAAGTATATATTAATATTGTTTTCCAAGCAGGTACGTAATTGAATCAAAATGTCAATTTGTTTTTCCTATTAAGCCTGTTATTGGATGATAATTTTTTGTAATTACTCCAAACGGCAGTTGCTTTGTACACTCCATAGTTGTGAAATAATATTGTTGCATCAAGGGACTTTTCATGGTGGGATGAGACTTCCCTCAATTCGTAATCTCATTTCAACTTTCCCACCGATAGGCAGACGCCAAGAAGAAAAAGAGAAGTAGTGAGGAAAAGGAGAAAATAACGGTGAGAGATCCACTTCTTTATAGTTGGTTATCTTCACGATGAAGATTGGGGTTCGAAGTCATAACAACAGGATGACTTCACATATTGATTAAGATCTAGCACGTAGTATCCTCTGAAAGAATACGTCTCAAAGTAACCCCCTGTATCTGATGCCTACTTTTGAAGAGAAATGACTTGGACACAAACATCCAATGTTTTACGTTCACAGGACAAATCCAAGAAGAAACGGAAAAAGAAGCACAAGAAGCACGGCAGGAGCAAGAAGAAGAAGGCGGCGTCTCAGTCGGACTCGGAGCCGGATAAACAGCCGCGGCGTTACGGGTCGCTCATCCTCCTGGCGGTCCACAAGTAGTGTTATTTGGCTTTTGAGCAGCATCCAGCGTTGCTCCTCTTGCTTCATCGAGAGGCAGACTGACCCCCGTGAGGCTGTGGTTCGGAGGGGGGAGTTCATTAGAGGGAGGCACCCGTCCCTCTAGGTGGAAACTACCGGTACATGTCTTCTGTTGATTTCTTCACCACCAATGCTTTTTTTTTCTTCTTTTTTTTTCATTTTTTAGTAATGGTTCCTTCTACCATGGGACTGCTATTAACTCCTTCACCCCTCACTTTTGAGATTACAATGTGAACGGCACCCGTCTTCGTGTTCACACGTGCTGGCCCTCTCGGAGTCGCTCACTCCGCTTAATTCCCAGTGTGCCGGATGAGTCCGCCTCGAGGCGTGCACGCAGACCAGATGACCTGATGTCTCGCCAGCCTCATATTGAAGTTGGACTTATGATAAGAAATGTGAGCTTCCACATTCAAACACGGGATAATTGTTTTCCGATAGACGAGATTGTTGCACTGCAGTGTAAATGTATAAACAATTTCATTAATAAAGTATTGTTTTAGCTTTCCGCGCTGTTAAGTAGTCAGAACCATTTATCTCGAGACTCTTAAGTTATGTTGTGTGTTTGTGTATATATGTGTATGAATGGTCACCCTGCCCACTTAATACAATCTGTTACAAATACGGGTATGCAGTGTTTCACTTCTTTCAACTTTAAGGATCGATCAATAATATAGTGCAACAATAACAATATATCAGTAGTTTTAGACTCAGTTGCCTTGTTATATTCAGTCTATTAAACAGATTACATAACAATTTGTATATCTAATGTACTTTATTAACACTGGATACCGTCTGCATTCATCAGTTAGTGAAGAAAGTACTCTGATCACTGCCATACAAGTGCATTTGTGTAACTTTGTGTAACATGTAACTAGATTGGTGTAAATTGTAAGGTCCTATTTTATTCCTCACATGTTTTCAGTAGAGTAATCCTAATACGATAATGGACACATCACAGTTTCTTTCCCGTTCTGAAGGCCGAATCCATTGCGTGTGCTACATTTGATTCGCTGAAAAAGATGAGACCTCTTGGAAGATTATTTCCAATGCGTCGAAAATAAAGCAGCGTCTTGATGTAGGTGACGAAGGTGGAGCTCACTTCAACGACTTGGCCTTGCAGGTGGAGGGTCATCAGCTGAGTGGAAACATCTGAGCTCCTCAGCAACCAGCCCACTGGCACTTCAAGCTGGCCTCTTATGATGCCTTTAAAAAAAAAAAAATTCTTCTTTGTCTGCTTGGCTGTGGGAACCTCACTCGTGTCATGGCCGTGCAAACTGGTTTGTGACAATAGCCGTTTTCTTTTCTGAGCTGATCATATCTATGTGATGTCTTAATCAGCACGATAAGTAACGTTACAGAGGGAAATAGGAGGCAAATGGAGATACTCAAAGTACTTGTTCCTATGCATTTTAAAGTTCTTTAGTTTGACTGGATTCTTTAACTGCATTGATGCAGAACATTGCTTAATGACTTGTTGAAAGTTGCTTGGCTTGCTCAATTCCTCATTGAGTGGATCTAAAGGTTTATGCGGTTTGAGACATTTAAAGTACCTCATTTTTTTAAATCCATCACCATGAATACCTCTTTGCGCTTTTACAGACGGGTCTCCTGAACAGTTGTTTGGTCTCAACGGTCACTTTGCGTCCTTCATTCTGGTGCACGGGTGTGTTTGCAGTATCATACAATGACATCATAAAACATACATTTTTAACTTCCCAAAACTGAACTGTGATCTGCCATCTACAGGACAGGGGGGGGCGTTTTGACTTCAGATTCAGTTCGGAGGGAGTGTCCGATCTGCCTTTTATAAAGCAGTGCATTCGTGGTTCAGTTCAGAGGAAGTTTGAGACGAAGGGCAGTGAATCACTTGACTTGCAAGGTAAGTGATTAAAATAACCAACGTGTCTTACCCTATATCATCAATCGGCACATAATTGTGCACATAATCATGTCATTGTTTATAATCAGCAACAACTTATGAGTACTTTTCTGTTGTGAGTGAAAGGAAGATCATTATTTAGGCAAAAATGAAACTGAAACTTGCAAAGAACAAGTGAGTTTCACAACCTGATTTTTAAACCGAAAAAATTCTGCAATTTGTTTTCCCCAAACCTAACATAATGTATCACATTACAACATATATATTTTTTAAATGAGCCACATGCTTGCATTTTGCAGATGTTGGGGGTGACTCTGTGGTTGTTGGGAGCGTTTTTTTGTGCCTCCTGTGCCATCACGTGTCCAGATGGGAGCACCTGCTCTAATATTTCCACCTGCTGTAAGACAAAACACGGGTACAGCTGCTGTCACTACCCAAACGTGAGTCTCTCGATAAGCATTTCATGGTATTCGATTTTAAGCCGATAACGTTATTCAACGTGTCGCAAATGCTCCACCTTTTCACCTCTGTCCGTAGGCCGTGTGTTGCTCTGACTTGACCCACTGCTGCCCTTCGGGGTTTCACTGTAACTCGGTTTCCCAAGTGTGTGAGCGAACGCCGTGGATGATGATCCCCGTGGTGAAGAAGCAGGCCGCAGAGGAACCTGGTTCTCTCGTCCTACCTGTTTCTCCCCTTCAGGAGCCCGTGAAAAAACAAGTGCCAGGCCAAAAAAAGAGCTCAGTTGTTCATTGTGACAACTATTACGCGTGTCCAGATGGCACGACTTGCTGCAGACACCCCAAAGGTGCTTGGTTCTGTTGCCTGTACTCTCCGGTGAGTATTTTGCAGTAACTGCTACGATCCACTTATAACATGACTGGCATAGCCCTCTAACCCATTTTTTTTGTCATGTAGCAGTTGATGGTGTAATAACTAACCTTCCAATTTTTGTAAAATGCAGGGATGGTGTTGTCTGGATGGCTTCCACTGTTGCCCTTATGGCTACGACTGTGACCTCACTTACACGCACTGTGTGAGACAAGGCCTGCGCTATCCCTTCAGCCCCAACAAAGGTTTGGACTCAGTGCCGGCCTCTCTCATTTTGCCTCCAGAGGAAAAAAGCAGCCTGCAAGAGGTAGGAAAAACTATAAATGTATACTGCAATTGGATGCCAGAATGCCCATTCAGTTTTAATTTAAAGTTTAATATATGGGATCAGTTATGAAAAACACATTTTTTTAAACGAGCATTTTGGCTGCATTTAGGAAGAGGGTTTTTCGCATCTTTCCACGCAGGAATTTAGCGTCTAAATCAAGATGTGACCTCAACAGCGGTGGGCTTGTTGGCTTGTCTTTGCATTCCTGACTATAACATTTAATCTAGCTACACGTACAAAGTGTTAAACTCTTAATGGATACAAATCTTAATACTTTCCCAATGCTGTAATAAAATATCTCTTAACAATTAATTGACTCTGTATATTAAAGTTCCCTCGTCGTGACAAATCTTTTTACTTGGATTACTTTTTCATCAGATATTTAAAAAAATTACTGTGTGTCAATGAATATATCGCGATCCAGGGAATAATGTTTGCAATATATTTACCTTTTGCAGACACCAGTGACCGCTCTGACCGACGCAAATGGTGTCAGCGCCGTGGATGGAGTCATTCGCTGTGATTCATCGTTCTACTGCGCAGCAGGAACAACTTGCTGCAGAGCACAGACAGGCCAATGGAACTGCTGTCCCTACCCACTGGTATGAACTGGCCATGAGTTTTTCAAGCCATCATAAAGTAATGGCGCATTGATGGGAAGTAGGACCATTTGATAAACGCTCTTAGACAAATTGGATTGTAGAGGCGGGGCGAGTTTGAAAATGTCTGCTTTTAAAAATGTATATTAATTTGTCTAACGTCAAGACTTGTTTTGATTCAGGGCCAGTGTTGTGCAGATGGACGACACTGCTGTATGTATGGCTATACGTGTGACTCCACCTCCCAGTCATGTACTAGCGGCTACTCTGAGATCCCCTCAGGAACACAAGAAGCTGCCAAAACCGACTGAGGTTTTTTTTTTTTTTCATTCTCATACTTTTCTCCAGATCAAATCTAATGCGTCATCAGTCCTAAATGAGTGAATGATGCGCTCAATAAACAATGGATCTCATGGTTGTGTGTGTGTGTGTTTTTTTTTAATGATGATGAATTTAGTGTTCTCTGAATTGGTTCTCACATGGGATGGGATTTACACATTTTTTATTTTTATTAAGCAGTGTAGCAACTTTCCATTCAGCAGGTTGAAGCCCAACCATTTCTTTGGTTAAGGAAATATGTTTAATTTTCTTTTGAGATTGAGAAGTCATGACAAACTATGTGCTGACCACGAACCATTTCTAATGCAAGCAGATGATGGCATTCTTTAATTTAAAAAAATCTGACTTTAAAAAAATACATACTTTATAAAAGAACAGACGGTACTTTTCTCATCACATCCGGCTGGACTACTTCCGTGGTTCGCGGCCCGTTCGCGTGTGGTTCCGGGTGGAGGTGAGGACTTTTCAAAACGGTGGGAAGATGAGCCAACTCGAAGAGCTCAAAGTGTTCGTCTCCGAGCGGCTTCACGCTGCCGCCTCTGAAATATTCGGTGCTGTTGAAAAAACGATAACCGACTACGAGGAGAAGTGCGCCCGTCTGAAGGAGGAGAACGACCGTAACCGGTCCCTGTTGGACATTATTCTCAAAACAAAATCGCAAAAGAAGGAAGGTGGGTTTTATGGCGGAGCGACTCGCAAGTGTTGACGTTAATTGGTGCCGATTAACGTCACGTGTCTTTCTGTGGAAGTAGAACGCTGCAAATAACGGTCAGCTGACGTAAATTCTTTATCTTTATAACGTTAGCTAAGGGTAGCTAAATTAACTCGCTAGCTAGCTAGCTTAATCGATTCCTAGTGCCGATTATTGGGCCTCATTGAATATACTAATTCAATAGGAAAGTTATAACGTTATTGTTCAAACCGGTATTCCTCCTTCGGGCCAAAACCATCACCGCTGTTCAGGTTATCTTCCACGATGCGGGTAGTGGTTGCTTATTAAATGTCGCATGCCGGCCGTGTCAACACCATGGAGTAATGAAAATGCCATGTTTAAAACGTAAGAACAATAAAGGTATTACTATTAAGCATATTTTAGGTTTCCACCTGGCTACAAATTGGCCTAAACTAACGTTGGGTTTCCATGTTATGACAATATTCTGTGTGTATGTTATTTTTATGAGGTCAGTGTTTTGCACTTTTTAGAAGTCCCACCTAAAGTAACGCACACCTCAACAATCCGGTCATCGTAACACTGCCTACAGGTGAGTGGGGCTGAGATACAAAGGGCGCACGGTTCAAACTGCCTCTTCACCCGGATGCAAATCCACTATTTTTTTCTAACTTTATTGAGATTTGAGCACAACACAGTGACATGGAAGTAGCACAGCCTCTTAAATAAATCCATCTATCTTCTTTTATTTCAGTACTTTCTTTCTGTGGCTAAATGCGAGGCTTTAGTTAAGACGATAAAAGGTTTCTCTATTTGTTCATGTAGCCCATAACTGGTCATTTGGCCAATGTTTTGTCAACCTACCACATCCAGTCTGACTAATCAATGGTAACAACGTATTTGTATGTCCTCTGACTTACTTTATTAAGCTGTCACTGGGAAGTGGGTCCTCAATTTATTTTTTAGCACGCACAACATACATGTCCCTCTCTATTGCTTCAGCCTTGACATCTTCTAATCACGACATGTTCTGATCGTATGAAATAATGTTTTTTGGTATTTTTTGTGCTTCTCTTTACTCTTCAGTAGCTCAACCTATCAAAAGCAGCCCGGCTCCTCCTGCTGCTACAACTACTGCTACAACGGCTGCTGCTGCTGCTGCTGCTGGTTTTCCAGGTGCATCACATTTAAGTCCTCCCCGCAAGGCCAGAGACCCACCCCGCAACTCCAGTGGTAGGATTCAAGTAACGTCAGTCTATTAAAGTCCTCTGTAACGCTGGGGGGTGGGGGGTGGGGGGGGGACAGGATTGGGTGAAGTTGTGTTTCAAACATGCACACCATTAACCACTGTTAGTCACTCAAGTGTAATGTGCAGTCATTATGTTGTAAAAACATGATATTACTGTTCAGTACAAGCTGGTTCACCATTACTAAAATTATATTGATGTAACGTCATACTGTCATCTGTCTTATGCCTCCATTGAAGGGAGAGGCCATTTCCGTCATTCTCTATAAGGACCTTGTTGAAATGTGTCATAACTAGTAATTTTATGAAATGCCAACTATCTTGTAAAGTATTTAGATGTTATTCTAATGTATTTTGCAGAATTTCAGTGCTCCTTTACCTCACGCACAGACTTACTAAAGTTTGCCACCGGTGGCGACTGTCGCTTCTGCTTGAAGAAAATTCCAGCCACTGAGAGACATTTGACAAAGAAACATTATCTATTAGCTGTGAAATTCACTGCAGGTGGCACTGGTAAGTTTCGTTACCATTGAAATTCAATTCTACATCAATACTCTGTGAAGCGTCGAGTCATTTTAAGTGTTGGCATCTAGTAAGTAGGTTATCTTTTCTCTTTTCAGACAGATTTGTTGTACCATGCACATGCACAGACTTGATCCAGGGAAGAAGTCACTGGCACTGCCCGTATTGCTCGAAGATCATTTATCGGAAATGTAACTTTGAGGTGCACATATCTAAACAACATGGTGCGTACGATTTCGAAAACAAAACAAGATTTTGTTTTAATCATTCCTTTCTTGTGTTGTAAAAATGTTTAAGTTCTGCTTTAGTGAAACGCTTCCAAAAAAGCTGTGTGATTCCACTAATAATAAGGGTAATTTTTATTTTTTGCACTGACACTATGTAGTTGACTACACTGTCTTTTCAATTTACAGGTCATGCAATACTGCCCCAAAACCGGGACAAAGGTTAGTTTACGAAATATCTGATAAAAAAATAAATGTTCCCCTTTGAGATTTAAAAATAATTATTTAAACAGTGTGACATCACTAATTGTTAATACTAGTTTATGGTAACAATGTTGGCCTAACTACTTCTGATTTAAAATACTTTGCATCGCCATGACAACGGTGTTTGTCCTACTGGGGAAATATTCTGGGCTTTCCTTAGTTTTCATTCACAGCAGCTCAGAAATGCATAGTTTGAATTATTCTCCAACAGTCAGCTGTCTTTGTAATAAAATACATTGTTCTGTCCTTCCTGTAGACATTGATCAGCCCTCTGTCTCTGCCATTGAAGAGGAGGTTCCCCTGAGTCCAGAACCCTGGTGTAAGCAGGAACTTTGCAGTCTGGACCACGAGGACCAGCGGGCTTCACTGTTGCGTGATGTTAAAGAAGAAAAGGAAATCTGCACACAAGGTCTGGTCGAAGAGCTTGTCAACCTGACTCTCACTGCGTGTACAAACTTGTGAACCAATTGAAATGTTGTTTTCCCTTTTTCCCCAGTGAGTCATCCTGGGTGGCAGAACTCAGGTGATCTGCAGATTGAAGGTAAGCAAGTACAAAGCACTCAAAGTTCAGAGGAACATCACGCTCAAGGCTCTGAATTCAGCATTGCCTTTGCGGACGGTTACGTTCAAGACCTCAGCGAAGTGAACAGTGTGGAAAAAAGCAAGGGACATCAGCTTCCTAATTCTTCAAATGAACCACTGGAACCACTACCTAATAGTGAGGTTGTGGGAATGGGCAAGCCAACTGGGGAATCTCAGCAAAGCACACCTTGTTTAAAGGCACATAGCATCAAGAGGAAACTGCGTGTGAAGACAAACAAATCTTTGGCCACCTTGGGTTTGAGTACAAAGACTCAGTGTGTCAGTCAGAATCCCACCGGTCCCTATTGTTGCAAAGCATGTGGAAAAGCTTTTTATTACATGTACACACTGAAGACACATGTGCGAACACATGCCGGGGATAAAATCCGTGTTTGTGGAATCTGTGGAAGACATCTGGACTCTATGGAGAGTTTAGCCCAGCACATTCAAAACCACACAAAGAGGAACAAATGTGGTATCTGTGGCAAACAATTTTCTAATAATTCCCGTCTGAAGTGCCATCTGCGGTTTCACAGACCAAGGGGTCTAAATATCATGTCGTTGACTTAAATACCATGTGACTAGGGCAGGAGATTCCGTCCAGGAATATAGCTATGGGATAGTTCAATCCTTGAGATGCCGTCTAGGAATGTACCTATGGGAGCTAGTTCAATCCTTGTTTTGTTGTTCATGGTATGTACCTAATGGGATAGTTCAATACTTGTTTTGTTGTTCATCATATGTACCTATGGGATAGTTCAATCCTTGTTTTGTTGTTCATTGATTCCTACAAAATTTTGTATCGCTATACCATTTTGTAGTCTTTAATAAAAATAAAAAAACATATTTGAAGTTGGTCATCAGTTTCAAAGTGAGAGACTGTCACTATTATACATTTTGGTGCTATAATAAATAAACTATTGTTTTAATATGCTGTTGCCTCTAAACTGATTATTAGAATCCCAACACTGTATTTTTAAATTATTTCGAATAGTTTGACAAACCTTTAATAATATTACAATAAATCGCAAAATGCATCAGCCTGCCTTTTTATATGACTTAACGTTATTATTTTATATCAATAACGTCATGTTCAATGAATAATGACCAATGCAAAGAAAAGTTCCGAGTTTTGGTTCCAACTCTCCGGTACCGAGTCCGTTACGCTGCAGGAAGGAGGCGGGAAGCTCGAGCGGACGGCCAGTTTCTCCCGGTGAATTTCCCGTTACTCCCGGTCGAGTTACTGTCAACGTTACTGCCTCCTTTCGGTCTCAAGCGGGTGAACATGGCCGTGTTGAAGATACAAGACCAGGTAACGTCAAGCCGCCGTTTAACGTGAACTCCTCGGAAAAACGCTGTCACTTTCTGTGGAAATGACCGACGTTAACGTCACGTTGCTCTGGTTGTGAGTGTTCGTCAATTAAACTTTATCCAACGCCAGCTTGGTGTTGGTTATTCTGAGTCATTTGCGTTTATTCGTGACGTGACGTACGAACGAGTCTAGTAAAGGGCTGTTAAGCTCGGATTCGTTCTTACGGTTAACGGTTACTCGTCAGCCTGACGTTAACGTTAGCTAACGTCAACTAGTACCGTTAGCTGTGAGCTAGGGTGAACTGCCGTGCTAACTTCACGTCACCTGTTGCCTTACGTTACGCCGCCTTGGTCCGGTTTTTAAAAAAAACAACCTCTCGCCTAAACGCGATGTTAAGGCGTCCTGTGTTGACGGTGTTTTTCGGTGCTTTCCAGCGGTGACGGACCGGGGTCAAACGCGGCTGGGAGGTTAACGGCGTGGCTAGCTCCATCGATCTGCTAATGCTAATGCTGAGATAAGAAACGCTGTCACACCAAGAAAAACAAAGCAGGGGGTGCGCGAGTCTAAACTCTCCAGCTGTGGTCGTGAATTAGAAGGGTTCTAAAGGTTCAATCAGTTCATGTCAACCCTGCTGTGACCCAAAAGGGAACCACGCAGGGGATACCTGAGTGGACAAATACATCCCTAACAATAGGAGGATTACAATGTTGTTGTTTCAGGGGGGTTTGATTCACCCCACCCCCCCAATCTCAGCTATTCACATTTGCAATGTTCATTAAGGAAGGAAAGGTTCAATTTGTTCATTGTCTACAGCTTTTTAATGATGACACTTTGCCTTGACATTTTCACATCATAGTAATGAAGGCAGATGTTTTGTGATTGTTAGTCCAATAGTCAAAGCAACGATGTCTGGCGACTTGAATACACATGTGACAATATTTGTTTTACACAAACTTATTCTTCAAATAATGAAACCTCAAATAACTAAATTTTAACAACTTTTATTTGCACTAAATTAACTCATCACAGTAAACAAATGCCCCGGAAACCCTGATGGTTCAGAATTGGCTTAAATGGTTATAGTAAGATAGTTTGGATTGCGCTAACGATATAAACTTCAGTCTAATTGGGGGCTGTGTGGTCTGACCAGCCTTCCTGACACGCCAGCAAAAGACGGAAGATTGTATATGATTAGATCCCCCTCTCTATTCCCCATTGTTCTCTGTAGGGCCTGTTGACAGAGAAATCCCCCAAGGGACAAAAATAGTCCCACTAAGACAGACAGGGGTGAGTGTCCCTTTTTGGAAAAAATTGTCTGTATATCCTCTAGAGGGCATCCTGTACCTTTTTTTTAAATCCCCAGTAGAGTCATTTAAGGAAACGCAATCCACAAAAGCAGAAGGTCAAGCACCCGGTGGCTCTTTGTGGTTTTGTTTGTGTACACTGGCCCAGGGCTCTTCCGATGTGTCCACATTGCGTACATCAGCTATACACAGGTAATGTGGGAAATCAGCCCAACACTGTTTTAAGGACAACGTAACAGCTTGCTGATGCACAAGGGAAATGTGCAAAGTATACATTGAACAACTGCACCTGGCTCTGGCTCAGGAGGTAGCGCAGGTCTTCCACCAATCAGCAGTTCAATCCACAGCTCCTCCAGTCATTATGCCGTAGTTTCCTCGGGAAAGATACCGAACCCGGCTGAGCTATGGTTGTGTGAGTGTGGATGAGCATTAGTTTACATCCTGATGAGCAGACTGGCACCACGTAGTGCGAGCTTCTGCCGTCAATGTTTAAACCTCTGTGTGAATGAGAGAATGTTGGCGTGTAGTTTACTCACACCATGTAACCTTGACACTCATCCTCTCTTCATAGCATATCATATAGTGCATGTGATACCGGGACCCTCATGATTTTAAAAGCTGTTTTACATCTAGGTGTGCCAGCATCTCATAAAAGCATGACACAAAGTGGATTTTTCAGGTTTTGTTGTCGGACCGACAAGTAGTTTGTGTCACTTTTTAGTGCAGGTGAACCCCCCCCCCCCCTCCCCCTTGCCTTTTCCACATGCTTGCCTTGCTTGACTATGCTCTTGAGTCCTGATTACAACAATAAACAGACACTCAGTTCCCACAAAGACTGTTTGGGATTGGAAACAAATCCGCTCTATAAACATCTAGCGGCTACGTTCCTGAAAGCGTCCCCTGTTCCAGCTCGACGGAACATAGGTTGTTTGTTTATATGCTTGGCTTCCCAAACATCATCCTTTGTTTGTCATCCTTTGAAGCAAGACCGTAGCGTCAACTCAGTGACTGTCGAAGCAGAGAGATGGTTGGCATGTGTTTCCTTTACAATTTGTAAAAATTGAGTCCATTAGATTCGAATGGAAGCCCGGAAAAAAGGCTTCATGGACTAAATCTCTCTCCCTGTGTTTTTCTTTCTCTGTCAGTCCCTTGCATCGTCCCTCCCTCTGAGTTAATGGGGTCCTGTGGGTTGGCAAGATTGCTCTTTTCTGAATCTGTGTGGAATATGAAGGAGACGGAGACAGACATGCACATACAGACGGGTCTTGTTAGCTACCCTCACATTCTCTGGCAAAGCCAGTTTGTTCCTGTTTTATAATGAGGAGATGGGGACTTTTGAAGCCATGCCAGTACACCAAAGAGGATACTGAAACACACACATATATACACATGTACACACACACACACACACCAATCTGGTGTCCATTTTATTTGATTCCCTCACATTTAAAGGGAAAGGCTACTTCTACTTTGGCACCAACTTTATGAAGACTAAACCACTAAAATCTTATTCAGCAAACTCTAAAAACAGCTTAACAGTGTTTGGCACATGGTTTGTTTTTTACCACGCTGCGTGGGTTACAGCTTTTTAGATTGCCTTAAGCTTAGCCATCCTGTGAAGTATGAGGAGACCATCGCTGCTTGGTTCACACAATTTGTTTAATGCAAAACAGCAAAGAAAAGGAGCTTTGTTGAGTGACTGGGGCTCCAAAATGAGAAAAAAAACAGAAAGTTACAATAAGGCAGCAGACATTCAGATATCGGAACAGTATTGAAGCTGTCAACAAACAACATGGCGTGTATCGCTGAACGTAGCCGTGCTTTCAATAAAGAATCAATAGTGCTGGCTCATCCTTCTCTTCAGTTTCGTTGGTACACTTAAATGAACTCCCAGAGGACTGGTGGATTGGCACTGGCCAGCCAGTGACCTGACAACAATCAGGCATCGAAAAACTCAGTATCGTCTAGTATTTCTCGCTTACTTTGTCATTTTTCATTACCATTTTCTGGTATGTTGTGTCCCCCCTTAATCCCTAACTCCTTATATTCTGTGTTTTAGGCCGCTTTGTTTCTAGGTCAACTTTCTGTCATCAGTTTTGCACCTATTGCCGTCCCTAGCACCCTCAATGTCCTTTGCCTCATTCTTTATATATCTTTGATATATTCTAGCTCTCTGCCCTCTTTCATATTCACTTTCACCATCTCCCTCCCTCTATCCCCTCCCCCTTCTCTCCCTCTCTCCCTCTCTTCTTTTGAAAGAGCTGGCTTCAGCAGTCTGCCTGAAACAAGCTACGCATGCCCACACATACACTGGCTGCTGCGGCCCCCGTCCGCGCTAATCACAGGGTCCCTGTGTGTGTCTGTGTGTGTGTGTGTTTGCATCGGACGTGTGTATGCGCGTGTGTTCCTGGCTGCGGTACAGCAGAGAGGATATGTAGCTTCCTGTGCGCTGCTAAGCAGCCCAAGCTCATTCTGCCGCATGCCGCTCGCCGCCACCATTACGCAGAGGAATTCCCTGCCGTCCCCGCGGCTGCTGCCGCTGCTCAGGGAGAGTGTGAGTGCTGGATGGCGAGAGAGAAGGAGAGGAGACGCGCTGAGAAGCAACATTGACAGATAGAGGACACGGCCGGCTTTTACATGAAGATGTGCAGCGTTCGTCTCTGAGGAAATCTACTCTGTTCATGGGATTTATTGCTGACTTTTGTCCACCTCCCAAATTGCGCTTGTATGTAAGAGGGAACACTGTGTATTTATGTGTGAGAGAGTGTGAGGGAGAGTGCGCGCGAGTGGTCCTGATGCGGTCAGAACGAGCAAGTCGTGTGTGTATTGTGGTGCTGGAGGAGGTGGAGGAGGATGAGCCCTCCTGTTCACCCCCGCCTCCTCGGCCCAAACCATCCCCTGATCGCAGATCCCACCTCGCCTCTCGAAAGGCTGCAGCTCAGGGAGACAAGGTGAGATGGGTGCTTCCTTTTTTGGTCCTTGATGGACTGAATTACAGTATTTTCACCTAGCAGAGGTTTTGCGTATCCTTCGCATATCCTTAGGTTCTACACTTTCTTCAGAGAACGACAGAATCACCCTGGGGTTCTGAACGGACCAATGTCACACCTGACAGGAGGTTGAAAGCGGTGCTTAAGGTCGTGGTTACACTTTGTATTGCATGGAAACACAATGGCGCTTGTCGTGCTGTGCTAAATAAAGCACCGACTACAATCACCAATATAGCCTGCCACGTGAGATGACGAGTGGTTTGTTTGGATTAGATCACTGAGGACCTGGCCTTTTGTAGTCTGCGGTGTTTGCTGTATAATGGACAAGCCTACAATCGAAACCTGGTACCATGTCCTTTCATCTCATGAAAGGTGCTCTTTGAAGTTCATGCTGAGAAGGGGGAAGGCCAGAGAGGACGCGGCCGCTTTGCCCTCTTAATCTTTGTCTACCTTCTCTGGTCTGTGACGTATTTGTGGTCGTCGTAATGGGCACGAGACAGAAGCCGACAGGTCTTACAAAGCGCAACTTCTTTTTAGTTGGGATCGAACGAGAGAGAGATGGGAGGCGGGGGACTGAGAGGAACTGAAGAGCAGGTCAACATCCTGATACTCGCGTAGTACTAAATGCCTCTACTTGGCAGCCCTGACTGGAGTAAACAGTGACAATATGTTCTATGAGACCCACAGCACTTCCAAAAACTTAAATTCTGGATCTTTCAGCAAAATCCATTGTATGTCCCAGTCATACTCATTACTACCAAAGATATTGAAACAAGGAAACTGTGATTAGCCGATAATAAAAGTAAACAGGCAGCAGTGTGATTATAGTGTCTATCTTTGTGACATATCGTGACTTATAATTGAGGTCACAGAAACTAGCAAGTTATTGTTGTGTGGTTTATTGTCCAGCAAAATATTGTAATTGCATATAGAAGCTTTGACTAAATGATGTCTGTACACAGACACAGTTTAAAGACGGTCCCGTAAAGTTGTACAGTAGTAAAGCTTTTTTAAGATGAAGGAAAAATGCAAAATCTGGACCAAAATGTTCTTTTGTAGATTATTTTTAACATCAAAGTTACCCAAGTTAAAATGAAAGTCCCAAAATCAAGAGTTTGATCTTACATTTAGGATTTGAAACTGTGAGCTTCCAATATTGTTGACTTTCATTTGAATGGCTCTTCTGTTGCCCACCCCAGTAGCTTTTGAGCGTTATCAAACCCAACACGTGTGGTCACATATTTGTTTACCGTCATAAAATAATTAGTGACGTAAAGCCATTTGTGAGCTATGGCTCTCTTCCAGCTCAGTACTATATTGTCTCTCTGTGAGACATTTGCAACTCTCATGACTCCCACTGATAACACAGTTGTCAGCATAGACAAATGGAGTTTGTATTGGTGTCCATCAGCATTCTCTCGTCTCCCCTTGTCCCTGCAGCCGTCTCTGTTAAGAGCCATCTTCAACGTCGACCCGGATGAAGTTCGCTCCCTCATATTCAAGAAAGAGGATGTCAACGTTCAGGTCGGTCACTCTCTTCTTGCTATTTTCTCCCATTGTAGAAGCCTTTTTGTTGCAACCCCACCCGTGTTTATTTGCTTTACACCCTCCGGAGGACACACAGACCATGATGGATAGAAAAACAAGCAAGGGCAGCAGCAGCAACCCGGCAGGTCACAATTGATCGATTGGCCCCCTCAGAGTGACTTCCGGCAGCTTCCTCATCATATAAAGCTGTCAATCAGAACAGGACATGTGAACCTGTTCACAGCACGGCCCTCTGCTATCATTTGAGAACATGATTTTCTACAGAAGGTGTCCTCAGTTTACACCACATTCTTTTCTCAGTTATTCCTCTCTGTATGTCCGCCCTCTGTGGGTCTATAGTGCTGGTTTCATCACACTGAGTGTCTTTGAGTCAGCAACACTGGCCCAAACCTATTGCAGTCACATGACCTCTGTTTAAAGCCCCAGTTTGTTGCTCGCTACTGCACTGAAGGAGCAGGTGGTGTAGCTGCAGCAGGGTGTGTGGAAGTGGTGGAGCAAAGTGCAGAATTCAAGTGAACACATGATGCACATTTTTCTCCTTGTGGCTGAAGTCTCATGTTTCCTGTGGTCTCAGATAGTGTGAGGTATATGGATTTTGTTTGGTGTGTGTGTGTGTGTGTGTGAGAGTGAGAAAAAGAGATATGATGCACATGCTTATATGAGTCTTTTTCTGTATATTGGGATCACTTTTCAGGACAATGAGAAGAGGACGCCTTTGCACGCTGCAGCCTACCTGGGAGACGCTGACATCATCGAACTGCTCATCCTCTCTGGTAAACACTGCGGCCCTTAGAGTAATTACCTAATTGTTTTCATTGCACAGTAAATTGGTTGGATGTGTATATATATAAGTAACTGCCTTATTTTAGGTTTTCTCCAAGGTCAGGCTAAATTTGAAAAAATGTATTGACTGTTTTTGTCTTTTTGTTTGAAACATGTAAGTCCTTACATTTCAGTCATAATACCAAAAAACTTGCCATACTTTCCTATTTAAAGTAATTTCCCCCCCACTGCTCACAGCTCTGTGGCTGTCTACCTCTCCTGGTGATTTCATGAGTTCTCAACCATCTGATAGGGTTGGTTTAACCGTCTGTGAAGTCAACTGAGCATTTTAGGAGGTG
Source organism: Pungitius pungitius (assembly GCF_949316345.1). NCBI lineage: Eukaryota > Metazoa > Chordata > Actinopteri > Perciformes > Gasterosteidae > Pungitius > Pungitius pungitius. The sequence continues at coordinate 12,094,743 of NC_084916.1, read as the reverse complement.
GGCCCAACCCTTTTAGAAGCATAGTATGGAAGTGTGTGTGTATGTCGGTGTGTATTTGTGTGCACTGTTTTGCAGTAATGCGGCAACAGGTGCAGCTTCAGGGCTATTTTAACCCCTAGCTGTGCCAAAGAGTTTTAAATCTTCCACGCTCACGGGAGCCTCTTCCTGTGAGGAAAAGTGGGAAAAGCCTCTCAAACTCCTCGTGTCTCTCACACTCTTGACTGTATCTATTTGTTTGCCTTGGCCGTGTCGCCCGTTGTTGACGTACCGGATTTCTCTCTCCCTCGCTCTCCTTCTCTCTTCCAAGGAGGCAGAGTTAATGCCAAAGATAACAAGTGGTTGACTCCTCTTCACCGAGCTGTCGCCTCTTGCAGTGAGGTAACACATTATTACTCAAACACGTGCAAATGTGTACTGACATGCCTCCCGTTATTCTGTGACTAACCGCATCCCTCAGTAGCTTTAAAACCTAACAATTAGGTACCGACAGCTTTTTAAAACAGTGACAGTGGACAGTGGGAAAACAGGTGTCTTTCCCACTGTCCATAACACTTCATCAGAAATGTAGGGTTATACACAGGGTTGTTGCGCCACGCTGAGTACTAACACTCCTGAACACACACTGAGACTCAGGGCAGCCAACATTCTTGCATTTGACATAAAGGCAAATGTTTATTTTCCATAGTGGCTCTCCTGCGTATAAAAGGGACTGGAACGAAAACACAGATCAGTGCAGCAAGACACTGTCCAGATAGAACATCTGGTAGCTTACCAGACCTTACAGGCGTGAGATGCAAGGAATTATTGCTGCTTCACACATTTGTAGAATCTGGCCTTAAAGGGGTAATATTACATAACCACTGCACCGTGTGTTGGTATTTGATAAATACAATTCTAGATCTCGCTACCATTTCTGAGTGATCCTGGGCACCATGCCTATACAAACACAGCCCCCCACGTTTGTTATCCTTCTCGGGGCTATTGTTGGCATGTAAGCCCCCTAAGAATAGCAAAGACTTTAATAACCACCACACACGTGTGTACACACACAAAAAAAAAAACACCTCCGTCTGCACACTCATGCTCCCTCTCCGCCCAGGACGCAGTGGCGGTGTTGCTGAAGCACAGCGCGGATGTCAACGCCCGGGACAAGAACTGGCAGACGCCGCTGCACGTGGCAGCCAGCAGCAAGGCGGTGCGCTGTGCCGAGGCTCTGGTCCCGCTGCTCAGCAACGTCAACGTGTCCGACCGCGCGGGTCGCACCGCCCTGCACCACGCCGCCTTCAGCGGACACGTAGAGGTGAGTCTCCCGTGGACCCGGCGCAGAGCCGCTCTCGCGCGCCACGTCGGCCTCCGGTTTATTTGCCTGTGTGCGACAGATGGTGAAGCTGCTGCTGTCCAGAGGAGCCAACATCAACGCATTCGACAAGAAGGACAGGAGAGCCATCCACTGGGCCGCCTACATGGGTGAGGCCGTTTTTATGGCACGGTTTTGAATGCAAGCATACTGTTTTGTTTTTTAATTGCGCGCTCTCTCTCTCTCTCTCGCTCTCTCGCTCTCGCTCTCACTCGCTCTTGCTCTTTAGTTGTCCTTTGACTGTAGATGTCTTGACTCGCTGGTCTGCCCCCCTCGTCCGTTTCAGGTCACCTGGAGGTGGTGAGGTTACTAGTGGCCAGTGGAGCAGAAGTTGACTGTAAGGACAAAAAAGCCTACACACCACTCCACGCAGCTGCCTCCAGTGGCATGAGCAGCACCGTGCACTACCTGCTCGGCCTGGGGGTCCACGTCAGTACACACACACACGCACGCGCACGCACAAGCAGTCTATTATGTGCGTAACACTTTGACCTGCTAAATCTTTAACTGGACTTCTCATCCTATGTAGGTTAACGAGGTGAACGGCTATGGCAACACTCCGTTGCATTTGGCCTGCTACAATGGGCAGGACGTGGTGGTCAGTGAGCTCCTGGAGGCAGGGGCCAACGTCAACCAGGTGTGTGTGTACTTTGTGTTACCTTGTGCGCGGTAGTATGTGGTTGTGTGTGTTAGAGTTTGATTTTTTTGTTTGTTTCATACCTTGCTTCAGGTGAACGAGAGGGGGTTTTCTGCTCTCCACTTTGCCTCCTCCTCACGCCAGGGGGCTCTGTGCCAGGAGCTGCTGCTGGCCCACGGCGCTCACATCAACATGCAGGTGTGTCCATATGAGGATGCACTAAAGCAGCCATATTTAGCTGATGAAAAGAGGGTATATTTGAGTGGAAAACCTCATCTTGGAGGCCGGTATATTACCCAAAGAGCAGCGATTGGAAGAATCTAGTAGAAAGTTGAAATTAAAGTGTTGTTTAGGCTTTTGGTGGCAGTGATGGAAACTGATTTTAGGTCCCCACAGCCTCGAGATGTAAGGCCATATGGAAGATGGTGGGGGAGGAGGGCAGCTCCCTGGGGCTGCAAGCTGCTCATGGAATATATCTGTGTGTTTGTGTGGTCCATAAGGGGGTCTGAGATTATAGGTCTGAGCTTCTGTTCATGCTGGGCTTTCGTCAGTAATTATTTTAGACTCATTGAAGCTAGACATGCACTGCAGAACTGGTAAACTATATAGGTATAAACTTCACAATCATATTGGTGGTCTTTGCACCTCTCTTCTTTCCGTCCAGAGTAAGGATGGTAAAACCCCCCTCCACATGGCAGCTACCCATGGAAGGTTCTCCTGCTCTCAGGCCCTTATTCAAAATGGTGAGTCTCTGTAATGTATCTGTCTACTTCACACAATACATATATAATACCCTTTTTGTATGTGTGCGCAGGAGCAGAAATTGATTGTGAGGACAAGAGCAGAAACACTGCCCTCCACATCTCTGCCCGCTATGGCCATGAGCTCATCATCACAGCACTCATCAAACAAGGAGCCAACACGGCCAAGTTAGCAACAATCAATATTTAACCATCTGTCTTCCCACTGATCATAACGACGAGGAGCAAAAATTACAGCAGAACAATTTGATGATATGAGAGGTTTTCTGTCATCATAAATGCAGCCATTCTCTCACTCCTTGATGGCCTGCCTTCTTTGCCTCAATGTTATTTTCAGGAGAGGGATTCATGGGATGTTTCCTCTACACCTGGCAGCTCTTAGCGGCTTCTCGGATTGCTGCAGGAAGCTGATGTCCTCAGGTACATTCTTGCTGACACCATTCTTGCCCCTGGATTTACTTAGTTGACATCCTAATTGATGCTGATAACATATTTTTTGCAGGGTTTGACATGGACACCCCTGACGACTTTGGAAGGACCTGCTTACATGCTGCTGCAGCTGGAGGGTGAGTCATCATTGCTGCTCAGTGCCTATTGTTTCTTCCTGAGCGTCTTTAAAGCTTTTCTTTGTTCCTAACTGTTCCTCATTTTTTTCTACTTCTCTGTTATGCACTGAAATATTCTCTTTAAACTTGATTATCATTATTATCTCTGTTTAATCTGTCCATCCAACCAGAAACCTGGAGTGTCTGAACCTGCTGTTAAACATTGGAGCGGACTTCAATAGGAAAGACAACTTTGGAAGGTGAGCCGAGACTGTAGCTGACAGTCTGACAACTGATGGAAACTTTTGAGCTCATTTTGGGGAGTACAGTATGAAGTCATCCTGATATTGACCATGTGACCCGTCCAGGACTCCTCTACACTATGCATCAGCCAACTGCAACTACCACTGTGTGTTCGCCCTGGTGGGCTCTGGGGCGAGCATCAATGAGCGGGACCAGAGGGGCTGCAGCCCCCTGCACTACGCCGCCGCAGCTGACACTGATGGAAAGTACGTTCCCGACTGTGTTTGACTGGCAACGTCTATAGTCCGCTATCAAAGTGCAACAAATGGTCCTCTGCGCCAGATGAAGGCTTGAACAGTATTGTTTGTCAGGTGTGTGGAGTACCTGTTGAGGAACGACGCCGATCCGGGAATGAGAGACAAACAGGGTTACAGCGGTGTGCACTATGCCTCAGCTTATGGACGCACACTCTGCCTGGAACTGGTGTGTACAACTACCACACACAGTGGCAGAATATGTAACTTTTTGAAGTATTGAACACAAGTACACGCACCATAGTATCATAAACAGCCTTTGTCTGTGTTCCTTTCAGATGGCAAGTGAGACGCCTCTTGATGTGGTGAGCCCTTACATTGATTGATTGATCAATTTATTTTTTTAACTAGCTCCCTCTGTTGAAAGAATGGGGAACAGAGTGAATATATCAGGAAAACAATTGTCGGGTCAATGCTGCGTGCATTTGGGAGGAAAACACTTTTTAACCAAAAACTGCACATACCTTTACAGAAACAATCCCAAATCTTTCCCTTTAATAAAATTGAACCAATAGCAGCAGTGTGGCCATTGACCTAACTTTGCTATGTCTGCAAAACTGGATTTAAATGAGTAAAGTGGGAGCCATTCCTCTATTTCAGTTAATGGAGACATCAGGGACCGACATCATGAGTGACTCCGAGAGCCACGCCCCCGTCAGTCCACTCCACCTAGCGGTGAGTTCAAGATGTGTGTCTGTGTTTGGTTGTTTGTCTCTCTCGCATACAGGACTTCACTGTCCCTGCCCTGTCAATCACCATAAGACAGACGTGTCCATTGGTTTGTGTCTCCTATTGCTCTAGGCCTACCATGGACACTGTGGAGCTTTAGAGGTTCTGTTATCGGCCCTGCTGGAAGTGGATGTTTGCAGCCCAGAGGGCCGAACCCCCCTCAGCCTGGCCTGCTCCAAGGGTCACCAGGAGTGTGTGTCTATGCTGCTGCACCATGGCTCCTCACCCATGACCCGCGATTATACACACAAAAGGACAGCCATACACGCCACAGGTACATACAGGACCCATTCAAAACCACAACATCCATCATTGAGATGTATTTTCTGGCTTGAAATAGAAACATGTTGTTGCTTTTAGAAATGAAGTCTGTGTGTGTGTGTGTGTGCCGTAGCTATGAATGGCCACCCGGAGTGTCTGCGCCTGCTCATGAGCACCAACGACCAACACATTAACGTGGATGTACAGGACACTAATGGACAGTGAGTGTACACTAGTTCTTCCTGAGATTATTGGACTTTTTGTTTGCTGTAATCTGTGTCATGAATCTGTAAATAAACAGAAGCACTCCGGTCTGTCTCATTTCCCCACTGTGTCCAGGACGCCTCTGATGTTGGCAGTGCTGAATGGACACACAGAGTGTGTGTACTCTCTACTCAGCCAAGGAGCCGGTGTGGACTATCAGGACCGCTGGGGGAGGACGGCACTCCACCGAGGGGTGAGACCTTCACATGCACAGTTAATACTACAACTCTAGATATTTTGTTTTTCCCACTGTCTTGTTATTCCACACAGGCGGTGACCGGCCAGGAGGAGAGCGTCGAGGCTCTCCTGCAGCGCGGGGCCAGCGTGTGTGTGAGAGACATCCTGGGCCGCTCCCCTCTTCACCTGGCGTCCGCCTGCGGCCGCGTGGGCATCCTGGGGGCCCTCCTGCAGGCCGGCGGCACCACCTCACTCACGCACCTCACCGACAACCAGGGCTACACACCGCTGCACTGGGCCTGCTACCACGGTGCGGGGGACGCACAGCGCGACACTCGAGAAACGCGCCGGTTCTGTGTGAGAGCTTCCCTTTGTACCTCCATGCTCTCTCTTCTCTTCTTCCTAGGATATGACGCCTGTGTGGAGGTGTTGTTAGGCCAAGAGCTGATCAAGAAGATTAAAGGCAACCCGTTCAGTCCTCTGCACTGTGCCGTGTAAGACCATGTGTGCGCGCCAATCAATGCGGTTATGCCGTCAGACATCGGTGCGAAGGCGAGTGACGGTGCGTGTTGTGTATTTTCAGTATGAGCGACAACGAGGGAGTGGCTGAGATGTTGATTGACGCCCTGGGCGCAGCCATCGTCAACGCCACTGACTCCAAGGGCAGGTGAGAGACGATGCAATGATGGCGAGAAGATGTTTAGAGGGAGCACAAGCTCTGCTGGTTGTTGTGTCAGCTGTGTTCGTTTCAACACAGGACGCCCCTTCACGCCGCGGCTTTTTCCGACCACGTGGAGTGCGTCTCCCTCCTGCTCAGCCAGGGAGCGCAGGCCAACGTAGTGGACACGCACATATGCAGCACCCCGCTGATGATGGCAGCTCTGAACGGACAGACCAACACTGTGGGTCAGTGGCGCCATCGACACTCTCGTGCACTGTTGGGCCTTTCATTGCTTGACCTTTGACACGTGACCTTTGGCATTTATGTGTTTCAGAGATGTTGGTGAGCAGCGCTAAAGCAGACTTCTCAGTACAGGATACAAACAGGAACACGGCACTGCATCTGGCTTGCAGCGAGGTAAACATTTACAGAGACAGGAAAAGGGTTTTTATTCAGTGGTCATGGTGAATTATTGATATCTTTGACCCAAAGTATAGACTCATCCTAACCCAGTCATTAATAGTAATAATAAACATCTGTCATTCATACATCCAAATAAAAAAAATAATCCTCAAAATGTTTTAATCAATAATAGAGGGATATGCCATGCGTACAGATGTACAAAAGGGACAAATGATTAGGGAGTCATTTCCGTAACGTGTTAGACTACATACTCATTTTTTATTCCTTTCTTTGTTCCTCTGAGGGTCATGAGACGAGTGCCCTGTTGATTCTGGAGAAGATCAGCAATAAGAACCTCATCAACTGCACCAACACGGCTCTGCAGACGTACGTGGCGTTGCTAGGCGCAGGCAAACATTTAGCTCTGTTCAGAATGGATGTATTTTAAAATGTTCCTCGCTGCGCTGGGTTTTCAGGCCTCTGCACGTAGCAGCCAAGAAAGGTTTGACCGTGGTGGTCCAGGAGCTGCTGAGGAAAGGAGCCAGCGTTTTAGCAGTGGACGAGAACGGTCAGTTTCTCACTATTCACTTGAGCTCATTGATGAACTCCTCTGAATTTGGGGGGGGGGTCAAAGGCCAAGGTTACCTTGAACTCACAAAACACATTTTTGTTAATTATGACAATTTTACCCAAGATCTATAAAACGATGACGATCCTGCTAGGACAGTTTTCACTGTCGTGCCCGTCTCTTGTCCTTAGGTTACACTCCTGCTCTGGCCTGCGCTCCCAACCGGGATGTGGCCGACTGCCTGGCGCTCATCCTCAACTCCATGATGCCCACCTCCCCCATGGTCACCATAGCAGCTTTGCCTGCGCACTCTCTAACTCAGACGGTCATTAACCACCACCCCGTCAGCAACCACGTCTCCAAAGGCGTGGCCTTTGACGCCCCGCCCTCTCTGAGGCCCGACCATGCTTCCTGCTGCAGACCAGTGAGGCCACAGACATCCATCGTTGGGGATGATGAACTGAATGACTCGGATTCAGAAACATACTGAGGACATAACTGAACCCCACAATACTGACAAGCTAGCCAGCCACTCAGGAGCCTTAATAGATCATTCAAAAATAGAACCAGTGTGCAGAATATTTTTAGATAAGCTTCTTCAAATCTAAAAATAACCTTTGTTTTAGAACCCGTTTCTTTCCTTAAGGTACATACTCATGGGGTGATCTAGAAGATAGAATAAGGTCACACACTGTTTATCATATTTATTATGTACAACATCACTGTATGGTCAGTAACATGGCCGGTGTATTTAATTTTCAAGCAATGTTTTCCTTTTTTAAACCAAGTACCTACTCTTTGTAGTGGTTTTAAGCCTTTTAACAGTTTTTCCTTTTCACAAACACTAAAAGAGCATCTACGAGAGAAACGCTCAATAGGACTTTTTTGGTCACTGTTGTATCAAGAAAAGAATGGTGGATAATGGTATGGGACCAGTAGGAGCTGTTTTCCCTATACTTAAGTTTTCACTGATGGCGGTCACATACGCACATTGCTAATGCTGCATCAGTGTTAGCCACTTTTTAATTCCTTGGAGAGGAAGCCATTATTTAATCTTGTGAATTTATTCCAAGTGGAGACTGAACCCACGGGAACCGATTAGGACAGCAGGTAACTGTCAGACCTGTGTACTTTATGATTGGATAAATGACCTGAATGAGCTGCTTAAGGAACCTTTAACTAGAAATGCTGTAACTACTCTGACTGTGTACTGCACACACGACTGGGGAAAGTGGCTGACACTGTGTGTGTGTGATTGATAAATATCGCCTTTTTTTAAAGGAAAAAGCAGCTTTCATGTGGAGGATGGATGCTACTGGTGATGTTTGTAAAGATAAAGTAATGATCAAATAAAGGGATTTGTTTTAGATTCATAGCGGTTTGTATTTGAAAGAAGAGAAATGTCCAACCCCTAACTTGTCTTTAGCAGAAGATTTGTTTTAAAACGTCTGTTAACAGATCATTCCTGGTCCAGGTGATACATCCGTCCGTACAGACAGGCAGTGACGAGCCCATCCGTCATCTTTGAGTGTTTCATTGTCACTCTTCCATCCGCAGAGGTTTCCAGATGCTCCGGCTGCTCCAGGACGAGTCCGTTGACCAAAACCGAAGGGTACACATATCTGGTCCCAAACCATCCCTCCAACAGGAAGTCCATTTTGGACTGTGCCTCCTCCACCTCCTGTCCACAGGAAGTGACCTCCAGCCCTGCACAGCGGACAAGTGCGCACACCTGCAGCAGACACGTATGGTGAATGGAACGAGAGCATAACGACGCGGTGCTAGATCACCCCTCCCTTCTCGTCCTTACCTGCAAGGCGTAACGTCCGTTCACCGTGTGCGTCCCGGCAAACGCCCCCAATGCGTAGAGCTCTCTGCTGCCGCCCGGCGATAACCGCCAGTACTGCAGGCGACAGCAAAAGGTGCCATTACAGACCCTCGCTTCGCCCTGTGTCTCGTTCAGGAGGACGAAGGTGTATGGGTCGTACATCATGGATGAGATGAAGGTGGTGGAGGAGGAGGAGGGAGGAACTGAAGAAGGGGTTTCAGGAGGCGCAGTTTCAAAACAGTTTTCTTCGTGACAGTATCCAGAGGCTGTAGATGATGTGGACTGACCCCAAACTACCTCCTCCTCCGTGATGCCTCCGTGCTCCATCCGCACAGGGTCTAAGACCGGCACCCGGACTACCAGCAGCCTGCCCTCTTCTGGGTCCCCCCTCTGGGCGTGGTGGTAAGTGGCAGACGTTGGGGTGTAGATACCACTTCCTGTCATAATCAATCGGTCACTACGAATGTTGGCCGCCAGCAGGGTGACGTTAGCGCCGGAGCTGAACGCCCTCTGGAACTGGATGGTGTCCAGGAGAGGGAGCTGGTTCATCCAGGCTGTGGGGAAGATCATCTGACGGACACCCTAAAAAGGGGTCCAAGGAGAGGAAGTGAGGAAAACAGAAGGTCCACCATGGGAACGTAGAGTTTGCGTGGCCATTTCCTACCTTCTCCAACAGAGTAAGTGTGGGCTCCTGGAATAGGATGTCAAAGCAAGTGATGAGACCAAATGTTCCAGCAAAAGGCGTATCAAACGTCGTGATCTCGGGTCGTGGCGGCTTGTCGAAGGCCTCCTCGAAGTAGAGGTTGTGTTTATGGTAGCGGGCCACCAGCAGGCCGTCTGACCTGTACCAAAGGAGACTCTTAACAGTTCCTATAGACTTCAGCTAAACTAATCTTATTTCAAGTTCTGCCCACGGTACCTGAAAACCACATTGGTATTGAACTGCCAGCGTCCATCCGATGGACAGGACGAGGGTCCGGTCTTCGGGGGGCAGAGCTGCAGGTCTGCCATGTTGGCCACAAGGTAGAGGTTGTAACGACGGGCCATGCAGCTCAAACGCTGGAGAACCTGTGAAACGCATCCGCACTGAAAATGAGATTCTAGTCACAGGCTAGCGCTGCACGTTGTGTTGGAACAGCCTGGTGGCGTGTTAAGTGCACGTTATCGCGTCAGAACATTTGTTCAACGGCGGCGTGAATTCTAAATGTGCGAGTGTGCACCTCGGTGTTGTTGTGTTTGCCTGGCTCTGTGCAGGGGTTCCAGCTCTCCTGCTTGGGGTCAGGGATGGTTTCTAGGTAGCCAGAGATGGAAGAACGGCTGAAGTTGAAGCCCTGAAGCCCATCTTCTGGAAACACAAGGATCTGGGCACCCTGAGGGGAAGATGGAGTGCAGAGTATAGAGCTTAATACTTTATGTGCTCTGACATCAAGCGTGCACCCTTCTGCACACATAAAATGCAATCTCTCCCGTTGACTGACTTCATTCTTACTCAATATTATACCTACTTAAGTGTAGATCACTTAAGAGCTGCCTGATACACAGCAGTCTTACTTATGACGTCATAACCATCTCTTCTGACGTGAACACACCTGCTGAGCGGCCAGAGCCGCCTGCTGTTCGTAGACTCGCAGGTTGTTGTGCATGTGCTGCAGGGCCGCAGGGCGGGACAGGGGGACCCGGGGCTCCGGGTTCAGGACCACGCTGTGCTCGTACACAGCGGCCACGAACCAGGACCCCGCGCCTGGTTCCGTCCGACCCGCCAACGACGACGTGGAAGCGAGGCCGGCGAAAACGACCACCAGGCGAAACATGGTTTGTTCTTCCACGGGAGACATGAACGTTGTTCTCCGGGCTCACTTGTTACAACGTGGCTTCTGAGGGGTCAGGAGTCCTTCTGGTGAGTCAGCTCCTTCTCTGGTTTAGAGGTGATAAAATAATCACTGGTAAAATGTTAATGCTTTACACTGTGCATCTTGATCCATGCCTTCCTTTTTATGTTTGTATATAACGTCACTTGCCACGTCCTGAACGGCTGACAATGGTATTAAACTGGTTGACTTTTATTTTGAAAAGAAAACAAGACCGGAAACACCAAGATAACCCGGAACTTCTTTACAAATCTAGTGATATTCCTACATCCAGCATGACCGGAACCCGAGATGACATTTACTTAATGTGAATTATTTACATTCAATAGTGATCCTGAGAAACGAGCGTACGTTTAGGGGTTATTTTACGTGTTTTTCTGACGTCTGCGTGCGCTTTTGTTCCAGGAAGTCTATTAGCATTAGCATTAGCTCCTTGGTACAATGTCAACAGCAACAGCGGCACCAACAAAAGGCGCAGACGCCCCCGTGTCGAAGACCAATCAGATGTTTAAAAGCTGCTGGAGCTGTCGGATGCTCTCGGGCGGAGGCCTGATCCTCTCCGGCGGGTACGTGTACAGTATCGCCCGCAGGGTGATGCGACAAGGTGGGCCTACCTCCATGGGGACGGTGGCGCAGATTACATTCGCTGCTTGTAAGTGATCAGGTAACGCGACTCGTTAATGCTGGCTCGTCTCTAGTGAGTCATTCACGCGCAACCGTGTTCTGTCCTTCAGGTTTGGCTGCGTGGGGAGTAGTCATAGTCACTGACCCGGTGGGGAGAGAGCTGAAGAGGACGTGAAAGCGGCGTGGAAACTCCACGAGCGCACTTTGAAACTGGCTGAAAGACTCACTGCCAAAGATGTTAATGGACAACATGACAGCCAGTCAGAAGGGTGCGGGGGGGGGGGGGGGTGTCCAAGGATCCTACAATAAGATTAGTTGAATTAAAAGATATGTAATCCAAAATAAAACTGTCATCATTGAAATTGTTTGCATACTAACACAATTAGTACGTCTATCTTCGTTTATTGCAGAAACCATCTCCTCCACACCAATAAGTGAATACGTACTGTTGGAATCATTATGACGGAGTAAATAACTGACCCTAGAACAAAAATATATATTGTTTAATAACTTGCTTTCCTCAACAAAAATATTAGTCATTAGTAGGAAAGACACATGTTCTTACAAAAATAAAAATCACATCTAAATAAGATTCTTAGTGTAAGCTCAGCACCTACAAATCCCAAATGCATCAAACAAACAGCGTAGCCCTGAAGGTCCTTTAGTTTGAGTTACCTTTTATTAGTGTTGTACTGCGACGAGCACAATAGCTCACAAGGAAGAGTTTGATAAGCACGATGCAAAAGAACACCCTAAAGCCATTTTCAGTCGCATTAATGATCATGACATTCTGATTCTTTTTTTTTTTTTAGGTTAACGAAAAATATGAAAATAGAGTTCACGGTACATTTAGGCACACTATTAACACAGACTGTACACAGATATGCACAATTTTTCATAATCATAGATTCATAAATACTGGGGTTAAAAAGACAAGCTTTCCTGTATGGAGCGATGTGCAGAAAGTTAGAAGTGACACCTCCTCCCGCGTGGGAACACAACATTCCCCTCCCAGTAAGTGATGCTCCAGTTCATGTCCTCCTCGGCCAATCAGAATCCTCCAGGGCTGCTCAATGTAAGCAAACCAGAGCAGGCGAAGGAGTTCTATCCAGCGCCTGCAGCAGAGCGGGGGCTCCGTCCCACACACGGTTGCTACGGTAAGTGCTCATTACAGGGCACGGGTCCCTCCAGCTGTCAGTTAATAACCACAAAGATCTGTTCCCACTCAACAGAACGGGCCAGAATGCACGTACGAGTTTAAAAAGAAGCCGGTAGGCGCCCCTGAACTAACTATAGCCCATTGAGCTAATCATCAGGCTGCTACACAGAAACCCGCCCGATTGAGGCCCAAAACAGAAGATTCTGTACAAGTGGGCCAGAGATGAGGGTAAAATACCCCCCAAAATCAAAAGAAACGCAGACTTATAAAACAAGTCTGTAAAATAAACATAGTACTTTTACAACAACGGAATGTTAAGTTGTTGGGATGAGAAAAATTACTTCTTTTTTTTTTTTTTTTTAAGTATACAATGATTCAAAATGCACATGCATTCAAGGGAAAAAATATATTGCACAAAATGAAAGACATTTGCTGGGTTTATCGGTATCTTGATTTCCTTGTTCAGTCAGGTGAAGGGGAGCTACCTCTAGTGTGCGCCTCTTGGTCAGTATATCGTTTTAAGGCTGGTTCACTAGCTCACACCGTTTCTGACTGAAGACTGAATCTTCAGACCAGCACAACCATTCTCTCTTCTTACACACAATTCTACATGAGCCAAATACACTCGACCAGAAGGTACATTCTTTGATGGTTCGCTTGGACGGCCGGAGCCGAGGCTCCCACAGCTGTGTCCTCACAGCGTTTATGTTGTTAAAAAGTTAAACTTTGCGTTCTTTCCTCATCCGATTAAGGACATCCTGAACACCAAAACAAATACGTGCACGCACACACACACACACACACACACAGGTTCTGACCCTTGCGTTAAAGGGGATGTGGTTCTATTCTTTGAGAATCATGGGTGGTACATTAGATGTCACACTTTGGTGAAAACCCCGGTGCCCCCAAAAATAAACCTTCCTTCTCAAGAGTCATTGAGGCTGGAAAAGATGCAGACAATGAAAATCGAAATCAGCTCTTTCAACCCATATTTGTTCAGTCACATTTTAAAATCGGCGCCTTTTTAACCCCATTGACGTATTTGGTTGCTATGAACAAAAAAAAGTGTGCAGCCTTTGTAGATAAAGTGTCTACAGCGAGAGGGAAGGTGTGACTAGAGCCGAGGAGCCCGGTCACAGAGATGAGTGATTCGGCCCAAAAGACAGAAGCGGGAAGGTAAGGCAAGGTGTGTGCTATGCTATCTACTCCTGCAGTTTAAAAACAATAGGTTTTGTGGGCCGCTCTCTGGACCAGGAGAAAGCAGCATTGACCGGCCCAGGATAAAGCTAAACACAACTAAAAAAAAAAAAGAAGTCCAAAAAGGAGGAGGAAAATATTGAAAAGACTCCCGTCTCGGTGCAAATTACAGGATTTGTGTTTGCGCACGTTAGTGTGTTGGTCATCCTTCACTTCTGTCTTGACAGAAATAATCAGCTGGATAATTGGAGTGTTTTTCACTGAAAAGAATGTGTGAGGGAAGTGGACGGGCAGAAATCGCACACCTCAACGTTCACATCAAGCCCCTCCCACCCCCACTCTCAAGTCTGTGTCTCTGTCCTCTCCTGTCACCTCTTGAGGGAGGAGGATTTGAGTTTTTGGCCGTATCTGTGGATTCGTGGCGAGCGGGAGTGCAGCTTGACAAAGAGCTCGGGAAATTTGTACTGGGGGAACATTGTCTCCAAGAAGCCCTCCAGGAAAACGTAGACCAGCCGACGGTTCATGGGTTGGTACTGAAACATGTCGAAGACGCGGAGTATGCCTTTCCTCGTGGTGTCCGCTCCGATGATGTGCTTCAGCTCGTCTGAGGGGAATATAGCGGTCAGGAGCGAGCACAGACAGATTAAATTAACAATTAAAGGTGAAATGGACAGATGAAAGACGGTTGCTGCAAAAGACTCAGCGTGTGTGTGTTTGATTCAGTCCGTCCAATTTGGGCTCAATCCGTTTCCCACCCCTATGTTTCAGCCGACGATTATAAGACAAAATATGTTCTAACAATGTTTTTGCCGTGGCAATGAAGAGTGCGTTATAATAAAAGATCACAAGATTAAGTGTGTGTACCTGGCATAATGCCCAGCAGACTGGTCTTGGCAGCTATTCGTGTCCTCATTCGGATGCTCTTGTCCCGGCGGGGTAGCGTCTCAGCCAGGATACCGTTGGGCCAGTAGGAATCCCTGTACGGAGGCGGAGCCACTGAGAGTCACTCGGAATTCTTCTGACCAATCAGTTATTTCAAAAAAGGAAAACGGTGGTCAACTTACCTGAACTTCTTGACGTAGTCTGCAACCTGCTCAGGGGACGTCAAGTAGTCCACGTGGTCCACTATTTTCCTAGAGTGACAAAGGAGGATTCAGGTTGTGCGCCGTGTGACGCCGTTTACTTCCCTTTATTCTGCGTTCAAGAGAGAGATGGTCTGAAGCTCTGCACAGGTGTTGAGCTGTGAAGGTGCAACTGATTCTGCAGGGAAGATGTTTGTGCATCTTAAGGGCCATGAATGTTTGTCAGAAATTCCGTATTTTGGGGGGATTATATCTGTTACCAAGGGTTAGGGTTAGGGGACAGCTGAACTCACTGCAAATAGGACGCAGATTTCAATTAAGTTCAAGTCCTGGATGACACAGGTTGTACAAAGATCCTCCTGAGGAAAATACTAGTTCAGCATCGTTCTAAAACCAGACATCGTTGACCGGTCTTGTTGAGATTTATAGACGCAGAAGATGTTTACTAGGCGCAGAAGACGATATAGATAAATAAAACCTTTTTCCATGTATATGTGTGTGTGTTCTATATTGTGTCTCTTACCGGTTGATGGTGTCTCCATACGTGGCCCGGATGAGCTGCTGTAGCAGGTTCTTGATGTTCCTGCGCAGCCACTGGTTTTTCTCCTTGAGGTCAAACACTTCGTCCATCAGCAGCAGCATTACCCTCAGCGGGATGTTATCGTCCACCTGCAAACACGGATAAACACACGGATGAACATTTAAACTTTTTTTTTTTAACAAAAAAGGAAACAAAAGCAAGAAAGCAAAAACCTGCCACGACTCACGTTGTCATCGAGCTGCGCGGAAACCCGACAGTGTTCAGGGTCGATTTCAGACTTTGGGAGGAGGGGAGGCACCTGGATAAAAAAACAGAAACATCAGACATCAGACCTCTTTCACATTTTCATTGAAGAAGATCAGCCATCACACAGATTTTGAGTCCCATAGGCCCAATGGCCTCGTCTGTTTGTAAACTACTAAATCAGTTTGGGTCCTGAGTAAATATCAGTCTGGATGCAACAGGTAGTGATTACATCGACTGCACTGCATCCACATTTGTAACTTCCAATGTAAATTGTAGTATGGTTTTTATTCTTTGGTCAGAAGACTACCCCTTGAGACAAAAAAATATATATAAACTGAAAAATATATTGTGATGATGAAATCAACCATGTGATGTCGTTACCTTCAGTATGGACTGTTTAATGTCCTGACCCAGCCTTTCTGACATGCGGCCCATATTATCAGAGACCTTGGTCATGCCTTCAGCCAGACTGTCTGGGAGGCCCTTTACCGCGTTGGACACATTTCTCATGGAGCTCCTCAGAGGATTTACTAATGTGTCTATCTGATGGTGGAAAAAAAAACATTAGAACACAAGACAAAAGGACAGCCAAACACATCTCTGATTAAATCAACGAGAATAATATGTCATACAGTAGTCAATATATCACATATATTGACAACGGACTTGTATAACTAAAAACCTGTTAAAAAATAAAAAAGTAGAAACCTTGCGTGCAAAATCTCCCTTGCCCTTGCTGTAGGCCTTGTTCTCTAGGAAGTCATACACATAGGGAATCAGCGTTGGACAGCCCTTCACCATCTCTGGGTTCAGCAGCAACTGGCACAAATACACAAAGTTACTGGTATGCACTCAATAAAATGACGTGAGCCAACAAAAGCATTACAAATTTAAACAGGTCAACACGAAGATGGAAAATGGTTACCTGTAGGTACGCATTTAGGTCTTTTTTTCTCTTCTCCAAGAAGTCCCTGTCCATGTTGTTGAATGTCTTCTTTCCCGGCAGCTTGAGGATCAACGCCAGGTTCTCAAACTAAAATAAAAATTCAGGCGCCACTTAAAAAGGGAGATAACTAAGTTCATGAGATGTTGCGCCGGGCTTAAATACTAAGGTCACTGCTACAGAAACACCATCTCTCACACACACACACACACACCTGTTCAGTGATCCTCATGTGGAAGTCGTGAAAGTCAGAGTAGCGGCGATAGGTCTTCCAGCAGTCCTCACTGCCGTCGTGGCTGCGTCGGAACACGGTGATCGCGTACAGCGCGTAGGTCTTACCGTGGTCGTTGCACACCCCTGCAGCACCCCAGAAGCCGGGGAGAGAAGCGTCAGCTACGGCGCCCGGAGATACATCCGAAAGCGGAATGGTGGGGAGGGGGAGGCGGATGAAAGCGGAAAAGAAAGAATGTGTGTGTTCAAAGCAAAAGAAAAAAGGGTGTGGAAATGTGACAAAATGACAGGAAAGGTAAGGAAGGGGGGAGGATGAAGGAAAACGGAAGAACAGAAAAACAGTGAAGGGGATAAAATGAGGAAAATAAAGAATACTGGAAAACAGTGTGAAGTGACAAAGCTGACAGATTGAATGAAGCTGGGAGACTAAAAGTTGATACATGCAGAAGGGACCAACAGGGGCTAAGACATATACATACAAGTACACAATATACACAACAAATACCATAAAACTGCACCCAAAATCCAAGTGAGAGTAAACATAGCATGTTGTCAGAATGTAGAATAAACTTAAGTTTTATTTACAACCATTTTTCTGAAAAAGTGCCTTAGTGTTTCAATCACTCTTTTAGATGTTATTGCGACAGTGAGCTCACAAAAGGAGTGGACGAGACTCTGTGCGTGTACCTGTGTCGGAGATGAAGGCATGAAGGTGTATAGTTTCATCGTGAAAGGAGTTGGACAAGTCGTCCAAAGACTGAAATCACAAGAAACAAGTCTTCATTAAACTATATAGTTTGCCAACGACGTTGGGTCAACAAAACAAATCCAGGTTTTTCAAAGCCCTGCAGCAGGAAGTGAAGGAGACTCACTAGGTTTATGCTTCCTGTTGGAGAGCCATTAAATGATTCACCATCGCCGTCATCAGACCCCCGGTAGCTTGGCTCTTTCAGCATGTCTAACTCTGCTAGCATGCGGACGTACAGAGGACTCTGCTTGAAGGACGGGTAGTAGCGCTCATCACGCAGCATCATGTCATACACCTGGGATAGATATGTGTGCAACAATTGGTAGAAGAAGAAAAAGATATATAGTCTCTTAGTATTGGCATGATTCATTATTTCCCTCATACACAGACAGCAAGAGATTTAGTACATTTCTCTGGATTTCATCGAATATCTCTGGCGTGGGGTCGTCTTTCTGTATCTTCTCCCCTAGCGTTAGCACAGATGCTTCGTCCACCTGAACCCTGGGAGACGCCTGTGAGTGAAGGAAAAAAATAACAAGATTGATGAGTACACAAGCTAAAGAATGATTTCAGTGTTTTTTCTTTTACGTGATCGCTCCCACCTTGTCCGAGAGGTATTGCTCGTAGACACCCAGCGCAGCGGCCTTCAGCAGCCCTTTGGTGGCGCTGGGCTGCTTCTTGCCATCCGTCTTCCAGGCCTGCATGGCCTCCAGCTGCTGCTGTGCAGTCACCCTGTAGCCCTCCACGGTGAGCCAGAAGAACAGCTCCGCCTGCGCGCCCGCCAGCTGCATGAAGTCTGGACAGACAGACAGACACACGGGTTGGTGTTCGTCGGCCATCGCACGCGCGTGCGTAGCTAGGATGCCGGCACAGGAATACACCGTACAATCTACCGTAATCTGATTTGTAAAGCGGACCTAAACCTTTAAAAATCTCTGACGAGGTCATCTGGGACCCAAAGGGGCAATGTGCCTAGTGAGACGGGTTTGGGTTATGAATTCTAGAGCAATGGAATAAGTTATGGATTAAAGAGATGATTAACAGAAATGTTCAGGATTAGGGCCTCGGGATAACTTCAGTGACGTTCATGTGATGATGCATTTCGAGTATTACCCATGAAGAACTGCAGGGCGATGTTGTGGATGAGGATGTGATCCAGTGGGATGACACACAGCTTGCCAAAGTTGGCTGCCAGCTTCAAGGCATCCACCTCCTACACAACATATTAAAAATGAGAAGTAAAGGCCGATGCAAAGCAGAAGAGTATTCTTTGCCTGACTCCACATGTTAGAACTTAACCAACAAACTGACTTTGAGCACAAGCATCTGGGACTAGCAGACAATGATTCACTATCACACTAACTATGAGAGAAGGATTTTTTTTAGCGACGCTCCTGTTAGCACAATACAGCGCCGCTGCAGTCTCTCACCTTGCCGGAGTGTAGTCTCTGGATCCTGGTCTCACACACCTTCTTCACAAACAGAAGACTGTTAATCTGGTTTTTGATCACATTGATGTCTGGAGGAAAGAGAA
Source organism: Pungitius pungitius (assembly GCF_949316345.1). Taxonomy (NCBI): domain Eukaryota; kingdom Metazoa; phylum Chordata; class Actinopteri; order Perciformes; family Gasterosteidae; genus Pungitius; species Pungitius pungitius. Next base: position 12,075,823 of record NC_084916.1, on the reverse strand, counting down.
ACAAGGGAGAAGTTGAAAGCAGTGCATTCATTTAGCCATACTTTAACTTTTCACATTCTTATTCCTGAGTCTGTGTTATGTCCCTTTGAGCTAATGTGTGAACAGTGACCGCAGGCGCGTTTGTTGTTTTTATCACGGCAAGAAGAGGGATCATTTACACAAAGATACCATCGAAAACGAGAAGGATGACAACGTCAGGGAGCTTCTGTCTGTGGACCATGTCCAGTTGCATGCTTTGGTTTAATATGTGCAGGTGTCTGTATGTCAGTGAGAGTTCCCACCATCTCCGGCAGTGTCCAGAGAGCGGAGGTACTGCAGCTCCTCCAACACCTTGTCTTTGACGGCCTCCAGCTCAGCCGCTTTGTCTGTGAGCTTCAGGATGTTCATAAAGGCTTCATAGTTACAGCTAGAGTCCCGGATCTGTTTATTAAAATAAAAATAAATAAGTTATTTAATTTGGCTGTTACTGGGATAGTTTTATTTTAATATAATGTAGGCACAGAAAGCCAGTTGGGATACTCTCTAATGGGTAGGAAGTATGCACAGGTGTCAACTCTCACCATCCAGATGACAAACTGGTTGATGTAATCTGGGTCACTGAGCTGGTTGATCAGAGGCAGCAGCACACCACGGGCCAGCACCTCCTTTAAAATAAACAACGACGTGCATTTTTAAAGTTTTTTAGACTGTTAGGGCAGTGTAGCCTATTCAGGAGCCAAAGAGAAAGCATTTGGCTGGCGGCTCAACCATGAGAGGAACGCAGGTTGTACAACATATTGTGTGACTTCGCGACTCATATTTGCATTGAAGACCAACAAAGTCACGCGAGTTGTTCTTTGGCAGACGGTGCGAGTGAGAGTTTCCATGACTGTTTGTGTGGACTTACCCGTAGGAAGTATCTCATGTTCTTGTTGTGGAAATCTCCAGGAGGTAGTAACAGATAGAGAAGCAACTCACACAAGTCCCGAAGAAAACCTGTCACACACACACACACACACACACGCACACACGTTCAGTGTTTACAGCGAATACGGTTTAGTTGGACAGCGATACATTTTTATACAGTGTAAGTTGTAAAGGCACGTTAGAAAGGCATTTACCTTCTTCATCTTTGTGTGAGGTGCATACGACGTCTCGACAAATTTTCCTTTCCATCTCCACCTCGGCCTCAAAGAAGGAGTCCACCAGCTCCTCTGTTATGTCCCCTGTTCACACATCACTCTGCGTCATTGTATGATGTAGGCCATGACCGACAAACTCAGAATAAACCATTTTTTTAAACATTAGTTAGCCACCTGCACAAGTCTGAGTGTTCAAAAAAATCATTTTTAGACAAAAAGCCTTTGTGCGTTCTGTTTGGGATTATTCTGTCCGGTTTGTGTGAGAGTTACACAAACGTTTTGGTTTGGTTAAAACAATGCCTCCATTTACTTCAATTCAAAAAGACTTTTCTGTATTTCGTGATCATCTGTTCACTGAGGAAGCGTGAAGTGAAACGTTAAGAACTGAAGGTGGAACGGAGGGCGTAGTTGCCTTACTCTGCTTGTCCTCTCTGTCAGCGAGTCGGTCCTGGGCTTTCCTGAAGACACGCAAATGGGTGGCAAAGTCGTCCACCAGGCGAGTGGTGAAGTAAGGCTGCCAGTCCACCTCTTTGGACCTTTGAGAATACATTTTTTTTTTTTAAACACAGAAATAATGCAGGATGTTACAACATTTACAAAACACACAATATCTAGATGGACAAAGGTGTTGCTGGTACCGTGTAGAGAACTGGACGAGGGCGTTCTGTAGCGTCTGTCTGATCTCCAATAAGAAGGAATCATCCTCGCTCAGAGTGTAGTACCAGTACTGGATGTAGTCTCTCAGAGCAAACTGGATCACCTAAAATGAGAAATAAAGAAATAGGAGGAGGAGCAGCATGGAAATTAAAGTTAGTCAAAACAACACAATGAGCTGGACTGAGAGGGGTGGGGATTGGAGTGTGAATGAGTATCAAGTACTTAATTTAGGGAAAATGCAATCTCTTTATTGTCAGTGTAAAGTTTTATACCGGAAAATAGTTTGCTGGGCTGTTAGGTCTTAGGAAACCTTGGTAAATCCATAATTCTGTTGTGCATAATGCATGTGGTAGAGATCGAGCAGAGTAGTAGAATTAAGATAAGGACTCAGTCAAAGGATGATTTACTGCATATGAGAAAAGACAAAAGAGGAAGCGCCAGAATAACCATCAAGACCACAGCCATCTCGCAGAGAACTTGGCGCCGATTTACACGACGTCACGTTTTGCTGTGCTGAAGATGTCACGGTTCAGATGCTGCTGAAATGATTAATGTGCATTCCCGGGGAGGAAGGGAGAAACCAGCTCACCATAGCAGAGCCGTCAGTGTCATCTGACCATCACAAAACTGTCGTGTCTGCACTTAATTCTGTCAGCCACACTGAGATTCGTTGTGTTGTAACCACAGGATAGGGTGGAAAGAAAAACTGGACGTCCAGACAAAAGCCTGTAAGCTCTTCTTGCACACTTGTAATGCGGACAGACAGCCTCACCATCATTTCGAGGATCTAGTTGCGAATGTGTTAAGCTTAAGGACATTCTGAGTCAATCACCAGCGGACTCACTGTCATAGATTAAAAGATGAGAAGAGCTTTGGTGGAACATTGACCGGGTAACAGTATAGAAACTTTCAGTTCCACTTTCTGTTGGGACGATCCGTCTGATTAGAAGGCCACATAATGCAACATTATCTTCTGACATGTAATTCTCAATACATTTTAATCTTGTTTTGTAGACATTGTAATGAAATATTTATAAAAAAACACCAAAGCTGTTTATTAACCATTTTAAAATCATACAAAACAATATGCATTACTTTCACTGGAGGTAGTCAAGTCAGTGTTGAAATTGATTTTAAAGACGAATGACAATTAATAAAAGTTTAAAAGCAGAGCTGAAATCAATTCCGTTTTTAATCGAGATTGGGAATATGTTTTGTAGTACCTATTATAATTGAATAAAGCTGCTATTTAATACACACATTTTATAATTCTAATTGGTGGAAAAACATAGTTTTGAGGGGTTAAGGCTTGAGGTTTGCACTGTTTGACAGTGTCGTCTCTGTCAGGCTGTGCATACTCTCTGGCTTCAGGCGTTGCTGAGCTAGTTAGGGACTTAAGTGGGCCACAGTAAAAATGTGTGGATTGCTGGTATTTAAAAGTCATAAGCATGTTATTTTGTGTGGGCTTCTTTCCTCAATCGTCATCGGTGCAGTGCTTTTTATTACCGGGCACCTCATTCTGATCAAAGGTAAAATCGTGGCGCTGGTGAACCTTAGACACAGGGCAAGTGTGCAGGAAGTATAATGGAACAGACTAAACACAACACACACCTGTTGTAGTGGTTCATCAATGAAACTGGATCCAGTCAGTCTCCTGTCAATTTTGATGGGTTTCATCTCCAGCTTCATCTCATCCAATGTCTAAAGGGGACAAAAATAAGTCAACCAATAAAGACCATTATGATCTATATGGCAAGCTGACTTCAGCAACATGACTAATTCATTAGTTTAAATAGATGAGGTCAAACAGCATCCTTTTACCTTCAGTATACCAATTTGTGTGGGCGGCAGGTAAGAATGCTCGCACTTTTCCAGGTGTTTCTCTGAGTTGATCTTCCCGTAGAGCAGAGTCACCGCAAAACCCCTGGAAAACCGAAGAGTGAATGAGAGAACAGCCACAGACCATCCATCAGGTGGTTAATGAGGGCGAGCAGGCTCATTTTAAGACGTGCTGGATAGTGTGATGGTCTTCCTTCTCACCCTCCAATGAAGCAGAAGACATAAAAGGCCAGGTAGAATATGGCAAAGGGTCCAAAGGTGACAAGGAACAGCACGACTCCAAGACCCCCCCATCCCCAGATGGACAGACTGGCCTTAAAAAAAAAACAGCACAAAACAAGTCTATTTACACTTCAGTTTATACTTTAACCAGTCTGTGGGTCGTTACAGAGTTGCAGACACTCTGGATTGCATTCGTTTACGATCATGTTTTAGTTCTTCTGGTGCTCGGTCACCTGGTCCCGATTAGGGACTGATCTGATCACTTCCCACTCAGTGAAGGAAAAGCAACAACAAATATCGAGCAAGTCAGGCGAGACAGACATTGTACAAGGATATCATTCATCGATAAAACCCCATCCTACACGTTAGATGTTGGAACAGGAGACACATTGTGGTGTGTTGCATTGTTCGAATCAGGCTGTGTGTGTGTTACATCCTATGGTTTTCCTGTTATTGTCAATGGAGGAAACCAAGCTCTCGTTTCCATCCAGCAGCTCGTTGTCCCAGTTCTCTACATTACTTTAGTAAAGTGGCCATTTCTAACATTCATCTTACAGAGTCACGAGTCAAAGAATACAAAATGCAGAGTTTTCAGTCTGTTACACGGCAGGAAAATCTCTAAGCCAGAAGCAGAGGAAGTTTTTTTTATTATGAACTGTCTATTAGTGAACACAAACATATTAACACAAGTATTAGTCACTGGACAATGTGAAAGTTGTGTCACAATTATCCTTCCCAAAATAATTATTCACTTTATTATCCCACTTATCAAAACATGCGTAAAATGGCACTAAAATATACTAGAATAATTTGATTGGGTATTTCATTCATAGGTAAATTGTGAATTTCTTTAAAGAAAACCTTTTAATGAAAAAAACTTCTGCAGTCTGTCAATGAGCTCCACAAACTTGTTTAAACCAGCGTGTGCAAGCCGTAATAATGAAACCAGGCCATGCAAACCACAGCTAGTTCATTAATACATTAATTAATATACCGTGTTATGGGGTATTGTGAGAAATACAGTTATGTAGGTTAATTGTTGACCTGTAAAAATAGTCTGCCACACTATATAAAAGCTACGTGTTGCCCGCAGAGCAATCACATGGACGGAGTGATGATCTTTGGCTTCCCGACATTCAGTGCTAGAGTTCCTTAGATAAGCAGCTCCTCCGATGGCGCCAGTTAGACACGGAAAGAATTTCCTCTGGACACCGAGACATTGTCCTCTCTGCCACAGCCAGCTGTGGACAATCGGATGACACACGGTGTAAACGGTGATGGCCAGCTTTTAAAGTATAGCATGACCACGACACACAGGGAGCCTATTGACGATCAATGCGAAGCTAACTACTGGCGAGGAACATGGTCAGGAGCTAAAACTTATTTATTCACAGAAAAAGCCCCCATAAAGTAGAGCGAGAAAGGACCACTGAACTGCAACAGAACATAAACCTAGCTAATTAAAAGCTAAGAACGGCTAATTATACTTTGATTACAAATAAATCAATATAAAAAAGAATTTAATAAAACAGCAATTTTAAACATCCCATGAAAACCTAGAGGCAATGCTGAGCTCATGCCAAAGAGGCATGCCTCATGACTAGGAAAACCTGATGACGTTTCATCGTTTCCACTTCCAATCTGTGTAATTTCATATTGAGTATATTCATAAAGTATCTGTATCCAATAAATCAGTTATTAGGCCACCAACTGATCAAAGTAGGACGGTGGGCGGGCTGCACGTGGTACATCACATAGGTATCCGTTTGCATAGGAGACTGTAGTATTACACCTCTGCAATTGGTTAGTGTTATTGACTTTGGTAAATCCAGAATAACCCTGATAACACAACAGTCCCACACCAACACACACAAACTGAGAACACAATCTTTGTTTATGAACCCGATTAATGAGATCATGGAACACATTGACAGGTAATGCAATTACTCTGAAACCCTCATTTTCATGTAACTAGTCAGTAATTAGTTCTCTTCCTTACCACATCTTGAACAAAAGCTAATTAATGTATTTAATATGAGGTGTTCTTCTTTGTTGAGTAAACTAATTTATGACAGTATAATAAAATGAGATTCTTCTGTACACAAGAAAAAGGTAATTACAAAAAGCAGACACATTCTGAAGGTGGGTTCACATTCACTCAGTCACAAACTGGTTCAACTAGCCCCTCTCTCAAGTCATGACTTGCTGGGACAGAGTCTGCAATAGTAGTGTTAGGACTCTAGGAAGAGCTTGGCTGGGCGTAAGAAGATGACTATCATTAAAGTTGAGCTGGGAGTGGTTAGGAAAACAAAAGGAATGCCGGTCACAGTGAAGATACATGGAGTTTACATCCTGCCACAAATGTTACGTTGCATTGTCCTGAACTCTGACGCTTCCAAGTATAGCAGTTTAAAAAAAAAAAACATTTAAGGATACCAAAGTAAATGCTAAGTCATGACTGTCCACCAAACCTGAAGAACTTGACCTGAAGTAACACATCCACCCTATTTACCTTTGACCCTCAGTCATCAGAGAGAAGGCAGTTGCTTCACAAGCTTCCGGTGAACGCACTGATCGCTTTACTTTTATTACCAGCACGCACACGCACACACACAAAATCTGGGGAGCAGAAACTAGTCAATAAACCTCTACAGTGAATGTAGTAATGTAGAAACAAGTGTCTAAGAGCACACTGACAGAGAGAGAATAAATTGTAAAAAAAGTTCAGAACGCACAACTTTCATCAGATTGCCTGACTGTTCCCACCACACAGCTTGCTGTCTTGTAAATGAAGTCTTAAGTTTTTCACACTGCATTGCTGATCGGACACAGTCTCAGACACTAAAAGACACCCCACCCACTTGGAGGAAACGCAAGACGAGCTCTCAAAACCAAATTTAGTCAGGAAAACAAACACACACACAAGAAGTGACACAGGCGACCCATGCTTGTTCACATTATCATTGGCACACATCCACCTGTTTCCACACTCCTTTACTATTTCCCCAATGCAGATCAGTCACCCCGTTATGTTTATTCATGCCGACACCCAATATTCCAGGTGCACCAGAAACTACTAGTATGTGCTGCCATTGTCCCCATTGTGACGCCTCAGACAGGTTTTTCCCCTCAATCGGTGCCACACACTCATTGGTTACAGCTTCCTGACGGGTCCTGGTAACTAGGCCGCCAGGTGTATCTGGAATGTGTGTGTGCAATGAACCGCTGCCTTCGAACAGTTGACACACAGTGCTCAAGCACCGACACGCAAGCTGTGAGCCAACGCTGGTTTCCCTACGATGCCGGGCTTTTGTGTGGGAGCTCCATTATTCTTCACAGAGTGTAAAATCACATCTAAAGTGTTGTAGTATGAACTAGACCTCCATCCCTGTAGCGGTTTAATACATACTCAGACAACAGACATACATACACAGACAAAAACAGCTTTTGTTTGTACAGTATTGATTGTTTAGTTGCATTTTTTCTGGGTGTGGAGGCAATTTTCAAACGAAAAAGAAATACTGGCCATCCTACCAAACGCAATCAATTCCTGAGAAAGTATTTCGAAGTTCGAATGTTTGAATGTATTCCCAAATGTCCAGTGTGACGTCAGCAGCGTATGTGGATGCAATCAGGGCGGCTGTGTGATGAGGCTGTGGAGGCTCGCCTCTGTAGGAAAGACGATAACCAAAATTCTTGAGTCATTGCAGCTTACGTAGGGTTTTAAACATGGACCATCTGCTCCAGTGATTAACACCCAAGGCCGGCGGGAACGCACACATCCAAACATTGAGACAACTCTTCCTTACGCAACCCACACTGAACAGACACACATAACACGTAATAAAAAGGGTAAAAAAAAAAACTGCATTGCTGTTTATATAATGACCAAGAAGTATTCATGTTATCTTATAACTTTACAAATTATTTGTTTTGAAACGCTAGTTTCATCTGTACGTTTCTCTTTCTGCCACATAGAAAAGTAAGGGAGCTTTTTCGATGCCCTTGACACACACACACACACACACACACACACACACACACACACACACACACACACACACACACACACACACACACACACACACACACACACACACACACACACACACACACACACACACACACACACACACACACACACACACACACACACACACACACTCTTATCTGTGCTTTGGAGATTATCATTTGCTGGCAAAAACAAATGGATACTGCTATTTCGGTGCTATGTGTGCACAAGTTACTGGTGCTTAGCTACAGTCCCGATGAGTTGGGTCATTGGGCGAGAGGTTAACTCAGCCCATTAAAGCTGTCCTGTGGGAGAACCACGGTTAATGCCTCAGAGCCTCAAACGAGTGGGGCTGACCGATCATGCTGCCCTAATCCACCAGGACCATTTGTGGAGTAACAAATACAGCTCGAGAGTAGAGATAAGCTGAACCATCTCATGATGACCACAGCACATCTTACCTCAAAAAACACAACTAACGAAATATTGCAGAAGCGAGCAGCTTCTCTGGCACGGAATATCTGGTTTAGGTAATTCACCCAAGATCCCAATCAACTGGTAGGAATCACGAGGCCGCGAGCATCTCACTTCTTACGTACACGCGTACACACAACGCACCTACTGGAAAGTGTACCGTTTGCAGTAGTTACCTTTGCCGCCCCACATTTATGGTTTTGTCGTGCGTAGCAGCTTTGGTGAAATCATACATAAAACTGATCCATGGAATGAAGTAAAATTCATCAACTGTTCACACAAGTCTAGCTGCGAACGCCACTCCTGTGTCTCAGCTTGACTTTCACCCACCATGGGCATATCTAGACACATGGCAGAACAGGGCTTGATATGCATCAGATTGGCAGTGTAACCGCTTCTATGTAGATAGTATACTTTACGTCTCTATTTAAGGAAGGCGCGACTGAGATGACAGGCAGGCCTGATGTGATCATGTGCTCGTCTGATGTCAACAGAGCTTTGATTAAGACACCTTAATGAGATTTTGCCTGGGATGAAAAGCAGATACAACTTTGTGTGCCTGAGGATGAACACTAAATGCACTCACATCCCCGTCATCAAACTAAATTGCTCTAAAAACATGTATTCATCAAGCTATGGGAGTAAAACAAAACGTTTAAAAAAAAAGGGTAAAATAAGTAGGTCACACAGAAATAAAGCATGTGCCAATGTTGAACAGAAATAAAAAAATACAGCAATAGGCATTTGCATAAACACACAGTGTAAAAACCTGCACTCAAATTGCATAAGAGGAGTCAAATGGACTAAAGCCAGCAGCTTTTTATCAACACAGAAAAACAGCCTCCAGTGAGCGATCTTGAAAGATTATGAGCTGCTGCATGCTCTGAAGTATCTCTGACCTCACTTATTTCCATAATTAAAAAAAAAAAAACATAGTACCAAGCTGGTGTGAAGCCCAAACCCATTCCAGAATGTTGTAAAAACAAGCCCCTCATTCACCCAAAGACTAAAGGTTAACATTATGCAAAAATCTGCCAGGCTATAGTTTACCATCCAACTGCACATTGCACAGAAACCAGTGCTCCCTGTCAGACATGCATAATAGGGCAGTGTGCCAAGTTAAAGCCTCATTACCAATGCTAAATCCGTGCTTAACACAGCTGGAGAGGTGCCTAAACGTGGCCGGGTCAAGTGCCTCACAGGCGAGGTGGAGAGTGCGTTGTGTTTGCTTGTGAACATACATCTAAAAAAAAAAAACAGCCCTGCACCGAGCAACGAGAAATAAAAAATAAGTAAGAACAACCGTGGCGAAACTACGACGTTATTAAGTCCCGCTGTCAAACCGGCTCGTCGGGCTGAGTGATCAGCCACTGACCGGCAACATGACGACCGCAGACTGAAAGACACCGGCGATCGGGCAGCTGTGTGCGTGTATAAACACACACACACACACACACACACACACACACACGTCCAAGATCTTCTCCCTAAGTGACAGTCAAACGAGAAGGAAATGGCCACAACGCGCTTGTCACCCGTGTGATGTCGTGCTCGTTGCCCAACAGGAACGTTAACGTATCATCACAGAAATCGGTTTAGAGAGCGAGCAACGTTAAAGTCAACAACTTGACTTTAAATCAACCTTGCTACCACGTAGCGTAACCCAACGTTACCTTACTTTCGCCTCCATTATTGGCCTGCCTTTCAGTTCCCCTAACCGTCGAAACGGCTAATTATACCCACCAGCTCACCTGTGTACGTTTTGATGAAGAAATTCGCTTTTGACGGACGTCACTCATAATCTAAATTTACTGCCGACATTGCCTGTGTCGAGCTAATTCCAGCGCGTTGTAGACAGCGAGCGGCTCATCGTATTAGCGAAAGGGTTAACCGTTTAATCCCGGGATGACCGCCTCTTTTAACGGGCAGCTTTCCCTTAAGGCACAGCGGCGATGTGTCGTCCTCTCCCCGGTCGGGGCTGTGTGTTTACCTGCGCCGCTTACGCTAACACTGCTAGCCGCTACGAGCTAACTAGCCGCGTCTATCATTGGAAAACAAACTACGGCGACGGCGCGCACGCCCGTTTTCCCAGGCGCTAACTTACCTCTGCGAACATTGTCCAAAAGACTGTGGTCGCGGTGGCTCTGGCTAACCCCACCACATTGTAACATGCGAAGAGGAGGTTAATGTCTGGGTTAAAAACGGTCGTATTTCCAATCTCCGTACCCTCCTCGGAGCGTCGCCATGTTTGCAAGATTTACGTCTCGGGTGCCCTGTTTCGGGACGTCGCCCAGCGATTGGCTGGGAAGCGATGACGCAAAAACACACCCGTGACTGATTGACGGGCACAAATGCAGTGCTAATGACACCGACTGACCCAAATATAAGAATCTGGTTTACCGCAAAAACAGAACTTTAAAAAGAAAGTCCAGGCAGATAGCAAATTATCTTCTATGTCTTGTTTTGAATAATGTTTACCTCAATAATATAATATAACTACGCTATATGCTGATGTAGGGGCAAACCAATCATAGCGATTCTTCAAAATATATTGTCACCTTGATATGGTTAATTCCATTTTAGGAATATGTTAAAACAAACTTTTGATCATGTTGATTGTAACTCTTTTATCCTGAGGAGACTAAACTCTCAAATACGGTACGTGGGATCTGTTAAAATTGAATCATCATAATGTAGTATATATCGTCATGATTGTTTGTATGCAACCACAGAACTTATTTTTCATGTGGAAAAATAAAATGCACTGACAATCAACGTCTGAGTTAAACACAATTCATCATTGCACAATTTTCTCACATCTCTTCATCCCATTACAATCCAGGTATCAAACAAGCTATACCAACATAGGCTCAATCACTAAATGTAACTTGTACTCCAATTCAACATCCATTTTTCCCAGAAAATAAATAAATGGTTTGTTCTTGTCACTAGCCCCTTGGGGAAAACAAGGTGCACTATATGAAGAATGCACAAAACCAGAGTACAGTAGTTTGATCACATGTTTGGCCAATGGCTACATGCAGACCTGGTGATATTACATAATTCATTGCCCCAGTGCAAAGTCTAGCTCTTCCATATCCAGAAGAGGGGAGCACACCCACCCGGGGACCGGCACATCAAGTTAACAGTGGCTTCTTGATTAACGAGTTCTGTGTGTGAGCTCATCATTGCACCAAAAGGACTTGTTTTTCATGCCATGTTGTCAAACCTTTGAATTGTACTTTATAAACGGTGTCAAACATATTTATTTAGACCAATGTGACCACTCCTAACCAGCAGTGTGATATCTTCACCCCTAGGTGTCAATATTTATCCATCACTCATGTAGGTGTGCGTGGTTGGCCCAAAGAGAAATCGGTGGAATGTCTCAAATGAATCCTGTTGTGCAATCAGAGTTTCACAAACAAGGAGCAATCCCTTGAAGAAGAGCACAAAAGCACAGCAGAGACACTTACGTAAACAATATACTGAAAGCGAGCTGTCTGCTATGTAATAAACATTTATTAATAATAGTGGGACAGCGATTTAAAAAAAGATTCCAAGGAAGAATCTTTTTGTCCTGCTACAATGTTTTGTGAAGTATAGACAAAGCGTCAACTTTCCAAATATTTTAAATAAAGCAAATATTGCACAGAGCAAAATTCTCACTTTTGTTTCAGCCCTCCATTTAATTGAACTGATTGAACTGGAATGATTTTTATACAGGTATTGACTGTATTAGGATCAAAATATCTTTGGAAAAACCTGAGTGCATTTTTGCACAGAACAAGGAAAGCCATTGTTTTTCCACCAGGAATAATCGAAGCATGCAGAAACGGATCACATATCACCTGATCATGGTTATAAGACGTCTGACATGTGGAGTTGTCAACCTGTAAATTTAATAAAAATGTGGCTGTAATGTTGTCCTTGTGTATATTCGCCTGCTCCGATTTGTACTTATTTTTGAATCCTCCATTAGTTCTTTTCTCTTAACTGAGACTCAGATCTTTTTTTTTTTTTTTTTTTTGTGGTACTGCACACTGCACCAGTGTGATTCAGCCAGACTGAAGGCCAGAGTTCTTGTGTGTGCCTTACCTGCTCAATCACTGTTAATGAGAAAGATTTTGGATTTTGTGTACATCTCCCATAGCACCACCTCAGGTACTTTTAATAACACTAAAGCTATCGGGGGCAATATTAGGATGCTGTGTTTGTTTGGATGTCCAACATAATATCAACATTTGTTTGCATTTGTTGGATAACGATGCGGCAAATTGAGTTGCTTAAAAACTAGAAATGTAATTAGCGGAGACTTATTTCCAGACGCTACGACTTCCTTTGCTCTGCTTAGTAAGCGGACAAGTGACCTGAGGCACAGTGTCCATTTTGGTTTTGCCTGGAGGAGGAGGACCTGCGTGTCATAGGTCAGAGGTCAGGAGGTGGAATGTGGCATCCAATGGTAATTCAATGACGAAGGAAATGGGTGTCATAGGTATATAACTTTGTTGATCTATCTCCAAAATGTCACCTTTGATGATAAAATAAAACCAGCCTTACCTCCAACTGCTGAGTCCTTTGACAGACTGTGACACTGAAAAGATGCACCACTTCATAAATGGATAATTACCTCACAGGGCTTAATGCACCACTTTTATGCAACAGTATCGCTCTGACACGTTCTAACAAGAAGTGTGTCAGTGTCTCCAGATTTTGGCAGAAATACAACCGTTTGGAACACAGTTTGAATTGTGCTTTGGAATTCTGACCACAGCCTCTGTTTTCTGTCAAGAAAGAAAACTGAAACCTTTTTACAACCACCCTTTGGGTGAGATTTTAATGCTGCGAGGTATAGTATTACTTTTACGCTTAAAAATAGCTCAGTGTTCGAGGGTTTTCAACCGACAGCCGTTGCAGAGATGAGATATTAATTTGTCAGCTGTTAATTGTGTGGCACAATGTGACCTCAGTTGCATGTTTGTGTGTGTTGCTGCTAAGCCCGCGGTGGCAGGGTGACACTGGCTAAATGTTTGCAGATGAAGGCCCCCAATATTTAATCACCACGGTAACAAGGGTCACCAGGGTAGGCCAGTGGGGCAAGCAGCCCAAGGCACTGGGGATATTGATGGGGCAAGATGTTTGCTTCAGAATCAACCGCTTAAAGGTATGTGTGTGTGTGCATGAGGTTGTGTGTGCGTGTGTGTGTGTGTGTGCGTGTGTGGGTGGGTTTGCCCCCCGATCGTCCCTTGACTACTTGCCTGAGGGGAAAGTGCGCTTGGCCGCTGCTCCACCAAACTCCACTTAACACAACCATCTCTCCCTGACCTCAGCTTGGTCCACACAGTCACCGTGTGACAGGAGGAGAGTGGACACTTCCTGGTGAAAAATGACTGTGTCATTGTGGCGCTGTGTGCACATCTCTGTGGTCACACACTAACCGCTGACACCGCTGACATATATATATATATATATATATATATATATATATATATATATATATATATATATATATATATATATATATATATATATATACATATACTGTATATATATATATCACCAGGAACAGGAATATGGCTATAGAGCCTTTACTGACTTCATGGACTTTTTACATTGCTCCATACAGACAATTAAAGGGATGGAAAGCTGCATTTAAAGTTAAAGAGTTTGGCAATTAGCTGCTAACTGTAGAAACATAATTTGTTGTCAAATGTTGAGCATGGACTTCACATGCATAGGCCGCATCAAACTTTTTTTTCATCCATTGTAAATGAACACGTGTTGATTCTGATGCGGTTAAAAACAATGAAAGTAAAAAGAACATGTGATTAATATTACTAGGAAAATAAATAATAACAAACTATCCTATATTTTATCACATAAGTCCTGCTTGTTTATAATCAAGGAATATACTACTTCTCACATGTTTGTGAGGACTTTCCTTTATCAATCAATCCAGGGATCAGGTATAATTGTGTATCATTCTAAACAAACACAAATCTATTTGCCATTCTGTTTGAATTGTGAATCGACTAAAACAAGTAGAGTAAAGTTGCTGGTTAAGTCAGCCCATTAATTCACTTTCTTTTCTTTATTGTCACGTTCAATTTTTTGTTGCTTTTTAAGAAAGTTAAGAGAAAGAAACTGGGGTGAAGTCACTGGAATGAGGTTTTATGGTGTTAATCGGCCACATTATGGGTGGTTTATTGTTTGTTCACTCTGTTCTCATAAAACCAGCACAACATTGTTGATTTTATTCCCTCCCTCAGTCTTTTCACAGTTGGGTTTGCACAGTAAAAGAATACAGCCACGGAAAGATAAGAAAGGTATATGTTTCACTTTTCAAAAGAGTTTGAATAAACCTGCTTTTCATCCATTTAGAAAATTCCACCAAAGCATTGTGGGGATCCTGTGGGCAGGAATACCGCAGGTCCTCGGGGAACACCACCGGAGAATATTTCCCGGAATTTGGGGCCTGTGCAACCGCAGCAGCAGCAGCAGCAGCAGCAGCTCGTTTTGTGTCTGAACGCAGCTCAGCTTGAGATAACGCAGGTAGCAGAGCTTTTTGTCTCCTTGACTGTTGCTCTCTGGAGGACGGACAATGAAAACAGTAGAGCGGAGGGGAGGGGGAGAAATATATAGGAGAGGGGAAAAAGGTGCATTTTTCAAATGGTGAATAATTAATCTGCCCTGACATGATGCTGCGCAGGACCGCTTCCTGTGGCTCAAGTTTCAGTGTGTGTGAGTGTAAACGTAGTATGGGGGGAGGGTTCACTTCCTGCCCTAACTCCTGATTTTGGGGGCCTTACATCTGTGACAAACTTAGAAAGAAGTTGAAGTGAAAGCAGAACTTAAGAACATATGCAAGTAAATCGATTAATTCTGGCTTTAGAGATTTGTGTATCGAAGTAATGAGTTGTAAAAGCGCACAGAGCAGTTACGGATTTGGGGGATGAGAATCCAGACATCTTTAATAATGAAGGGTCATGAAGGTTTTTTTAGCACCATGTGGGCATTTTATTTACTATGGGCAATGCAACCTGTATTATTTCAGTGCAAAACTGTTTTCGCTGCATATTTCTACCTTGATGCAGGTGCTGGTCACGCGTGTGGCCTCAGGAAGTGGTGCGCTGCCCCTTCCAACCCAAATAACCTACTTCCAACATTATGGTTCTCCTCCCTTTAAATCCAGGTCAGGCCCACCATGTCGATATCCCTGTGGTGCCCTTTTTTAATAACCCCCGTCTAACCTAAAATCTGTGGAGATCCACGAGTCAGATTGTGTTGTTGTGTGAGGCACCTCCTCACAATGCGACCCAGGGACCTGCACCAGTCAGATTCTGCTCAGCGTTCAGTTCAAACTCAGCGTAGCTACTGTGTCTTTCTTGTGCGACCAGGTTGTGGGGCAGTTACTGGTTTGAGGTTTGGTGGCTCCAGGTAGCGGACCTGTTCACTTATACACTGTTATGTAGTCCGGAAGATCCAACTATTTATAACTCTCCCACATGCGTGGTTGCACACACACACAGACACACACACATGCACACAAAGACACTGCCATGTTGTAATCCTGGCACCTCTCTTGTTACAATGCCATCATCTCTTCAAACTCGTTTTCTGGAAACACACACACAAACTTCTCTCTCTCTCTCTCTCTCTCTCTCTCTCTCTCTCTCTCTCACAATTTCTGCGTTTATGTGTCCTTCATTGCATTTATATGTGCTTTTGGTCCTTTTGGCTCTTTTTTTGATTTTTAAAATAGGTTGTGTTACTTTCCCCTGTGTGTGTGTGTGTGTGTGTGTGTGTGTGTATGTGTGTGTGTGTGCACGTGTGTGTGTGTGTCTCTCTGTGGGTTTGTGAAAGACTTTGAAAGTTGGCATTAACCCCCTCCAAGCAGCCTGGGGAAGAGAGTTATGAGGCATTTAGGACTTTTTTACAGGACCTGGGGAAAAAAAACAGGCAAACGGTTCATGTGCCACCAAACTCTAGCCTTATAAAATCCCACAACCAACACCTTCTGAGTGAGAAGAAAGGGACAAACAGGGGGAGAGAAACTGTCACTCCATTTAAAATGTTTTGCCTGGGAAAGAAAATCCACAAACACACATACACACACACACACACACACTGAATCAGTGGCTAGTGATAATCACTGCATCAGCAAGACTTTCTTACAGACCCGGCATCTTTCTTTTTGTCTCGGCCTGGTCTTCCTCCAAGTGCACACCCAATTTCTGGCGTTGCTCACACATTTTTGGCGAACGGCCTCAATAGTGAGGCACAATGAGTGGGTTTTTTTGTGTGTGGAGGTAAACAAAAAGGGGGAAAGGGGAGGGAGTTTGAAGAAGAGGAGGAAATGAGAAAGAAGAAATGTTAAACAATGAAAAGGAGACTGTATGATAGAGAAGAGGAGAGAGCGCAATGAAGAGGGAGATTAGGGATGATGGAAAAAACGGAACAACACAGACCACCTCAAAGTCGTGAGAGAAAATACGACGGAGAAATAAAGAAGGTGAAAAAAGAAATGGAGAGACCACACCAGAGTGAACACCAGAGGGAAGGCTGGAGATTTCAACGTCAATTTCTCTCCCAGCACAGCTCCCCTTAGACAATATGCTAGACTCACTTTTACTGCCAAGTCATCCCCAACTTTACCCATGTGTGTGTGTGTGTGTGTGAGTGTGTTTGAGTGCACATACTTGCTCATGACAGGGGCCCTCAGAATGCCAGTAAACTGCAGCTCTCTTTTGGTTATTGCTTTCAACAGAGAAGAGCTAAAACTTTATATAACCCAGTATGATGCAACACTGTGTGTGTGTGTGTGTGTGTGTGTGTGTGTGTTTGGGCCGAGTCGGAACAATTCTCTCTACTATTAACACAACAAGGAAACATACATTTCCCCACTGACAGCCACACTCCCGTCATTGTGAAGGAAACCTGTGTTCAGTCAAACAATGGCCTCTCTTTGTAGCAATAAGACACAGTGCGTTGTGCGTGACCTCAGGGCTCTTTTCACGCTGATAGTCTGTAGACGAATGCATGATAAGAGACCGCTGTGGTTATATAACGTAAACATGGAGGAAAGCTACTCAATCATCCTCAACAGACTCCCTAAAGTTCCCCATTTAAAGCCAGAATTAGAAGACTCCAAATCCAATAAAGGAACTTTGTATAAGGCGAGGTTAATTAAGTTAGGAGAAAGAGCCAATGTGTTTGAATGAGCCGTGCTGGTCTTTGATAAAGCGCGTATGTTTATATTCGTAAAAACGGGGTCACTGTGATATTGTGTGGTATGTGGAGAGTTATACGGGGCTTGCGCTTAACTCAATCTGCAAGATAAACAGCCTCGGGCGGGAGGGCTGGGCGGGATTCATATAAGTTGGGTCCCTCCCTCCTGACCCCTTTTCTCACGACGCTTCCTCTTTTTCTCACTTCTGCCTTCATTTTGAGACGATTCTCTCCACACCGTAGCTCCCCGCCATCCTCAGCCCACCTCCATCCATCCATCCATCTGAGAGGTATTAGCGATCTGAGTGGATGCTTTGTCGACGTGAATGTGGTGGCTCGGGGTCCAGCTGGGGGTCCCTGCAGTCTGGGGACGGGGTCAGTTTGAGAGGTCAAAGGTCAGGCGGGATGGGTGCAGTTGGCACCGACCCCAGGGAATGTGTGAGCACTCATTATGTTACTGGGCTGCTTTGCCCTCACTTCCTATCTGTCAGTCCTCTGTCACTCTCTTCCTTCCTGCTCGCTATCACACACCGGGTTACCGTAGCGGCCTCCAAAAGGCTTCTCTTATTGCTTCTCCTGCAAGTTGTTAACGAAGGAGGCCGTGTGCCGGTAAAGGGGTCCTCCAGGCTGTGCTGTCATCAAGAGGAGGGAGAGCTGTAGACTAGAGAAACATCATTGGGGAATTCCTCCCAGAATTAAAAAAAAGAAGGCAAATACAAAATGATTTAATGATTATGATTTAATATTTTGTATTCCTGTAATTGGCAACAATATACTTAATGGCATGCCAATAAAGCTTGATAAATTGAATCTATGTTTTATAACTAGGTTTGGTAATCTTAGCGTGAGTACGCTAGATTTTTAAAAAGTATTCAACTGATAAACTCATGCATATAGCCAAAAGTTGCAAAATCTAGCGAGAAAGTTTCTAACTGGGAAACACTGACAGTTATCCCTTCTGCCCTTTACCTGATCAACACCACAGAATCATTATTAGCGTGAATTTTTTCACCTTTTCTTTCAGAGCGAGAATGTGATCAGAAAGCAGCAGTCAAAAGCAGCAGAAAACAAATAAAAGAAGACTCCAGTGCATACACACTTACAGACAAACACACACACACACACACACACAGACTGCTTCAGGTTGAGATGAAACCACGATAATTAGCACTAATGGAAACCAGGCTTGCAAATCTATCTCTCACCCTCTCGTCTTGTTACCCCGTAAAGGGAGAGCTGTAGAGAGACATGGAAACATCAATCAACTAAAATAAGAAAAGGGAGAAGTTAAACAAGAAGCTCTATGTTCGTTTAGACGAGTCAACAAACATCAGGATGGTCCAAATGTCCGTATGCGGAGGCGTGGGGAGCCCCTTCTCACAAAGATGCACAGCGCCTGGTTTTTAAACACACACAGGCCTGCACCTCTGACTCTTAGATTGCATTAGACTGCACGCCAGATATAAACTGTGATTAATGAGCGGGACAGAGAGAGAGAGAGAGAGAGTGTCAGTCATCAAAGAGTTTATCATCCCAGACTTACAACCAGAGAGCCAGATGCCTTCACGCTGATAACCGGCGGTCGACCCAGTACCTTCGAACATCAAAGGTGGGCAGGAGCTCAGTTGCTCATCCCCCTCTTTCTGTCTGTGGAATGTATTTCCGTGTTTGGTAGGCGTGAGAAATCTCCATCGGTGTGTAAAACCTATATATACTGTATATACAATATATATATATATATATATATATGTATGTGTGTGTGTGTGCGTTTTGAGTGAGCGAGTGAGCCTCGAAACCTCAGAGGTGACATTCCTCTGCGTCAGAGCAACAACCTCAAGTTTAAGATAACACGGCAACGGTGATCTCAGGGTGGGAATCGATTCCCCTCGATGGCAGGCGAGGACCTCGGGTCAGAGCTGATGGCTTTACCTTCCGCACGCAACCCGTGAAGCAAAAACACATAAAAGGCTCCCAAAATCATCACTCAACAACCCTATGGAGAGATATGGAACGCAGTATGAAGTGTTTCTCAGTATCTTTCATAAATGACAGCTCCAAGTGCTCCTGGAACTATTCCTGCAGGACCTGGGTCGTCTTTAAACACGTATCACTGGACATTTATGGGAAGTAGACTTTTGGTAATGGGGCCCCATCTCGTCCAATAGCCCTTTTCAGATAATGTTACATTCCATGTAGGATTTACTTTAGTGCAGAAAATACATTCATATTTAGATTCATTTTTGTAAATAATGCAATGGTGATTAGGCCGAGCTTTGCTCAAGAAGACTTACTAAAGGTTGATTTCATGAACCCGTAATTAAGAGAGGAGGTATTGTTGATTAAAATCCTGGTTTCAGGCATTTTCATTTCAATGTAATGCATGTTGAAAATGAAATGAAAATGGATTGAATTTAATTGATTTCGAATTGATACACCAAACTCATAATGATTTAAAATGTGTCTTTTAATGATCATCTGGTTTTCTCATTCTATGCCTTTGTTGTTTTGATCACGGAGTTTGTATGTAAATAACTTCCTTTTTTTTCTTCAGTTATGTAACCATACAGGCATTCAGGTTGCTTTATGACCGTTAGAGCTCTGGTCTGCTGTAGCACCTGCAGGAGACTCCCATGCTGACCTGTAGCTTGTTGGACATCTGGGAATATCATGCATGCCTCGCACAGCTCTATAGTCACGCTGTTCAAACAGACCACCGGCTAATTATGGCTCCCCCAGATCCCTGAGCTCCAGAAATCACTACAGACTAAGACACGAGTACGAGATGTTTTCTTTTGCTCCCTCCACTGTGGTTTAGTTAACTGGCGATTCAGCAACAAACAATGAAAATAAACTCTCTACATTGGCTCAAAGTACTGAAAGGACATGAGTTTGTTGCCAAAAATGTTGGATATTTAAAACGTTTAAAACATATATCAGACATTTGGAGTGTTAAATAACCAACCTTGTTGTATTACTTTGTAACTCAGCTTATTGTTTTAGCTGAAAGCCTAAAGAATATTCAGACAATGGAGAAGTAAGAATGACACTTTTATTTCCTTTATTCAAGATATTACCAAATATTTACAACACTCAAAATGTGCAGACTCCTGATCCATTCAGCATCATGTGATATCCCCAAAATAAATAAGTTTCATTTGAGTGGGGAAAAGGAAATGCAAGCTTGTGTAGAAAAATAAATAAAAAATACTTCATTTACTGTGAAACGTTGTCACCAATAATGTGGAATGAATTGTCCTATTTTCCCCTCATGTTTCCAAACAGAGCAGTTTATCCGACATCATTTTGTTTTTACTACATTCATTGTCGCAGTGGTCTGTCTTTCTTCATATCCGTCTTGTCTGTTCTAAGTGCTCCCTTGCAAACATTAAAGTCCTTGCAATGGGAAATATGAAAAGGCCACTCTCCTCTGAGGCCTGAAGCACAGCGCTTGGTCCCTCGGCTCTTGTAAGATTGTTTCAGTCTGTCTCATCCCTGGTTCTTCACTCTGGATAATCTGTGAAAGAAATGCAAATCCAGTTAAGAATAAAATGCAATACATATAGTGTATACAATGGTAGGCTTTTTTACAGAGATGTATGGTTGTGACCGATGAGGAAGTCAAAAGCAATGCAAACACCTCTATGTATTCAGAATATGGCCCATCTCCGACTTTGTATATAGTCGCAGTTTAAGTTTAGTGAAATGTTGTGGCTACAAATCATGTGCGTATTATTTCTATACAGCGTAGAGCCACCCATGCTTTCCATTACGAAAACGAAGCAAACTATATTGGAACACAACACTACAATTCCTTTGAGTCGTTGTGCGTAAAATGTGCATTTTGGCACGGTTCGTCTCACTGCAGAAAGTCACTCATCATACCTTCATGCACCATCCACAGCAGGCCTGTTAGTGGGTCGTGGTGGACAAGGACCACGACCCCCCCATTCTCCAGACCGAGAACGCGTAGCTCAAGCGCTCGTGCGCCACGTAGCTGCAGCTGGTCCCCCGCGCGTCCAGCTCATCGCTCTCCAGCACTTGGCACAGGAAGTCGATGTACCGGGCCGCCAGCTTCAGCGTCTGGATCTTGCTGAGTTTGTCCGACGGGAGGGTGGGAATGATCTTACGTAACGACGTGAACGCCTCGTTGAGGGACTGCGTCCGTTGCCGCTCGCGGACGTTGGCCATGACGCGCTGCGTCTGGAGGTCGTCGAAAGAGGGCGCGGGGCTGCTGCTGGTTTCGCTGCCGCCGCTGCCCGCGCTTCCACCTCCAGCGTCACAGCTCTTTCTGCATTGCTTCTTCTCGGGGCTCGGAATCTCAATGTCCTCCTCCTCCTCCTCGTCGTCGTCCGCGCGCCTCCGAGTCGCCCGCCGCTTCCTTGCACCCCTGCGCGGCCGCTGACGGTCGTTCTCCTCCTCGCTGTTCCCTGCACTGTCCATTGGGGAGGAGTCCTCTTCCCGCATAGTCTCTTCCAAACAGTTTGTATTGTATGTGGGAGCGTAGTAACCCCTGACCCAAATTCAAAGAACTGGACACAACATCAACAGACGCGGCAGTTAATACGAACCGTGGCCTGCGAAGGAGAGTGGACACCACACAGAGGTTTCTGCTAGACTGAAAGGACCGGGGCTCTTATAGCGGGGATAGCGGGCAGGAGGATTTGGGGGAGTGCTGTGATTGGGCGAGGAGGGGTGTAACACAATACTGCAGGGGAAGGAAAGTTCTAGCTATAATATTGTGGAAGAATTGTGTTTAAGACTCCTTAAGGACGCATGCAAGGTTGCGTACGGGAGTGAATAGCGGTGTCATTGAATCGCAGGTGTATATTTTTGCATGAACATGAACTGGTTTTCTACCCCAAATGCATAATACTGTCTCTCAATCTTTGATTCATTTTAAATGTTGATAACCGTCAGGGATTTGACGTCGAATCCCCTTTCTATCTTTTTCCTTTTGGTAATAAATAATAATGTAACAGAGAACATAACATGAATCCCCCCACATGTAGTCCCCAAGCCTCCCGCTCCAGGTCTAGACACGGCCTGAGATGGGAGCAGCGGTGGCAGTGAAAGATATCAGACCTACTGGAACACAGGAGGTTGACCCAGCAGGAGGCCTCTGCTCGTATAAGCAGACCGAGGTGTTTATTTTCCCGTCAGCGGCCCCGCGTTGAGGTATGCGCTTAAACGGGTCGGACTCCCGCAGGGATCTGGACACCGCGGCTCAGGTTTAAAAGACGGGCCGTCCCAGGGAGCTCTGAGGGCGGATCCGTGCTCACAGCGGGGTCGCTAAAGGCGGTGCACGGCTGGAGCGCAAAGCAAACACTGGAGGTGATAAAGATGGACTAGGTAAGTGGAGGGAGGGAGAGAGAGAGAGAGAGAGAGAGAGAGAGAGAGAGAGAGAGAGAGAGAGAGAGAGAGTCTAAACACATGACCACCCAGTTTACCAATATACAATATCAGAAATCCAGCAGGGGTCCCTCTACATGTGGTTGAAACTAGATCTGGCAACTTCTGGAGGTGGTCTGTGGTGTGAATTATCCAAAGAGAGGCCTCGCCTCTTTTGAGGAGGTCGACGCACGAGGAGGTCCGCGGCAGTCCCGTTTATAGTTTCCTAACCTCCACAAGCGCCTTTCGGGCCTGGATCTCCCTGAAAAGACTCAATTAACACCACCGTGCTAAAGATAACATGCAGCGTCATGCAGTGAGCTTTGGTTATGACCTTCAAATCCGATGAATCTTTAGCCATTTGCACTTGACGCGGTTGTTAATGCTTTAAAAAAAAGCTAATAACAATTACGGATTTGTTCATTCTTTTGAGGGAACTGCAATCACCTGATCAACGTCTGACGTCAGGATAGGTGAGACTGTGCCGCTCTCCACGGTGCTGAAATAACACCTGGCGCTTCAGTCTTGACAAAATGTATAGATTAGCATATCCTCCAGAACAGCTGTTTCAAAACTTTACACTTTTAAAATAGCATTCAATGCAGAGGTATACTATACAAAAATAAACTAATATGGAGTAATAAAGTTATCGGGGAATTCACTGATCATAATCTGATGACATTGTACAGTACAAATTAAATGTACAGCAAAGAACACATTCGTTATTGTAGTAATTAGATTTATTTTAAGGCATAACATATCTTAGGTCACATATATTAAGTGAAATATTTAGAGGGTCGACTCTTGGATTTTTTTTAAGCCATGTCTATTAATTTATGTCGGTGGCAAAATTATTTTTCATACTTTTTTGTTTGATAGGGGGATTTGAAACTTCTGAAATTGACCCACATCACAGTTCGGATCATTTTGAACACTTCCTCACCACGAACAGTTAATTAATAAACGCAATACCATCTCCAAGGGAATAAAGTTCACAGAGGGCTACTCGCACTCAGGTGTTCTCCAGCAGGTCCGTCATGAAGGAAATGTAGACGATGGCCAGGCGCAGAGTGTCGATGCGGGACAGTCTCTTCTCGTAGGCGAATGTGGGAACTTTCCTCCTCAGTTCATCGAACGCCTCGTTGAGGCTAAACATCCGCTTCCTTTCCCGCACGTTGGCCGCCTGCCGCTGGACCACGGTTATGACGCGCCTCCGTTTGGACCTGCCGCGATGGCCGTGCTCCCCGCGGCTGCAGTACTTCGGCACGCCCCCCATCACGGCGCAGATGTCCGCGTCGTTTTCCAGGTCGCTCCATGGCGAGTCGCTCAGCCGCGTCCGGTCGTTCGGGCTGTGCGTGTCGTCAGCCGCCGGCTCCATCGGGTTCACGTCATTGACGAAATCGATTAACGTGGGGTCGACTAAGTGGCCCTGCATCTCCGCGTCCAGTCCCAGGGCGGCGGTCAGTCTGTCCGGGAACACGACACTTTTATAGCCCGTCTGCGATCTAGTCAAGCGCAAAAGTGACGCCAATCAAAGCGCTCAGGACAAAAACAGAGGAGCATCTCAACAAGCTCCAAATCCGGTCAGAGCACAACAGGGTGAGATCCTATTTGGCTCGAGTCCCAGTACCCTTCCTGCTGTTTTAATAAGTCACATACGCATCCTCACAGTGCGACATCTTTCATGTCCCTTCTACCTCTAAATCGGATCCATTTCTATCTATGGTCGGCCCGTGAGTGGGGTGAATCCGAGAAGAGAGGCTTAAAAAGGCAGAGAGGAGGCCGCAGGACCCTACCAATTGATGCGCTGTCCTCCTGGAGGCGCTTAATGAGCTTCTGAAGAACGGAGGCTCTTGACAGAGGGTCATACAGACTTGTTTGCACTCTCCCCTCTGCTTCAGAGGCTAAATAATGACACTTTTATCACTTAAACAGGCCGGGAGAAGACCAAATAGAACATTCCCTAACAGTCACTATACACCACGTGCTATTCTGTTGCAAATTAAAGCAAATAACTGTCCGTTTCCATGGCAGGACAGAGTCCACACTGCAGAGACTACTGAGAGAGACACTGGCTTAACTGTGGTGCAACTGTTTGGACACCATACTGCATTATTGGGAGCAACTTGTTATTTTTGCGGATGGTGATAGCGGTGATGACAAAGATGTCGAGAAAGAGTTGAGCCTGAACGTTTAAATCTGACTAAGACTACTTTGGGTTAAAGCTCAGTCACCTATTTCCATTATTCTCACTTCACTGAAAACCAGCAAAAATAGATACGTCCCTATGGACAGGGCACAGACTCAAATTGTATTTCATCAAGCTTAAATTAGGTAGTTGGTCTAAGAACACAAGTGCCGATGTGCGCATTAATTGAATAAGCAGCGAGAAGATCACATTTCATATAAACACAGGTTCGGTCCAGAACAAAAACACTCTCCAGACTTTTAGTCTCTTGGGGTTAGATGCGTTACTCAAAGGTAACGTAACTGGTTTAAGAGGAGAGACTGTACTGCTCTAGCAGTTTGTGTTTTAGGATTTAGTAGTTTAAATGTTACATTTATTAAAATAAATGTAACATTTGTTTTGCATTGCTTCGTGGATTTCAACACAAATATCACAAATCTCTTTGTGACTGCACAATGACGTGTATTTTAGTTCACATTCACTGTACAAAAGTAATGCATTATAATTTGTACACATCTCAATAAACTAATATGTAATCCAAGGCATCGTACAAGGGAGGTAACATAGTATAATGGCATTTTTTATATTTTTCTATATAGAACCTGCTTTCACAGCCATCATAAGAACATAGGACGCAAAAGCAACATAGATAAATATATATACACAAGCACACATGGAACCACATGACAATACATGCACACACGCTTTCATATGCAACAATTATTCCTTAGTTTAGGATGCTGCATTGCTATCATGCAGACATATCAATTAACATTTCAAAAAGTCCTGATATTTAATTAATAAACATTTAATTAAGTTATCATATATAAATGCTCTTGGTAGAGTGAACAAACTCTAACAGCAGTCACATTCCGGCAATAACTTTGTGTCTCATGCATTCTTGTGCGGTTATTGCATATACAAAGGAGTGTGAGAGCGTAAGTGTCTGCCTCGTATGCACACTCTAACCCAAGTGTATCTTCTCCATCTCCCAGTGCTGCCTCCTCTTCCTCTCCGATTTTCCCGTCAGGCGGATAAACATGATGGCACATTCCGCCGGTTGCCGTGGAAACACTTCGAAAGCACAGCTGGGTGGGAGAATATGAGGTAATCTCACCCTGGGGCTGCTGGGTAAATATTGGTCTTAAATAAGGAGTAAAACCCCAAAAGGGGCACACAAACACACGGAAGACACGCACACACCTAGAGGGGTTTATCGTCAGAGTGGAAACACAGGACAGACATTCTCTTAGAGACTCATAATGGGTCATTTCCTGCTCTACTCAGTTATTATTTGAGTTTACGAGTTTTTGTGGTGTCACTTAATGTTTGTGGAAGTAAACAAAGGAGCTTTGACATCAAAAACATCAGTGGTAAACAGAACGATTGTCAAGATGTCTGGATCTGGAATGGACTTAGAGAGAAATATTTATAAAACAATGTCGTGTCCCAAACTTCACAGAACTGGCTTAACTAAGTATTTGTTCACATGCATACTGTACAAATTAAATAAAATGGTCTTTTGGCTTGTCCCTCTGGGAGGTCAGAGGTTGAGGTCAGACCCAGAGCAATATACCTGTTACCCTTAACGGAGATTTCCATTTTAACTGAAGTCGTGGTTCATTCATGATGTTTGACGGGTCACCAAAAAGCACCTCGGCCCATAAGGTTGATGAGGAGAAAGACGATTTTGCCCTTAATCGCTTATGTATGTTGAGTTCATACATCGTCATAATACCAGCACAGGCGGCTCGGGAAGAACGGGTGTTGGGAAACCTCGTTTCTACTCTGTACTACTACACTCACGAAATCATTGAAGAAAACTGCGGACTATTGTAAGAACATGCTGCAGCGGTTGTCTTTTTTTTTCTTTATGTATAAAAATCGCCGGAGAACAACATGTATCCAGTGTGCTGCTCCAGATCAGCCAGTGTTCGCACTGAATAAATCTGTCTTCCCACTTCTCCTCTGGCTCCGTCCTCGTTGGGCCGCAGGCGCACTGCCAAATCTCTCCCACCGCCACTGTAAATCTGAAACGAGACACTCCTCTCCCGTTCCCTCTTTCTCTCTCTTTTCCTGACCCCTTTTCTCCTTCATTTTCATCTCCAGGCTTTCGTACAGCACAACATCGGAGAGAACAACCGGTGTGACTGTAAGCCTTGAGTGTTGCGAATCAACCAAATTTGTAGTTGAAAATGCGAGAGGGAGGGAGTCGCCGAGGGAGTGAGGGAGATGAGTTTAACTCCTGACCCGCCTCCATCTTCTTCATTGTGTCACTGGGAAATCCCTCTGCCTTTCTTTCCTCTCTCCCTCTGCACCCAGACGCTGACTCATTGGTTCACTTGTCCCACCTGCCTCTACATCCCGCCCTCCGATTAGCTGGACACTTTGGCCCGACGGGGTGTCATGTGGTGTTCCCCCCGCCCCCCCCCCCCCCCCGCCCCCACCTTTTTCTCCACACCTCCCACTCACCCAAAACCGCTGCAAAGGCCTCAACTCCTCCTTTCCAAGTGAACCTCTTTCTCTCAATCCAGCCTTCTCAGCTCTACCTCTCCACTGCCACACTGAAAAGGGAGGCTCCCCCCCCCCCTTCCCCCCCCCCCCTTCCCCCCACACCCCCCACCGTCACCCATGTCAGCACCTTGCCTCAGCTCACGTCAACCGCCCCCCCCTCTCCAGTCTGTGAGTAATGTCTGTGTTTATTTTCTAAAAGAAGGTCACCCACTCTCGGCTGTGTATTTTAAGGGTGCCATGTTTCATTTGTGTTAACGCTCATATTCAGAACTGTGGTGGGTGTTTGGAAGAATGAGGAAACTGAAGACACCACCTGATGAGGATGATGATGATGATGATGATGATATTGTTGATGACAGGGTAGAGGGGCAGCGTGCTTAAACCACGTTGTCGTTTCAGGTTTTCTCATGCTGCCATAGAGGTTTATTACTATTTATTTATGTATTTCTCCGTTTTTTCTCTTCACAGATTGTAAAAAATATGTTACTACGTAACTCCGCGACAAGGTGCCACAACAGCTCAGGAGCGGAGAGAAAAAAATCATAAATTCTCATACAAACAATTAAACTTTCCAGCTGGAATAAGGCACCATCCTGCATTAAACTCATGATGGAATCCCAATACATTTCCTCTTATATATTGTAACCAATTTAACATGACGCTACAAAGAAAAGTGTTTGTGGTCACGTTTACTGTTTGAAGTGATGACTCAGTACAATCAGCTCAGCTCGAGGATTCTTGGTATTCTTACTCATCACTCGTAAGCAAACAGAAATATTTTATTCTGTCTGCATATAAATTCTTTTGAGAAGTCACGTAATGATTAAAAGCTCATTTCTCTGACACAACTTGAAAAATAAACGTTTATATAAAAACAAAGAGCCACAGAGGATCCCTTTTAAATAATTGCAAGACTCATAGAGCTCATGTTCACACTGACATCAGATCACCAGACCGTACAGATGATTGTGGTAATAATGGTTATAAACCTTGGCCCTGGTTGATTACTTTCGACGCTGAACAGCAATCAGTTAAAGCCTTTTCCCTCTAGCTTTTATTTTACCAGCGTGACGAAGCTGCTGCTGCACCACTGTTGAATCCTTCTGACTCAGTTTGAACATAGAGGACTTCTGTGGGAGCTGCTCTCTTCGGCATCTCATCGGAACATCTCCGTCTCTCTCTCTCTGTCACATGTGCGGTCTGTTGTTATTAACGTCATCCTGTTAGCCAGAGTTGGCGGACGGTTCACTGAAAATGGGACTTTCTTTCATCCTCACGTCGATGACTTTATAAGCGTTTTTCCAGCAATCAGCTCTAACGTACACTTAATAAGCCACCCAGGATTTGCTCTTTTTTTTTTTACTTCTTCTTCTCTCTCACTCTCTCTTTCCCAAAACGGACCTTCAGTCATAAAATTAACATGGATTTAGTCGTGTCCTGGGTATTGTTGTGTAAAGCTACAGGACTAAACATGAGGTCATTTTTTCCAGACGCATTCGTTTTCTTTTTCTACCTCTTCTGGCTCATTTACTTTCCTGTGGTTTTGGAGGAGGTTGCGACTGAAAGTCTGATGATATCCCGTGTGTGTTCCTCTTCTTACCCCTCCCCTCTTTACTCCACTCCACATTTCTGCCCCCCCCCCCCCCTCCTCCTCCTCCTCCTCAATTAATACGCAAGAGGAACAGAGAGCAGTTTTTACGTTTGCTCGTTGTTCCACAGTAAATCACAATGTTGACTTTCACACTTATGTGCAAATGTTCTTTTGATTTAGCCTCAGTCTTTCAATGCAAACTCGGTCCCTGTGGATGATATTAATGTCACAATGGCTGCATACAGTTAAGATTAAAATCTTTTTTGTTTTACCTTTTGTCCTTCCCATATTTCCCCAGCGTTTTGGGTGTAGGAGTTATGGTTGGGTCTGAACACTGTCTAGACGTCTGTGAGCCTCCCATTAACTGCTGATTACATTGAGCCCTATTAATCTTACCGGACGGGGCAGTCACGCACACACACACAAAATTAAAATTAAAACTAAAAACAATCATTTAAACTGACAACAAATGAAGCCGGTTTTGTTTCCCTTCATTGAGTCCTCAGGCTAAACTAAGCTAAACGGCGACGTCTTTGTAAGTTGCCAGTATGCTTCATCAGACGTGTTTTTCTTTCGCCCCTCATGTGGACAAGTGCAACACTATGAATGTCTTTCAGGAGAGACTGTTTGTACTATCAGCCACTTTTCACTGCCAAATATACACACATTTGATTTCCAAGTTGGTGAGGCTCCAACCTCTTGTGGCAAAAAAACCTGAAAAAGAATATTCAACAATAAGCGATAACTAAAAAAAATGATGAAGTATCACGATAGAGAAACACAGAGAGAAGAGGTCGGATGATCAAACCTTCAGATACCTGATGTAGGACAACAGCCGCTTGAAATTGGACAAACTCGCACATGCACACACAAGCTAGTGAAATGATGTCACAACAAACACCCGTGCATCGTTGCCATGGTGCCTGAGGGCAGGACTGTGGGTGTCGGGTACCAAGGAAACAAACTTAACTATGGGAATCCAACTCTCCAACCAATGCAATGTTTACTTTTGGGGTTAGCTGTGTGTGTCCGTGTGTGCACGAGCTCGTGTGTGCCTGTGTGTGAACTCTGATCCCTTGGGAAAGGGAGTTTAATGGCGGAGCCGGTCTGACTCTGTGTGAGCTTACCTGTGGGAGCATTAAAAAAAAAGAAAGAAAAAGAGATGCAAAACAGAAGTGCCAAAAATCCCCCAGAAATGCCTTTGAAAACGCCGTAAAGAGATTTCGTGGATGTCAGCGGGCCCGTGAGAGATGGGCCTGGGTACGAGTCAGGCCTGGCCCGGGCCGCGGCGGAGGATATACGGCCTCAGCTGCACGGCC
The DNA here is from genome assembly GCF_949316345.1 of Pungitius pungitius. Taxonomy (NCBI): domain Eukaryota; kingdom Metazoa; phylum Chordata; class Actinopteri; order Perciformes; family Gasterosteidae; genus Pungitius; species Pungitius pungitius. The sequence continues at coordinate 12,045,270 of NC_084916.1, read as the reverse complement.
CCGACTGGTGGAATACTTAACGTTTTATGACCTGCTGCCATTTGGGGCTCAGGGACAGAGCAGAGTGCCGACCACATAACTAATTAGGCTTGGCCAACGGGGGTGTGCATGGACGGGGATTTGTGGACGCGCAGTGTCTGCATGGGTGAGCCAGTGTGTGTGTGGCATGGGTTGTTACGAGATTGTGTGTGAGTGTGTCTCTGTGGTTGTGTGTCCTGAACCTGAAGCATTGCGTAAGTGAGCCGATTGTTCTCCATAAAGACCTCTGGGCTTCTCTCATGTACGACAGGGTTGGAAAAGTTGACAGAGGAGATAGTGTCACGCAGCCAATCCACACACATTAACACTCGCGCACATCAGAGGCCGCTCCTCCAGAGGCAGCCAGAGGTGAATGAACAGATCGTCTGGCCCGCTTAACGAAAACAACACTCCTCCTATTGTCCCCACTCTCTCAACTTCTTCTTGTAATCTCCAGTGGAGGATCATGAAGATGAATGGCCGAGCATAGATATGAGTCCAGTGGCGAGGAAGGGGGGGGGGGGGGGGGGGGGCGCTGCAGGAGTGGAATGTGTGTGAACTGCACACCGCCTCCTATAAATCAGGGAGACAAGTAGGAGGAAGAGAGAAAGCAGGGCAGGGGCAGAGGGGGAGTCAGCGCGAGGGAGTGATAGAAGGCACGACAACATGAATGAGTGGTGATGGAGGGAGGGGGTACAGGTGCACATGGGCTGGGCTGGATTTGGGCAAAAGACTGATAAAGACAAGAGAGGGGGGGTCATGCGAGGACACGCGGTATCAAACATTTAGAGTACACTTTAAAGATGACTGTTCTTAAATGTCTTAAGTTTCACACAGCTGAATCAGCACAAGTTGAGGTCGTTGACAGCGTTCTGGAAGCGATTTGTAAAGTCTTTGTGGTCATAAGTACTGTGGAGAGTTAGTCTTCTAAAGTCTAAATTTGTGGAAACATTACTTGATTTGTGTATTTTGTGTGTGTTAGTTCACCAAGAGCTCAAAACATTTGAAGTACTTAGTTTGTAACTGGGTCTTAATAAATGGTCAATTGTTGGTAAAAATGGTCAAACGTACTATTTAAAATCATGACATGTTAAACACTGGACCGAGGCCAAGCTTGCTGTTTCTGGTCTTAATGCTAAGCTAAAGGCAGCTTCACAGCAAACATATACAAATATATATTAATCTCATTTAATAAATATTTGTGGGCTTCATGAACTGTTAAGTCTGCATTTATGTCAAAGGTTTTAAATTGCAAAAGCTTAGATCCAGCGGGACAGATAAAGATGAGCAAAGTTAATTGCAGCTTCTTATCAGTCCTCTTTAGGCGGATCCCGATAAGCTCTCCAGCTCTTAGCACCTTACAACTAATGAGACTCCCCTCTGAAGGCAGGCTGTGTGTGTGTGTGGGAGAAAACACTAAGATCTCCAGGTCGTCTCTCAGCGCTTTATCAGCCGACACCAACTGGTCAGCATGAAAGAGTTTGTTGTGGGAGGGAATATGTGACAAAGAACAGGAAATCTTTGTATTAAAAACATTACAGGGGTAATTTCTTCTAACAGATCTGTCACTGGAGAACTTGCAGACCCAGCTTGTCTTCAGTTATTTTGAATAAACAAATGATTGGTCTTAAGAAATATCTCTGGAAGCACTCATTAAAAAATGCGCATGTTAATTGGGATAAGAACTGATTGTTTAATGTCCATTTCTGTTTGTTTCAAAGACATTTGTGTGAAAAGCAACACTGAAGAGATCACAAATTAATCTAAAATACTTCAACTGCAGCTACTTTACAAAACAATTGTTTCAAAAGAGTTGTTACAGAGAAGTAATATCAACTTGGACTCAACACGTTGTTTAAAAAATGAGGTTCACATGGTTTCATTCCGGTGTTTTAAAGGCTTTGAAGATGTTTTGCTCCCCCCACAGGCAGCAAAAGAGAGCTGCAGTCCAACACCGGCTGGTTCCATCGAGTCATGTGCTTTTGCACAACATTCTTCTGCAGGCCTGAATCAAGTGACTTTAGGGGAGCTCAGAAGCTCCTGCTCGCTAAAAGAAGGACGTTTAGTTGTCATGTCACATCTGCATTTTCCTCCAGAGCCATAATTTTCATTTCTATGGTGTCTGACACACACACACACCATTTTCCAAAGAGAAGATCTTTTTTTTTCTTCACTTCAAATCACTTTTCCTCTTTTTTTTGGACTTTGGTGGCTCTGGAGCCGCATTTAAACTTAAGTTCCCTGCTGAACTAGTTTCACGACTTCTCTTTTTGCTTGGCTTGTCACTGAGGTACCCGCTGGAGTCACTGCAGTGAACCGCCATAGTGGAGAGCTCACCCTCCTCCTCTTCTTCTTCTTCTTCTTCCTTTATGTGTTTCTGCTTCTTCTTCTTCTTTTTATTTTTCTCACCAGCTTCATTGCCATTCTCTTCAATATTTGCTCCGTTCACCTGTGGTGTTGTGCTGCCCTCTTTGACTTTGCGGATGGCACTCTTCTTTTTGGGGGTGTTTTTGGGAGACTCTTCAGTGGATCCTGACTCTGAGCCCTCGCTCATAGCCAGCAGCTCTTGCACCCTGAAAACCACAGAAAAAAAAAAAACACTGATCAATCAAGAGTTTACACACAGCTTTGAAAACATTAAACAGCCAGCTCAGACGACGAAAACTGGCGAGACCAAGAAAAGCACCAATAAAAGAGTTAATGTTGGGCTGCAACAACGAACCGCTGAAATTGATCAAATTTGATTTTAAAAGTGTTCGATCGATTCGTTGTGCCACTCAAAGATGCGCCGGGAGGAACAAAAAAAAAGAAAAAGAGCCGAGCCGACGTTGAGGAAACGGCAGCCAGCGGGACAATAGTTGTTGTCACATGACGCAGGCAAAGACATGTCGGGAGTAGGGTTGTCACAATACCAAAATTATGACTTAGATACCATACCTGCAAAAATATTACGATACCACAAATACAATACTGGAATATTTATCTATGAGAGTAATAAATAAAACATCTATAAAAGGTTCCCTGTTTTCCAGCTTGTTCCTGCCCAGCTTTTTGAACACTTAACTAATTATTCATATTAGTATTAACCCACAGCAAAATATTGATGAAAACGACATGGTAAAATCATAGCATTGATTATACACGCTATGTAGGCCTATTATCCATATCTGAATAGGACTACATAAGTATGACTATATAAGTATGAATTACATAATTTTATAGATGAAAAACTAAAAAACTAAAGCTATGTGGGTTGGGTACATTAAAGATGGACACATAATTAAAGGGCAATTTCTCCCCTTTATTGAAAAACAATGAAAATTGCATCGTGTATTATTTAGTACAATTCTGTGTGCATTCTGACCTCATGATCATAGGCCCACATGACTGAAATTGTAAGTTACTTTGCATGTTTATATTTCTGCTGGACTATTCAGTAACTTATTTGCTGTCTTGCTTTGTCTTGTGTTGCACTTGATGTTTGACTGTTAGGAAAGTTGTTGTCACGCCAACACAGCTACAGGGCTGCCATCTCTCACGGGTTTCCCTGTGTGACACATGCGCTTTTGCATGTTTTCACACGCCACACATCCGATTTCTTACGCTAAAAAAAACACCTGGTCGATGGCGCATCTGTGACTATTCGCTGCACGTTGACTTGCTAGTTTGTCATTAAGTGATTATGACAGGTTTTCACTAAGTTTAGCCGCTAGGAAGACACCTTGTTAGCAAGCTTGATTTGTGTTTATTTGTGTCTCAGATTTTTATTGACTTAATGAAAGTGATCACCACGAGCAAGCTGTACAACAATGTAAAGAATATGGCGTCTGTCACCATCTACCTCCTTCAGTTGGACACTGCCTGGAGTAGCTGTCAGAGCAGTAGCGGAGATGTTCCAATCCAAGGAGCAGACGTGATCAATACGGCTGCTTCTCTGGAGAATTACCGTGCGCGGAACTTTAGCGAGGGAAAAAAAAAAGGGGACCAGATGTTTTGAGGCAAGTCAAAAACCCGCTAACCCGCTGCAACAGGTGAACCACTCGCTTCCCGTGGGAAATGACGAACTGATCTGCCTACAGTACCTTTATTTGTTCACTCCATTTAGGATAAGCTAAGGTTCTGTAGTCCGAGTCTTTTTCAAGTAGTTCCAGCGGAGTCTGTAACCTGCCCGGCGAGTTGCATTGTTGTAACAAAAGGGAACCCAGATTAGTCTTGTCCCCCCCCCCCCCTCTGTCCAACCACCACCGCCCACACCCACCTGGTCCTGTTCATCCGCCCTCTGATCAGCAGCACCCCGGCAGTGTCAGCGTCCAGAGCCGTCACCTCAAACTCCATCTCCGATCCGATCCTCGGCCCCGCGTCCCGCCAGGTCGGCACGGAAACCAGGTTGGGTCTGGGGATGCTGGCGTTGAAGCAGCCGTGCACCAGGCAGCCCACGTGGCCGACTCCCAGTTTATTCACTCTACCCTGGGAAATAAACACAGAAGGGATTTAAGTAGGTGTCGCAAAAGGGGTCCACAAATAAACAACACAAATGAAATGAAAAAACAGTAAAGCCCACCACCAGTTTCTGTCCTTTCAGGGGCTCAAAGATGATGAAGTTGGCTTCTATGTCCATGTGGATGTAGCCGCTGTCGTCGTAGATGTTTCCATGGTGACCCACTATCCTGATGTTTTCATAAGCCACGGGAACTCCTTGTAGTCTGAAGAGTCAAACAAGCCAAGTTGAATTAGTTTCATAGAGAGCGTGATCAATTGTCACTGTTCAAAGGTAAAATAAGACATGCAAATAAGACGGCTGCACTTAGAATTAGGCTGCAGACACAGTAACCAATCATAATAATACAAATATATGTTAGTATTACCCGTAAAGCTTTATTTTGTATACTTGTATTTAGGTAGTAGAGTATTACCCGTAAAGCTTTATTTTGTATACTTGCATTTAGGTAGTAGTGAATTAACCTTTCTCCACCACTCAACCTAAAAAAAAAAAGAAAAATCAACTGACGTCACCTTTGGGAGAACTTGAGCAGCTCGGCTTCCAGCTCCTCCTGAATGCCGGTCCTCTTCTTGTTGAGGTACACCGGCGGCAGGGCGACGTGTCTCCGGTGCGCGCTCATGACCAGGCACGAGTACGGCGCCGACATCAGCTCGGAGGCGGCCGCGAACGACGGGATGCAGGAGGCGAAGGCGCCCGGCGCAACGGACGTTTCGGTCACCGCGGACATGCTCGCGTGTTTTGGGTCGTCTTCGGCGTGCTCGAAGTTCGCCATGCTGTTCAGGGAGACCGGAAAACGGAAGACGCGCTAAATTCCGGTTTGAAGGAAGGCGCAGCAGCTGTAAATATATACAAAAAGACTTGTTTATACTGCCGCCTTCTGGTCAGGAGGGGAACTACAGTCAACAATATAATTAAATCCCAGTGAGGCTCCAGCATGTGGAGGAAAAAAAATGACTTAAGTATAGATCGATTTACCTAATAAATACCAGTTATATTGCGTATTAAATCAACACTACTTCAACTCAAGGATAAACAGCCATGTTATGTCATAATGACATTCTTTTTTTTAAAAGCAACTGATGATTGCAACCGACTATATTGAAATATTGTTCAAGGTTTTGTTTGTCAAATCTTAATCCATCACGCTGCCTTCCAAATGTTGTGAAATGAAAATTATCAGAACCAATGACTTAGAATTGTATCTACCTACTAAAGGTTTGCATCAAGGCAAAAACACAGTTCCCTTCAGCCAGCAAAGCAAAGCATGCGACTGCCTTGAGGCCCTGCAGAGGCCGCTGAATGCCCCGGATTTCACAGACAATTTTTCTTACTCAATACATACAATCAAACTAAATTGTGTTTAATCAGACAGAATATCTGGGGGCCTTACTAATCCATCATGGTGACATTGTACACACTGCACAGGGAATAGGTGGAAGACAGGGGCCCAGCAGGGGCCCAGCAGGGCCCACCCAGGAGGTAAAACCGGTGATTAACCCAGTACAGTCACTGCCATACGAAACATTCACAGACAAAAAAACTTCTCATACACGGTTTTAACTGAAAGTGTTTTGAAGTGAAATGATGGGACAGTAAATTCATGAATGACATGAATCCTTCCTGTTATCTAAGGCACTGATAGTGCCCTTTGATAACTGCAGGATGGGCACCAAGGATGCTGCAAAGCTGTTCATCTGATAAGTAACACTCATTGATTCTGTATCCTGTTCTCACCTACGGTGGCACATTAAGATCATTAGGGTGACCTGAGGGGTCATTTAGAGCAACTAATGCATGCACACACACTCTCTCTCTCTCTCTCTCTCTCTCTCTCTCTCTCTCTCTCTCTCTCTCTCTCTCTCTCTCTCTCTCTCTCTCTCTCTCTCTCTCTCTCTCTCTCTCTCTCTCTCTCTCTCTCTCTCTCTCTCTCTCTCTCTCTCTCTCTCTCTCTCTCTCTCTCTCTCTCTCTCTCTCTCTCTCTCTCTCTCTCTCTCACACACACACACACACACAGGCTAATATAGTGTTACTGCTTTCTGACAGAGCAGCACCACAGGAAGTCACACGCACACAAACACGCACAATGTAGTGCAGATATGGCGCTCTTTTAGGCGCCATGGCCCACTCCTAACTGTTGTCACGGTGATACATTGTGACATGGTTTCTGAGTCAGCAGGAGCTACCAGTGGCTTCTGCATCTGTTAGAGTTAGTTGTCAGAGTAATTGTAAATCTTCTTCAGAGGTCACAGCTGTGTTTCTGTCTGTGTGCGTGCATGAAAGTTGGCTTTGTTGTTTACTGTTGGTAGAAAGGTGGTTCGAAAGCAGCTATAAAACAGGTTATTTGCCATTTTTTCATTTCTAATACGTTTAATTAAATTCATTTTATAAGAAGCATTTATAAAAATATCTTTTCTCTATAGGTACGGCTATTCTCCTGATATACAAGCATGGATATACAATACAGGACATTGCGCATCACTGTATTTCATATCAAACCATTCCAATATTGGGTAATACATATGTTAGGCTATCTCAGGATATGCATTCCATAAACCCATAACAAAAAGTATAGACAAGGGGACTAAATAAAGTGAAACTGAAATTACTCATTACTTTGAGGCATCTCGCTGGAAAAAAAACTTTCCTTCAACACAGATGTTTGACATCTGAATTACGCCCCAAAAGGCAGCTCTCCATCCCGACATTTGTCTGAGTATATCTTGGATATCTTAGAGGTTTGAACCTGTGTTTGCATAATCATTCAGAAGCACAAACGCCTCCATATTGCTGTCAAAATGTCCTTCTTTTCATCCAGCGGTAAGTGGTCCCAAGCCGAGAGACCTGGTCTTCGCTCTCTGCACCCAGGATATAGTAACTATATAAGACATTTGTGAACTGTCTATCTTTCAATGTGTGCAAGACGCCCCCGGTGGCACTTTGTCATGGTGATGCTGTGGCGTGTCCGTTGTAGGAGATCTGAGGAATGCCGTTGCTGGAGTTGTCCAAGATCTCCTATTGAGGGGACACACACACACACACACACACAAATACACTTACCTTAACACACGATCCCCAAACACAAACTTCAAAATGATCTGAGGTGTTGAAAGACACATTTTCATTCAAATATTAGCGTAAAGGCCACACTGTTGACAAGCTCCTGCTGCTGTCTCCTACCTTCTCGGTCATCTCATGCGAGTGGTGTAGCGAGTGTTCCCGCTCAAGGAACATCCTCTGCTGCTCGGAGCTCGCCAGGCGACAGGTGAGCCACGTGGATAAGGTACAGGAGGAGATCCCTGGAAGAGACAGGAGAAGGGAAAGTTCCTTATTTTAAGGAAACAGTGGGCTGTCTGATGTTAGCATTTAGCTAACTCTTGTCAAAAGACACAAGGTGTAGGTAAGGGGTCTAAAAAAAAGTATAATTGAGGAGCATTTGTCCTCTGTGTCTTCTAGAAGTGGAGCTTTGATGTGGGACTCACAGTAATAGGTTGGGGGTAATTAACAGTAAAGAGCTGCTTTACTTTTAATTCAAACATTTGTATGTAACTATTCTCTTCAAAAACTTGACAAAAACATGTTTCTAATAAAACATGCCACATGCTTAACGTGTGTGCTCAGCTGTGTTGCATTTCACGTCCCTTTGTAGTGTCATGTTTACCCAGACAGGCCAAAGTCATGGCAGCCAGATGGATGGAGTGCATGGAGTCTGGTCGTTTGTTCAGCGCCCGGACAAACTGGAAGTTGAGAATCCCACCAATCAGACCACAGATACAGCAGGCCGAAAACAGTATCATCTGACAGAGACAGAGGGAACGATTGAAGTTGATGCAACCGGCAGAATTTAAATCTTATCAACACACCTGCAAACTTTCTGTCAAAATGTGGGGACAAAAACTATAAAGCTTCCGCCTCCATCAATCTAGTGTTTTGGATGACGGCTACTCGGGTGAGTAATGCGTATCAGTCTAAATAAATCTCCTTTACTATTTAAAAGTTGGATCGCTCTCAGAACCTCCTGTCTCCTTCAGAAATACTGCACTGCTTGCAAATATGCTGGCATCACTCTGCTTGTTTGTGTGTTAGATGGTTGGGGAGATTTTCCTTTCAGCATTTGAATGAATCACATTTTACGGTCTACCTCCTTAGAACAATAAAAAGCAACTGGAAAACAATTACCCAGTGTGAAATTTTCCCCAGCAGGATCTGATGGCAAAATCACCACGGTTCCGTTACTCCTCAATCAGAATAATAAAATACAATCAATTTAATTCAACTCTGCGTCTATTGTACATGCATATGTGTGTGTGTGTCGTGTCAGGGGTTCGGGTTCTCGCTTATTGCTGTAAAGATGCCTTTAGTGCCTACAACTCCTACTATATGGAAAGGGGCTTCTCCAATTTCAGTCATTACCCGGGGAAGTGTGGAACGCGGCTGGCAGGACTCCGGAGCCAAACCAACCTAATGCAATCATCACCCCTCAGGCAAACAAGGAAAGAGGGGATGGAAATAGATGAGGAGAGGGAGATGGAGAGAGTCAGAGCATCGAAGCGACTGTGGAGGATTAGATTCAACAGAGAAGGATGAGAAAGAGGAAAAAAGGGAGAGGGGCGAGGTTGAGGATGGCGACACGGGCGACAGATGGGGATGGATACGGTGAGACGGAGGGAGAGAAAGGTTGAGGGATGTCTCTGTTACAGCAGAATGTGCTGACATCGATCCGTCGTCAGTGCCCTCCCTCCCTGCAGGACGCAGAGGGAGTTTGAGAGAAACACGAGGACTCGGACACAGAGAGACTGCGACGCGAGCGCCGAGGCAGAGGAAGACGGAAAGAACAACAGAGGGAGAAGAGGAGAGGTGACTGCGAGTCTCCTCCGGTTTCCCTCAGATGTCTTTCTCGGGGCCCGCTGTAAGCACCTGCAGGCCCCCGAACACACACACACACACACACACACACACACACACAGTTTGGGGTGACAGGTTTTCCAGGCACATGTAATCTTCCAGCCAGCAGGCAGTTATCCTTGACTTAAAGGCTGCAGGAAGAAGATGAGAGCAAAGCTCCAGCAACACTTACAGTTCATAGGACAACTATATCAAGTACCTTCTTAATGCACATTAAATGTAAGGAACATTTTCCCTAGAAACCCCTGTTTCATATTTGGTATCAAACTATGAATTCATTCCTTTAAAAATGTTTCACTCCCCAATGTTTCATATAACTGCAGGGTCTCTCTTGTGTTTGCTGGAGCAGGAAAATGAAATAGAATGAGACCATGAACCAATACTAAAGGGCAATAAAGAATAGCCAGTGGGAACCAGAGGACCTAAATACATGCACTCACAATAAGACCTGTCCTCTTGCGAGCACACAGCAATCCGCACATCCCACAGACCAGAAACTGGAAGGAGAGAGAGAGAACAAAAAACAAGTAAACAAGCAGTTTCAAAAGTTGTTTGTCTTAGGAAAATTACTGGTTAGGAAATATTGAATTGAAAGTATTTGTATTCCTTCCCAAGCTAACAGCCGGAAAAGGGTAAACGTATTCTTTACAGATGCAACTTTCCCCCTCTAAAAATAGAGTGTGTCTTCTAGCAGGAAGCCATGTTGTCCTGGATGTCAATGATTCAGACTGAACGGGAACAACGCCGCAGCGTATTACGATGGCAGAATAAGCCGGGGCCGTTTAATGAGATGCAAGCCGCATTGTTTTGCTGAAAGTTTCTGCAAGAGAATTCAATCTTGACTCCAATTACTTTTGCTTTTAAGTTGGATTCTTGATGTTTTTAATAAATGTATTAGATATTTGAAGCAACCTAAAATCAGCTTTAGTTAAGAGCAAGGTGCACTTACTAAACAGAGTTTTCTGTCCTATCTCATGGCCTTGTTCATTGGATGAAATTTAATAGATCAAGTCTAGACAAAAGAAATCCATGAATGGAACTATTTTTGTCCAGTTACTAAATTTCTAAAATGACATTGTTACACGTAAATGACTAATCACGTGGAGGATTTCAGTTTCTCAGTATCACTTCTAAATCGTTTGTTTGATTCCTGTACCTGTGTGTAAAAAATAAATAAAAGCATGTGATACATATAGTATAAAACACAATAAACCATGCCTGAGTTGTTACATGTTAAAGATTTTGTCTTTTAATTAAAGAAATTATTAGTAAGTAATTCAGTTCGGTACATTTAAGTATAAAAAAATTCTGGACAAATTTAAGATGTGAGCGAGGATCCCTTTCCAGAAGAACATTTCTAATCGGCCAACGGTGTAAATTACCAGTTTTGGAAAAAGTCACATGGTTAAAGAAACAGTATGCAGCAGTGAGGTTACACACAAAGCCTGTCATGGTGCACAACAGCTTTGCTGACACACTCACACAAACATGGACTCCAACATATCTGCAATTTTTCCCTCCATAGATTTCCCACACCACAGGGTTCTTTGAGATACTTTGCTGAAATCATGTTTCTCTATGATTCATATTTCCTGAGCTGCAGGCCCATAGTGTAACCCCCAGAAATAAAATATACTGCCTTACCTCATAATGAAATAAGGTTATGAGAATTGTGAGAGTCTTTTCATTGCATAACCAAGACAATGAGCCAGAGAGAGAAACGAAAACTTCCAGTTAGTGATTAATATTAGATAAAGCACCAGTATGAACAGAAATCAACTCACCTTTTTCCTGTGCTTTCTCGTACACTCAAAAATGTAGATATATAGCTTAACAGAGTCTAAGCCTGAATTATTGTTGAATTATGATTTTACGGACGTATATGAAACACAAAGTTAATATCTTACATTCAGAAACATAACAAAACAACAGTAAACCTTAGCCAGTGATTTAGGATACAGCCTGCCGAGGGATGCTTTTGAGATATTCAAAGGTGGGTGGTAGATAATTCCCTTGAGTTGTATCGTTGCCTTTACTCTTAGCCGTCACGCTAAGAGATACTCATCCACCCTGTAAGTAAACAAAGCAAACTTAGGCCAAAGGTTTCTCCCGCGACGTACACAGAGTCCGCTCCACACCGGGGACGCGTCGCCCTGCTGCGGCTTGTGGTGGCCCCGGACCCAGCTGATGCCAACGGCCCCGAGGACGATGCTCGCCACGCCGAGTCCCACCTCCACCACGGACAGCAGGAGCAGGCTCCACAGGATCTTGCGGCTGGAGCACATTCTGCCTCGGGCATCTCTCCAGCTGCAACAGGAGGCGGGCGGATGGGCGAGAGGGGAGCCCCCTTCCCGGTCCTCCGGCGGCGGCTCTGCTGCTTTGTTATGCCCGACTGGAAAATAGGAGTTATCCGAAAAAAAAGGTCCGAAATGGAGTCCACAAAGCCGGAGGAGGGAAAGCTTGTTCTGCGGTTGCGATTTGGTTTTTAAAGAGAAAGTCCCTCTGCTTGCTTAAGTGCGTCTGCCTTTCCCGGCGCTGTCCAAGGTACTTAACCATCACTGCAAACACACACACACACACGCGCGCGCGCGCGCGCGCGCACACACACACGCACACACGCACGTAGACACATGGGGATCCAAGAGACCAGGAGTCTCAGCCTCCGCCCACATGTGGAACCAATCAAACTCCATAGAGCCGAAAGTCTTCAATGTTAAATGGATCAACGTTGTAACTTAAAGTGAGCACTGAAACGGGTTAGTTGATAATAGAACATACACCTGATGCAAATAATCAAAAAAGAGTGTCGAAATCAAGCTCAAATTGACCAAAACTATATATATATTGAGTAATGTGAATGACAACTTTTCTGGGAGTTTGGAGCTACAAACTGAGTGGATATCATAACACTGAATTGGGAATATAAATATTTTGTTTAATGAGCTTACCAGCGATTTTCCAGAGTGTACCGTCTCGTGTTTTGACCCGTTTCTGTCTACCCGTTAATCTTTGCCCGCCGATTTGAATTGATCCGCGTGCTATGTCTGACTACCTGTGTACCGAACCCTGAAGTAAATACATTGTCTATGCACCTGACTACCTCGCCTTGAGTCTGTTTTGAGTCCAGGTTCTTGTGGCCCCAGCTCTTCTACCAATCCACTTTCTACCATTCCAGAATAGAGTCCTCATTTTCTAACCCCAAAAAACTCTTTTCTATTTTCTCCAACCTCCTTGGCAACCCACCAGTCCTCCTCCACCCTTCTTCCTAGAGACTTTGTCAGCTATTTTACCAAAGAAATAGCTACTCTCCTGTGTCCCACCGACTACACCTCTATCGCCCTTGCTTCCCTCTTTCACCCCCCGTCTCCTAACCAAGTTCTTACCTTAGTAACCTCTGCCCGTCCGACCACCTGCCCTCTTGACCCCATTCCATCCCATATTCTATCGCTCCTGACATTCTTCCTTTCATCCTCTGTCTCATTAACAATTCTCTGTTATCTGGCTGTTTTCCCAACTCTCCGAAGGAGGCAAAACTTAACCCATTCCTGAGGAAACCCACCCTCAAACCTTCTGAAGAAAACAACTATAAATCGGTCTCTCTTCTTCCCTTTCTGTCTAAAAGTATTGAACATGCAATCTTTAACCAACTCTCCTCCTATCTCCACCGTAACAACCTCCTTGACCCCGACCAGTCAGGCTTCAAGGCGGGCCATTTCACAGAGACTGCTCTCCTCGCTGTCTCAGAGCAACTCCACGCTGCTAGATCTGCCTCTCTCTCCTCTGTTCTCATCCTTCTGGACCTTTCTACAGCATTTGACACCACCAGATCCTTTTCTGAACAAGCTCTCTGATGACATCACGACCACAGATAGCGTTTGCATCTTCCGCCGCAAACTAAAGACACAACATCTTCTGAGTGTACCTCGACTAAGATGAAATTGTACTTGGTTATTTCTTGCTCTTCTGAGTTTGTATCCTTATTGTTGAAATGTACTTATTATTTGGATAAAAGCATCAGCTAAATGACATGTAAAATAGGTTGATTTTCCTGTTCCGTCTATCCAGTAGTCGACTGGATTTCCCTGTGCTTGAGCAAAGCAACATAGAAGTCTGCTAGAGGGAGACACCGCACCTCAAACTGAATGAAAAAAAGGTAAAAAATTGGTTTATTAATTGATGAAATGATTGGGTGAGACTATAAACAAACCCGGGGGGTAAAATAGAGCTCAGTGGTGGATCTGGAACGCAAAAGTTACACAGAAGACGACCAGTATTCCTCTGAATAGATACTGATTTGTGTTGTAAAACAGTTGTAAGGAACTATTCATCAATAACAGTGTTACAATAAAAGCCACTTCTACAGATCAGGTACAACTCTGTAATTATTGTAAATGCCGACGTGAAAACAAGCCTGGCAGATAGCGTGAGCATTTACTAGGACGGCATGTGACTGCGGAAACGAAACGGCCACTAGCTGCAGTTGGTTACATAGGAGAAAGCAAGACGGCAGCTCAAGATGGAGTAAGCTTTTTGCATTGGAAGTAAAACAAACAGAGGCGCGACATACAGCGGAGAACTGTGCAGAGGAATGCCTCCACGTGTCAAACAGAAGGGGGGTGAGTGGCAAACAGATCACTTAAAGCACCGCTATGCTAAGCTAGCTGGAAGAGTTGCTAGTTCAACATGTTCCCCCCCGTGGAATTCTCCCTCCAAGATAATCAAATGTTTTGTGTTAAAATAACATTAACACGCCAAGACGACGCCGGAGCCGCACTGCTCGGCGCCCCACGCCAAGACGACGCCGGAGCCGCACTGCTCGGCGCCCCACGCCAAGACGACGCCGGAGCCGCACAGCTCGGCGCCCCACGCCAAGACGACGCCGGAGCCGCACTGCTCGGCGCCCCACGCCAAGACGACGCCGGAGCCGCACTGCTCGGCGCCCCACGCCAAGACGACGCCGGAGCCGCACAGCTCGGCGCCCCACGCCTCGACGACGCCGGAGCCGCACAGCTCGGCGCCCCACGCCAAGACGACGCCGGAGCCGCACAGCTCGGCGCCCCACGCCAAGACGACGCCGGAGCCGCACAGCTCGGCGCCCCACGCCAAGACGACGCCGGAGCCGCACAGCTCGGCGCCCCACGCCAAGACGACGCCCCCCGAGACCCTGAGGCCCGGTCGCCGACCCGGCAGACCCCCCGAGACCCCGAGGCCCGGTCGCCGACCCGGCAGACCCCCTGAGCACCCCACGCCCGGCCGCCGCCCCGGCAGGCCGCCGGACCATAGCTGTCGGGCCCCCACCCTCCCGCCCCTTGTCTGAGTTTCATGGTTCTGCCCCCCTTTAGGACCGTCTGGAATTCGGTCCTTGAGGGGGGGGGTTCTGTCACGGTTTGGTTCTGCTATGTCTTATTTTGTAGTTTTCATGTCTCTTGTGTTCCTGGGTAACTTCACTTCCTGCCTTGTCCCGTGATTGCCTGAGTGTTTCCACCTGTGTCCAATCACCTGCACCTCCCTTGTGTATTTAAGCCCTGTGTGCCAGTTGTCCTTTGTCGTGTCATTGTCCATGTTACTCCTCGTTGGTGCATGTCCGTTGGCTTTTGTTGGTTTTTGTGCAGAATAAAAAGCACATTCTGAAGATCCTGCGTCTGAGTCCTGCCTGCTTCCGCCTGCACCAGCACGTTCCCTGTGACACAAACATGTATTAAAAACAAACATGTATTAAAACTAACAATTAATCAAGATTAATGAATTTCAAAATGTGCGATTAATTAGTTAATTATTTTGGATCTAATGACAGCCCCAGTATTTACTGAAAAAAAACACTTCAGTAGCAGGTAACTACCAACATATTAAATATCCTAAAAAATATTGAGACACGAGTGTAATGGAATTAATTCCACAGGTAAATTCAATGAAGACATTCCCTTTCAGCTGTATTGATTTTTGATATATTTCTTAATTGGATCAAACATGGATGAAATGTAAGATGGTGTCCATAATATAAAGCTACAGGGTCCTTGTATTATTGAGGACACCAAGGATAATATTTGACAAAACATTCAATGAATAATGAAAGACACTTCTGCCCGTCCCAAAAGGTTCTTTTTTTAGCTAGATAGCCACAACTGTTCTGCCACCCAATCTGACAATTATTTAGCATTTAAAATAATCTTTCTAAAGTAAGACACCAGCTCTATATTATTATAATGAACAGAAGGCAGAACAACAGCTGTAGATTCTAATTCTCGCAAAAGGAATCACCACTGAATAAAACATTCTGTTCTCACCGATGCGGGAGTAGGACGGCTGGACGTCTCTTGCAGTGTGGTGAATATTTGTGGATTAAGCCCTTGTGAGAAATGAAAAGTATCTTGAACTTGCTTTGTGATTAAGTATTTATTACTAACTAGAATATTACATAAAGAATATATAATAACACAAAGAATACAGAAATCATCAACACAATCCGTAAGTACAGACAGAAGTCAAATGACTCAGTTCAGCTGAAAGGGGACAGATTGTTCCTTCTCCCTCAGAGGAGCAGGAAGATCTGACAAAGCTTCAACGTGTAAGACACACTAACACATTTCAGAGAGGTTTGTAAGCCTAACCCTAACCCCCTAACCCTAACCTAAGAGAGTGCATCTCTTCTACTAGATCTTCAGACATCCAGGAGACTTGAAATTTGATCTTTTCTTTAACCAAGCTAGTCTGCTAAACTTGTTGTTGCTTCTGCTTGTTGTTGTTGCAAATAGCAGTCAAGTAAAACTTGACTGCTATTTGCTTTATCTGCTACCGTTTCTTGTTTTAAGCTAACTTGACTGCTAGTTGTTTTTGTTCTTTCTGTTTTAAGCTAACTTGACAACTAGTTGTTGTTTAGATTCATTTTAACTGCTAGTGTGTCCTATCTCTGTTTATCAAAAAGCACATGGTGTATGTTCATTAAATAGGGTGTCAAAGTGCTCGTCGTTTTGCATTTGGATGAGTTTCGGCTGAGGGAAATAAACCTGTTTCCTATCGACGGGGGAGTGGTCAGTGCAGCTGTAGCCGACTTCCATTAACGAGGGAGTATTTGACTGGAGACTAGGTGAAGCATTAGCTTCAGCGTTATCGAAGACTCTCCGCACAAAGACAAGCAGAACAAAGACAACAAAGGAGTCTTTTGTGGAGTCAAGACAAGCAGAACAAAGTGGAGTCTTTGGGGCGGCTGAGTGCGGCGCCTTTTCATGTTCATTCTTAACCATGTGTTTTACCTCTGTACCTGTTCAAATCTCTACCCGCAGATACTACCGCCCTCTGACTAGATCTACTCTCTATCGTAATCTCTCCTCTCTTACCTACCCTACCTGCTCCACACATGTTCAACACCTTATCATGGGAAGCCTCTAGAACTGCCAGTCAGCCACTTGCAAGGCAGACTTCATCTTCGGCTTTGATATCCAGCAGTCGCTTGACTTCCTCACTCTCACTGAGACATGGATCACACCGGAGGACACATCCACCCCAGCTGCTCTCTCCTCTGCCTTCTCCTTCAGCCACACACCCAGACCCTCTGGCAGGGGTAGTGGCACACTTCTTCATCTAATGCTCTTTCGCTCTCCCCAACTAACGACCCC
Source organism: Pungitius pungitius (assembly GCF_949316345.1). Taxonomy (NCBI): domain Eukaryota; kingdom Metazoa; phylum Chordata; class Actinopteri; order Perciformes; family Gasterosteidae; genus Pungitius; species Pungitius pungitius. The sequence continues at coordinate 12,028,236 of NC_084916.1, read as the reverse complement.
ACCCCATCAACTGACTCCGTACCCGTTCGCCGCAACTTTCGCTCACTCTTTTCCTCCCTGGCCTCCTCTGTTCTATCTGCTCTCCCCTCAACAGACTCTTTCGCACTAAATATTGCCGCAGAGACTCTTCTAACAACTCTGTCCTCCTCTCTCGACTCTCTCTGTCCTCTTAAGACTAGACGGGCTGGCAGATCTCCTCCGGCTCCGTGGTTGTCTGAACCGGTGCGTGCTGTAAGAGTCACTCTGCGAGCATCGGAAAGGAAATGGCGTAAATACAAACAACCTGCATGCGTTTCAGTCGCTTCTCTCCTCTTTTTCTGCCTCTATCTCTGCCGCAAAAAGCTCGTTCTACCAATCCAGAATTGAGTCCTCATTTTCTTATCCCCAAAAACTCTTTTCTATCTTCACCAACCTCGTCGAACCCCTCAGTCCTCCTCCCCCCTCAACCCTTCCTCCGGGAGACTTTGTCAGGTACTTTACCAAAAAAATAGCTGGCATACACTCCTCTTTCTCCAACCCACCACCCAGTTCTCCATCCTCTTCACTGGCTACCAGTGGCTGCCCGCATCCAGTTCAAAACATTGGTTCTCACATACCATGCTGTGAATGGATCGGGTCCAGTCTACATCCAGGACATGGTGAAACCCTACATACCAACCCGCACACACTCCGCTCTGAATATGCCAAGCTGCTTGTTCCTCCCTCTCTGAGAGAAAAGCACTCGGCGAGATCGCGCCTCTTTGCTGTCCTGGCTCCCAGATGGTGGAATGAGCTCTCTGATGACATCAGGACCGCAGAGAGCCTTTACATCTTCCGCCGAAAACTTAAGACACACCTCTCTAGACTCTACCTTGACTAAAACACTAACAAACCATAGCACTAACAAATCGTATCACTTAAATTGTACTTAATAATGGCCCTTTTCTATAACATGTTTTGAAACTGTTTATTTGTACTTTCTTGTTACTTGTTCTGAGTTTGTATCTCTATGGTGGAAATGCACTTATTGTAAGTCGCTTTGGATAAAAGCGTCAGCTAAATGACACGAATGTAATGTAACCCTAATCAGAAGATTACAGGTTACATGAATTTCAGATGAAAACCCAGTTGTAGGAAAATACTCTGACCCTCAATTAATGTGACCCAGGTAATCAATTGCGAACAGACAAAAGGAAAGGCATACATCGGTTTCAGCTGTAAAAACAGTTTAGTTCACAGGTTTCCCAACAAGGTTACACACTGAGTTTATGAGAAACTCACAATAGCTGTGTCTCAAAGTCACAAGGCTGCATCCTTAAGGACGCATTCGTCGACTGCATACGTCACTTCTGCTGCGACTTGGCTGCAACTTGCCTGTCCCATTCCGTCGGCTCCTCCAAATGCGGTCGAGGCTTGCAGCCCCCCAAGAGCAAATTTGGAGGACACATCGAATCTATCTTTGCGCCCCAGCATATCCCATCATGCAGTTGCAAGTTTATCTTCTTTATCTGTACTTTGGGTTTCGGGTTTTAAGGCTTTTGTTCAGCAGGTTGCTAGACAACAGGAGCAGCGGAGGCAATGCTGATGACGCAAGCAGGAAGTCCCTCATAGTAACCTTTTGTTGGTTCAGCCTATACGGTTCTTGGAGAAACCAGCCCAGGTCTACCGCGAATGCAGCTGAAGGCTGCAGTCTACAAGAATGCCGCCTTGTGACTTTGGTCTGAAATGAACTTGCACTGAAATCATATGGAAAACCCCAACCACAAAAACAAATGAGAGGCAAGAGTTGTATGAAGTTTACCTTCTTGTCCAAGGAGTGAAAAGTACTTGGTACTGTGCGTGATGCAGGCTAGATAAGCAAACACTGAGAACAAGGGTAGAGGGAGGGACTCAAAGCGAAAAAGGTCTCAAGCTCTACAATCTTATCTGGGGTATGTTCCTTAATAACACAAAAAACACAACAAGCAATTTATTTAATAATTTATTTTATTAGTCACCAAATGAGTAAAACCATTTGCATCTCACCTGACACCCTACTTGATCATATTTGATCAAGGCACAAACAGGGACCTGCCTGGGATTAACATTGTTAGGAAACACACTAAACCTTTCAGTACGGGAGGACTATAGGTGGAAAATGTAAGAGTTTGAAGGAGACTATCAAAATATACATTACTGATATTTACAAAGAAAGAATACCGGCACAGATGATCCTGGATTATGTTATACAAATATGTAAAACAGGGTTCAGTGCTCTGTTATTAGAGGCTGCTTCTCCCTTTTACAATCTTCAAGCTAAGCTATTTTTCTAAAAGAGGGACAATATATTCCAAAATTGTAAAATAATTCCAAATCTTATCTACTTAAAACAGAATACAGCGTGCTAAACACTCATGTTCAGTCTTCATCCACATGATTGAGCCAACATCAAGTGACGTTCTCTTTGATGTTTTCATTCAAAGTACCAGTCATAAAGGTCGTGAACTATATGGAAACCCCTGTCCCTTGACATGTGTTTGCAGGCGAGGCAGATAGGCTGAATGAATTCATTTTGGGTGGACTGCAGGTGAGGGGTGGCTGTGAAGAACTTTCTCCACTCAAAGTAACGTGCGTACTCCTCGTCCTTCATGTTCAGCAGATAGGCAGCCAGTGACTTTGCATCAGGGAAATCATTTATGTGGATGAAGGCGTCAGAGGGAAGGAATTGCTCATAGTTTTCTCTCGGCGGACCCAAAACTACAGGGACCGTCCCCGCCACGAGGGGCCCGTTGACCTTCTCTGTGACGTAGTCTCTGTGGATGGAGTTCTCAAATGAGAGGTAAAACTTACAGCTAGCAATTGTTGAGTAGTACTCCTCATAACTTAAAGCGTGCCCAGTATAGGCTCGACCAAAGACATTGATGTTGATATGTTTAGATAGTTCACGATAATATTGTTCTCTCACAGCTGTTCCAGTTTGAGGGTTATTGTTACTGACTATCCAGCACACTAGTTTGTCTTTCTTGGGCAAAACAAAGTCCTCTGTGCTTTCAGTGTCTCTGATCGTGAGATCATTCCTCACATTGATGCCAGCATATCTTCTGTAGCTCAATGTTAAGTTGAACAGGTTGACCAGACCCGGTATCCTTCCTGTGTTCGTTGGCGATTCCACATGGAACCAAATCCACTTCTGAAAAGATGGACGTGGCTCCTGTGGCATGTTGTCCAAATTCCAGGCTATGTTTCTTTGGTAGAAAATGACTCCGTGTGCCTTGCTGTAGAGGGATCTATCATCTGTCAGAACACAGTTATCAATTTGGAAGTTGGTTAAGCACATTTTGAAATCAAACCTGACACCGAGGGGCCAGAACCACAGCAGGACTATGGGCTTTTCATCTGGATGTGGATCACGATGATTTTCAGCTAGTGCGAATTCAGGGGAACAAACAGGAGATGGAGGCTCAAAATAGAGAAAGAATGCCAAAATAGAGCCGAAGAGGCAGAAAGCCACTATAATTGTTATGCACCATGTTTTCTTGGAATCTGGTATCTTCATCTGTGGAAGTAGAGAATAAAGCAAAGAATTAGATATCTTCGTTGTCTCAGAAGCTGCAGGAAACAAGAGTTTAATTATTAGTAAAAAAGATTAACAAATCAAGGCTGTATAACATCGGGGGGATTGGTGGATAGATCTAACAAAAAGTGATCTTTCAGCCACAAGACCTCTGTTCATTCCTGGTAGAAGACAATGGAGATTCATTTTCATGTAACGACACTTACGTAGTTATTTGAACTCAAACAACGAATGTTTTGTTACCTAAACCTAATTTTATGTTTTCTGTAAAGACTGCATCTTATTTTGCAAAGACCGTATCCATGTTATGACCATTAACTGGCATTTGTTGCTGGCTTGACAACGGCCAAAATATGAGCACCCCACAACTGATGTATGAGAATACGTGAAACCTTATCATTGACTACAACATCCCGTCGTCCAATCAATGCTTAAATTTCTGTCATTTCCGTTGGTATTGATGGGATGTAGCGATTACAGACTTGATAAAAAAGGTTTTAAAATGTACTGCAATCTGTTCACTTTCAATGTGTTTGTGGATTATAAAGAAATACAGAAACTATCACACTCAAGGATTGCAACGGAACTTGAACTCTTATTTCCTGCTTCTGCCTCTGATTAATGAGTATTGTAGTTTCAAGGCTTGTCTACTCTGTTAATATTACGGATAAAATAATTCTTAGAGACTTGGGTTAAATAATAAAACAATGGTGTCCACAACATAAAGCTGAAAGGTCATTACTTTATCCAGGACAGTGAGGACATGATTTAACAAAACGCTTCCATCCCTGCTTCAATTTTTTTTATATTTACCAGTACGTTTTTTATTTTAGGAAAAGCAATTCCCTGTTGTTGTCGGGCCGTTAAGGACACATTACTTCAAAAACCACCAAGACTTTCAAGTTGTCTCTAAGGCCAAACAACCAATTCTAACAGTTATTTGGCATTAAAAATCTTTTAAAGTAATATAATTCATTATTATATTGATATTAATATCAATTATTATAGTGAGCAAAAGGCACCTGTAGATTATATAGGTCCCAAATATTTACTACTTTTTTAAAGCTAAAGTTTTAGAGATCAAACAGTCAATACTCACATCACCACTAAATAAAATACTATTTTTTCTTACCGTTTCAGAATATGAGGTATGGATGTCTCTTTTCTGGTAGGCATGGATCAGCTGTGTGACACTTCAGCAGATTCAAATCTCTTGGATAACTTCCCAAAGTCAGCAAGAATAAACCGTTGTCACACTTTTAACAACATTTAACCTGTAGATTGTGATCAGATTCACAGTGTCGTCCACACAAATAGAATCAATGAACAAACAGCTGAACAGCGTCCATTCAGAAGTTGTTTGCTCAGAGCACGTGAAACGAATGGATCCCCACCCCACTAAAACAAATGAGGGAACGCTCGTATGAGGTTTAACTCCTGGTTCAAGGACTCAAACAGACTTTGTACTGTGCGTTATGCAGGCTAGTTAAGCAAACACTGATAAGACGGAAACAGGGAGGAACTCAAAGCGAAACAGACAATGCTCTATAGCCTTATCCGGAGACTGTTCCTAAATCACAGATCATTTATTCATGTGCATCCCCATCAATCTTGTCCCACCCTGAAGTGGGTTTTTGTAAAAAAAAAAATGAAAGAAAAGCCAGAATGAACATTTGACACAACAGACAAGCTAAATACAACCTGCCAAAAGCCTCTTTGTCTGCATCTTAACTGGTCCTTCTTGATCATCTTTCAGCAATGCACAAACAGGGACATGCCAGGAATTAACATTTTTAGATGTGCTTTAGCTTCAGAAAATGTCCTGGGCTATTAGAATATGCCGACAGGCTAGCCGCTTGTCCCTGTTACATCACTCAAGGAGTTGCGGAAATGCGCGTGCAGCAAAAATAAAAAATAAAAGAGCCAAGCCGTCGTAGAGGAAAGAGCAACAGCAGTTGTTGTGAGTCACATGACGCAGGCAATGACGTGTGTTCGAGTTAAGTCGTCCAAGGTGTGGGAGCTTTTTAGATTGAATAAACTAAAAAAGTGTGTCAATGGCAAAATACGCAAAGTCAACCTAACATGGCACGGGAGCATAACGCTGTCCCTTTTTGATGTGAGGGACATTACTTAACTTGCACTACAATGATAGTAATAATATAATAAATAAATGAATGAAGCTTGAAGTGAACATGGGGGTGTGTTTCAGAGTGTATTTGAGTGTGAGAGTTTGTGAGTGTAATATAGAGAACAAGTTCTGACGTTAATAACAAATCCGGTGAAATTTTCTGATTTGTCATTATCTTTATTTTTTATTATTAATTATTAATTATTAATTATTATTATGTTCAAGGTGCAACCTGTACTTTCTAACATATTTTGCATGTGAATTTAGAGTTCTGTTTTTGAATAAAGTGTTGGAAATTAAAGCTTTTTATTGCTGTTTTTTATTTTTATTTGATTCATCGATTCATTGAATAAAGAATAGGCAGAATAATCGAATTTTTAAAATAATCGGTAGTTGCAGCCCTAGTCAACAGAACGTGAGAGGTAGCTGTAATGAACTTTCTCCACTTAAAGAAATGTGACTTTGCATCAGGGGAATCATTTATGTGGATAAAGGCGTCGGCGGGAAGGAATTGATCATTGTCTGCTCTCGACGGTCCTCGCCACAAGGGTCCTGTTAAACTTCTCTGTGATATAGTCTGTATGGATCGACCTCAAATCAGAGGTAAAACTTACAGCTAGCAATTGTTGAGTAGTACTCCTCATAACTTAATGCGCTGTACTAAAGACACTGATGTGTCAGAGCTTTTGGCACTATCGATTGACAGGTGTGAACAAAATAAATCACTGAATGGAACTATTTGTCAAATTTCTTAATTGCATTGTTAGACATAAATAACTAATCAATAAACATCTAAAATGTTTTATTCTTGTGCTCATAAAAAATAAATAAACATGTGATACATATTTTATAAAACACAATGTCTAAGGAGTTTTATCTCCTTATGTGTCCATAAAGGCAAATGTTAAGGACTGATTTAATAAAGATTTGGCCTTTTGAAAGACTCCTCATCTTGGGGAGACCACAGGAACTGAGCTTGAGGAAAGGTGAGAGCATGGAGAGGAGACACTATGGCGCTGAGCCGCCTGTAAAAGCTTACCAGGTGTAGGCTACTGATCCACAGCCGGAGCCATTTGTGAGATGAAGCTTTAACATAAAGATGGTTCTCCAGCAGGTGCTGGAGGACTTGGTGGACATGGCAGACAAGTGTTAAAGGAGGAGTGTTGAAGCCGGTCTTCCACTCGATGCCTTCTCTAATGCGGATCAGGTGATAAGCAGTTGTCAGGTCTAGCTTCGCGAAAATCTTGGCCTGTTGCAGTTGTTCAAAGGCTGATGACATGAGGGGCAGAGGGTTCCGATTCTTAATAGTAATGTCATTTAATGGTCCATAGTCAATACAGGTTAAAACAGGAAATCATGAGAACACATGAGACAGACCTGATTAAATAGCGTATCAAAGTTTCCTGGATATGACATAATTGGCTTAAATATAATTCCAAAAACAGCTTTTTCCTCTCGCAAATTACAAAAATGTCTTGACTACAAAAAATCTTAACTTAACGACAGGCTGAGTTTGTTGTTGAATTATGAGGTCATTTTGAGATTTGAGTTGATTTTTTTCCAGCGTTAGATAAATTAGATTTTATGGATTTATATAAAACACAAAGTTAATATCTTACTCCACACCAGGGACGCGTGGCCCTGCTGCGGCTTGTGGTGGCCCCGGACCCAGCTGATGCCCACGGCCCCGAGGACGATGCTCGCCACGCCGAGTCCCACCTCCACCACGGACAGCAGGAGCAGGCTCCACAGGATCTTGCGGCTGGAGCACATTCTGCCTCGGGCATCTCTCCAGCTGCAACAGGAGGCGGGCGGATGTCCCCACTTCTGCGATATTATGTTTAAAGAGAAAGTTTCTCTGCTTGCTTAAGTGCATATAACCTGCCGGGTGCTGTCCAAGGACACACACACACACACGCAGACACACACACACAGGGGATCCAAGAGACCAGGAGTCTCAGTCTCCGCCCACATGTGGAACCAATTGAAACTCCATGAAGCTGAAAGTCTTCATTGTTGTTAAATGGATTGAATCCATGCTTCTGTCAGTTGGTTAAACTTTGTGACTTGCAACGGTTTACATAGTAATCAGGAACCTAGACAGAATGCAAAGCAGAATCAAATGAGAGGATCAAAAGCTGCAATGGACTAAAACTAAAAAAATTGAATAATGTGAATGACAACTTTTCTGGGAGTTTGGAGCTACAAACTGAGTGGATATAATAACACTCCATCACGCATTAAAGGGGTTTACGCAAAATAGAAACATAACAAAAAAACGTATTTCTCAGTCGCATGCTGTCATCCAAACACCTCAGTTGGCTGTGGTCTGGTATCTGGAGATATAGGTCGGATGTCCTGTTCAGTCTATCTAGCAGTTGACAGGATTTCCCTGTGCTTGGTCGGAGCAACATAGAAGTCTGCTAGAGGGAGACACAGCACCTCAGAATGAATGAAAACAAGGTAAATAAATCGGTTTATTAATTAATGAAATGTCACCAAAAACCATTAGGATGAGACTACAAACGAAGCCCAGCACACAGAATATCTGTCGCCGGTGCATATATATATGATCACAGATCCAAAAGCAGGTTTACAAAAATGATTTGTTATTATCAAAGAATTGTTTAGTAAACCTGTCAATTGAAAATGAATGACAGCTAATGAGAAAGAGTTTCTAACTAAACAAGCAGAATGAAACCATCCTGGATGCACCTCATGCAGAATCAGCATCAGAAGCCTTTTATTGTCACATATGTTATACACAGAAGAATTTGTCTTTAAAGGTTGGTGCAATATAAGAATAGAATAAAATTAAATAAGATTAAGTAAGATAATATACAAGCAAAAATGAAAACAAGATGTAACAAGGAGCTCCTATTGCCTTTTGTACCACTGATGAGTCTTAGTTTTGTAGATACCTGACTCCTCCGTGGCGTGGCTGGGTAACCTGGGAGATGAGTGCAATAAGGTCACTTAGCTGAAACGTACATATATACATACATATGTATCTAACAGAAGCTCAAATGCTAAATCAGAAGGATAATTGAGGAAGAAAGAGCAAGAACAGAGTTATAAAAAGTAATAAAAGACACATAATATAAAACCACCTGAGTTTGAAAAAAGGAAAAGTATTACACATAACGTGAAAAATGTGTGTAGAATCCAAGTATATATTTTTTTGTTTCACTTTTTTAAAGGGTCTTCTCTCACAGAAATGAGAGTGAGTGAGTTTTGTAATTTACCTAAAGGATCATAGGCCACTTCATTGGCTGAAAAGATTCTGAATTTTTTAAAAGTAAGGAATTGTGAAAAATACAGGGCTGTTTTTCTTGTCATTAAAAGCTTTAACCATGAGAAAAGCCAAAGGTTACAGATTCTAAAGATCTCCTCTGAATAGATACCGATTTGTGTTGTAAAACATTTCAGGGGAACGATTAATCAATAACAGTGTTACAATAAAAGCCACTTATTCAGATCAGGTACAACTCTGTAATTATTGTAAATGCCGACGTGAAGACAAGCCTGGCAGATAGCGTGGGCAAACTTGTGCTTCTCGTCAGTAGGATGACGTATCGCAGTGAAGAATCGCCGCCAATTAAAGTATTTCATATAAGCCTCATTGTCCTTATCCAGCTTCTGGAGGAACTGAGCTAGTGCCAAGGCATTAGGAAAGTCGTTTACATGTATGAAGGAAGTACCGTAGGCAAAATCCTCATAGTTCTTTCTCGGTGGGCCTAAAACTATCGGCACGGTGCCAGATGCAAGAGGTCCGTTGAACGTTTCTGTAATGTAATCTCTGTTAATTGAATTCTCAAAGGAAAGGTAGAATTTGCAGCTGCTAATGGTCAGGAAATAGGTGTCCCCTTTGACAGAGGAGCTCTGGAAAACATCTACCTTGATGTGTTTTATTAGCTCTCTGTAGTAGCTGTATCTCTCCCCTGACTTTGTGGCGAGGTCTTCATCATCCACAATCCAACAAAGCAATCGTTCTTTTTTGGGCAGTGCAAAATTTTCATCAGAATTCCTCTTCTGAGTAAGTTGCCAGCGGACCTGGATATCTGAATCCTTCCTGTAGCTCAAGGTTAAGTTAAAAAGGCTTTGGATGCCTTCTATTCTGCTCGTGTTTGTATGGGTGCCGTTGTTGAACCAGATCCACCTCTGGAACTTTGGTCGAGGTGAGGTGGGAAGGTTGGAGAGGTCGTCCTGGATAGCCGCGTGGTACACCAAAACGTTATGAGCTCTGGAGTATAACGACCTGTCATCTGTGAGGGTGCAGTCGTCAATCTGGAAAAGCGTCTTACAGTCTTGAAAATCAAACTTTTTGTTTTCAGGCCAGAACCACAGCAGCATTAGAGGCCTGTCTGTCTTCGTGGTCAGTTGAGCTGAATGAACCGGAGGAGGTCGGCATTTTGGAGCAGGAGATGACTTCAAATACATCAAAACCAGGACTCCGATTCCAGCCACGAAAATGGTGGCTCGTAAAACCTTGAAGCCAAAGGCCATTTTAAACCTGCAAGAAGAGACGAATGGCTTTAGTTCTTCGGCAACACCCACAGGAATGTTTTAATTCTCAAACAAGTAAGAGAATTAAATAATAAGTAAATACGTTTAAAAAAATAACCCCTTCAGTAGCAGGTAACTTTCAAAATATTAATAATCATAAAAAACATTGAGACACCAGTGTAATGGAACCTATTTCCCAGATAAAGTAAAAAAAAGTCATTCAGCTGTATTGAATCTCCTGATTGAATCAAACGTGTAATCTGGTGGCTAAAATATAAAGCTACAGTGTCCGTATATTTTTGAGGACCTGAAGGATATGATTTGACGAAACATTTGATGAATAGTGAAATCCATATTTCGTAGTCCTCGCTGTTCTCACCTTTGCGGAGTTGGCCGGCTGGACGTCTCTTCCTGGTATGTCACCTGTGGCAGCCCTTTGACACTCACCTACCGATGTCCCGCACTGAAGCACAGGTAACCTTTTTATAGTTTGATGATTGTGGTCCGATTCGTTCACGGAGACGAAAATCAATGAGCGAACATGAGTGGAAGCTGTGTGGTCAGAGCACCTGCAACGTATCGACAACCCCACTCAGGAAAAAAAAACATACGTAAAGTGTCAAATACAAAGTTGAACTTCGGGTTCAACGAGTCGAACCAACTTCCTCAAAATGTCTCGTCATAGAACACGAGCCCCACCTTCTGAGAAAAGGTGTCGGAGCTACTACTAATCCAAATAGTAGATTAAAACCATTTGTGGCAAACACAACACTGTGAGCACACAACGACTAGTTCCGGCTGGTTGCGCGCGCGTGCGCGTGTGTGGAATAGATCAGATAACAATAAACACATAGAACGATGCAAAAGGCTGGCAAAACCGAAGACATCCATATGTCGTGTTTTAGATGCATGTAGTTTATTTATCCCCTGGTGGGGAAATGGAGAGACCGCGAGATCCCTCTTATGGCGTAACTCGATCCGCACCCAACAACGGGCTGCAGAGTATGGAATGCCGTTTTATTCCAAATTAAATGTATTTCAAATGCATTTCATTTGTTTATGTATTTATTCATTTATTTAATTTGGAATAAAACGGCATTCCATAGCCGAGCTGTCTTTTGTTTTTTATTGACCTGAGGATGTGTACAAAGGATTTATTAACATCAAAAGTGTTGTTTTTCAAACCATATATTTACCACATATAAAAACGAAAAGATGAAGACCATTCGTTATTTACACAATGTGCCTGTTTGTACCTCACAATGACAAACTACCATTACAACAATTTATTTTCAAACACATGTAGTATATATACAAACAAACCAGAAACGACTGACTATTTATGGTTTTAGTTTATAGTGTGTTTTTTCAACTGTCCCACCACACAGGCACAAACTGCTGACTTCAAAATCGTCCACCAGCGTTTGTCACTATTAATGTGATATTACAAAAAAAAATTGTGAATGCACTTAACCGGATCATATTCATATTTATCTAATCCACAAAGGTCTGAAGCTCCGTGAGCCTTGATCACTGCTCTCCCAACTCACTGAAAGTGCTTCGCGGAATGTCATCTTTCTCTCTCTGTTTTTGCTCTCTTCTCTCTGAGCTGCTGAGAGAAATGAAATGAAATTGGAAGCTGGAGTTGGTAGGTTGAGTGCAGAACGAGTATCCCTGTTGTGAAGCCCCAGAAGCCCTAGAGGTCACAGAGTTGCCACACAGAGGCCACTGGGTTGTCCCCGCTCGCCCCCACACGGAACCCCACCCAACCCGCGGAACCACTCACACTCTTTCCGCCGGACTTGAGATCGAAGTGGGCAGTATCTGGTCCAAACCTAAAATTAGCCCCTGCCTTAAGAAAACGGGTGCATGTTTTGACTAGAGTAGGGGTGGCTCATGTGTCTCAAATAAAAAAATTAATTAAAGAAAAGGGATTTACGGCAGCTGACTTCCGCCCACACAGCGTGCCGTTGTAATGGTCGTGCCGGTCTTGCCACTGAATTACTGGCAGTTTGCACTCACTTGCCACTGCGTGTCACTGCCACATGGAGGATCTCGGGTTTGCTGGGGAAATGTGTGTGTAGCAGCAGGTAAGGCTACCTGCTACATAATACATAAAAGTATTTTGTAAGGAATTAAAATGCTCAAAATATGCATAACACTGCCACATTACATTTAATCAGATCACATTTGATTTTATGTTTATCTTATTTTGGTGGTATGCACAGCTTTAAGTGCTTCTACTCTTCCTACATAAGCGGACACAAAGAAAACACTTCATAAATGCATTTTTCTGTACCATAGTCTTTCCTCCACTTTAAGTAGAAGAATAAAAAAGCCACGTTGTTCAACACAACTTGTGCCTGTTAATGTTGAGGTACAGTCTGCCCTCACAATATCATGGTGTAATAATGCTGTGTTCTATTTGAATATAAAATGTATACATGCCAATTTGATAAATAAAATACTCAATTAACCAGAAAAACTACATTTAAATGTTAGTTGTGTATCTCAATTAAACTATAATAGTTGTTAATCTAAACAAGTAAGATATGTTGTGCACATTTAACACAACTAAAAAGCTGCCACGCCACATTGAGACACGCCCCGAGCTCATCTGAGACATGCAGAGAGGACGTGCAGGAAAAGCATCCAGATATCTTAATTTACAAATAATACTGGGTATATTCCATGTTTCAAAAACACAAATGAACAGATTGACTATTTGTAGAAGGTATTTTTAATATAAACAAAAAAACGACACTCTTTTTTTTTTTGTTGCTCAGGGTGGGGCAACGCCCCATTGCTCTCTATGGACCAGCCGCCACTGAACAAAAGCCAGAATGAACAATTGACACGACTAACAAGCTGAACACAACCTGCCAAAAGCCTCTTTGTCTGCATCTCACCTGGTCCTATTTGATCATATTTCATCAAGGCACAAACAGGGACATGCCAGGAATTAACATTGTGAAATGTGCTTTAGCTTCAGGAAACACACTGAACCTTTCAGTGGGGGAGGACTACAGGTTGATAAAATAAGAGTTTGAAGGTGACTATTAAAATGTTAATATTAAAAAAAACAAAAAATTACTGGCTAGCTCCTTTTCCCTTTTACAGTCTTCAAGCTAAGCTAATTTTCTAAAAAAGGGACAATAAATTCCAAAAAGTACAATAATTCCCTGATCACATCTACTTAATTCAATCAGGAGAGACTTGTGCAGAAGTGCCAAACATTTATTACACCATAACATTGAAATAGTGCACAGTCTGGCGATAGGACTCCATCTTGAGCCAACATCAAGGGACATTCTCTTTATCATCCGAAGTACCAGTCATAAAGGTCGTGAACTATATGGAAATCCCTGTCCCTTGCCATGTGTTTGCAGGCGAGGCAGATAGGCTGAATGAATTCATTTTGGGTGGACAACAGGTGAGGGGTGGCTGTGAAGAACTTTCTCCACTCAAAGTAACGTGCGTACTCCTCGTCCTTCATGTCCAGCAGAAAGGCAGCCAGTGACTTTGCATCAGGGAAATCATTTATGTGGATGAAGGCATCAGAGGGAAGGAATTGCTCATAGTTTTCTCTCGGCGGACCCAAAACTACAGGGACCGTCCCCGCCACCAGGGGCCCGTTGACCTTCTCTGTGATATAGTCTTTGTGGATAGAGTTCTCAAATGAGAGGTAAAACTTACAGCTAGCAATTGTTGAGTAGTACTCCTCATAACTTAAAACATTCCCAGTATAGGCTTTACCAAAGAGACTGATGTTGATGTGTTTAGATAGTTCACGATAATATTGTTCTCTCACAGCTGTTCCAGTTTGAGGGTTGTTGTTACTGACTATCCAGCACACTAGTTTGTCTTTCTTGGGCAAAACAAAGTCCTCTGTGCTTTCAGTGTCTCTGATCGTGAGATCATTCCTCACATTGATGCCAGCATATCTTCTGTAGCTCAATGTTAAGTTGAACAGGTTGACCAGACCCGGTATCCTTCCTGTGTTCGTCGGCGATTCCACATGGAACCAAATCCACTTCTGAAAAGATGGACGTGGCTCCTGTGGCATGTTGTCCAAATTCCAGCCTATTTCTTTTTGGTAGAAAATGACTCCGTGGGCCTTGCTGTAGAGGGATCTATCATCTGTCAGAACACAGTTATCAATTTGGAAGTTGGTTAAGCACATTTTGAAATCAAACCTGACACCGAGGGGCCAGAACCACAGCAGGACTATGGGCTTTTCATCTGGATCACGATAATTTTCAGCTAGTGCGAATTCAGGGGAACAAACAGGAGGTGGAGGCTCAAAATAGAGAAAGAATGCCAAAATAGAGCCAAAGAGGCAGAAAGCCACTATAATTGTTATGCACCATGTTTTCCTGGAATCTGGTATCTTCATCTGTGGAAGTAGAGAGTGAAGCAAAGAATTAGATATCTTCGTTGTCTCAGAAGATGCAGGAGTTTAATAATTATTTAAAAAGATGAACTAATCATGACTGTATAACATCGGGGGGATTGGTGGATAGATCCAACAAAAAGTGATCTTTCAGCCACAAGACCTCTGTTCATTCCTGGTAGAAGACAATGGAGATTAATTTTCATGTAACGACACTTCCGTAGTTATTTGAACTCAAACAACGAATGTTTTGTTACCTAAACCTAATTTATGTTTTCTGTAAAGACTGCATCTTATTTTGCAAAGACCGTATCCATGTTATGACCATTAACTGGCATTTGTTGCTGGCTTGACAACGGCCAAAAAATGAGCAATTTTCTAAAGACACCCCACAAACTGTGTTATGAGAATACGTGAAACCGTATCATTGACTCCAAAATCCCAGACGTCCAATGAATTTGTAAAATTCATCTCATATTTATGTCATATGAATTGCAATTGAAGGGATGGAGCGAGAGCTTACAGGTTTTTAAAATGTACTGCAATCTGTTCACTTTCAATGTGTGTGATGATTATACAGAAATACAGAGACTATTACACTTAAGGATTGCAACAGAAATAGCATTTTGTCTTTTAGGCATTTGAACTCCTCCTATTTCCTGCTTCTGCCTCAGATTTATGGGTTTTGTTGTTTTAAGACTTGTCTACTAAGCTAAAATTACGGATAAAACATTTCTCTAACACTTGGGTTAAATAATAAAAAATAGTGTCCATAACATAAAGTGTACATTATCTAGGACAGTGAAGATATGATTTGGTATGAATGGTGAAAATGCTTCTTGCCCTGCATCAATAGTTTTTGTATTCATTAGTACATTTTTTATTTTTGCCAAAGCAATTGTGCTTTGTTTTTTGGGGCCATTAAGGACACATTACCTTCAAAACCACCAAGACTTTCCAGTTGTGTCTAAGGCCAAACAACCAATTCTCACAGTTATTACTCTAACTATTATATAGTATAAATATTCAATTAAAATGATTTATTATAATATTGATATTAATATGAATTATTATAGTGACCAAAAGGCAGAACAACAGCTGTTGTCCCCCCAAAAATTACTTTGTAATGCTTAAGTTTTAGAGATCAAACAGTCAATATTTACTACACACATCTACACACATCTACACAGAATAAAATATTATCTTCTTACCGTTTCAGTTTATGAGGTATGGATGTTTTTTTCTGGTCAGCAGTGGGCCAACTGTGACAGCTGTGTGAGAGTTCAGCACAATCAAAAATCTTGGATAACCTCCCAGAGTCAGCAAGAAAAAAACGCTGTCACACTTTGAACACCCTTCTGGTGATGGATCATTGTGGTTAGATTCCCTGTGTCGTCCACACAAACAGAGTGAACGGCTCCAAGGTTAAAGTTGTTTCCTCAGAGCACTTAAAAAGTAGGAAAAACCCACTTCCAGCAAAAACAAAATGAAATGCAAGCATCTATTACAAAGTGTAACATGGTTCAACGAGTTAAACCTACTTCCTTGTGAGGTCTTGTAATAGTATACGAGCCCCGCCTCCTGAAAAAAGGTGTTGGCTCGTCTGTTGAAACTCTCCGTATCTCCTGCATTGAATGAGAAACGAGTTTGACTCGATGAACAGCTTACAAGTTAAATAGACCTGCATACAGCAGATTCCTCTCATTCTTCTTGAATGAAATAAAAAAAATGGTGGCAAACACAACAGGAAGAAAATAGAACGACTAATTCTGGTGTCTCTGGAATAAAAACATAGAACGATGCAGAAGGCGAAAACATCCATATGTAGTGTCGCGGGAGCAAAGCAAGGACCAGACTTGAGACTTTAATCAAAGCAATTTGACAATGTTTATTTGTGACAGTCATACGTGCACGGACCTGTTTCAAAGCTGTCTAGCAACAACAATGAAAGGGCGCTTAATACAAAGTGCACTCGGATTATATAGTCTTTAAGAGCATTTTTGATTGGTTCACTATGATGGAGGCGGCTCCTTGTTTATGACCTTCGGAGAGCGCCATTGGAGCACAGGGATGTCCATCCCTTCAGGCTCTCGGCTCATCACGTCTCCCGTTGTTCATGAGCTCACTGCATACTTAAGATGTTTTGTGTGTGAAACATGTTATTCTCAATATTCTGTTTCATCTACATTTGACCCTGAGAGTGTGTGCAGCCTTTTTATCAAAATGTTCATGTGCTCCGGGTCATGCACGGCCTCCACTCATTATTATTATTCAATTATTGTTCAAGTGTAACTGCAGTCTAGCGTGAGCATGCATGATTATATTTAATACTCAACAGTAGTGTTTTAGAAGATGAATTGTTTATTCATCCCCAGGGGGAATTTTGTGTGTAGCAGCAGGGAAGGTTACATATTTAACGTAATGGATATAAAAATAAATAATATATAAATACAACTATGAACAGTGTATGTTAGTATATATTGACAGGGTGTGGATTTGTGTCTGTTTCATTTGGAAGTTTTTTGTCTCTTGTGTTCCTGGGTTAGCTTCACTTCCTTCCCCTATGATCGTGTCTCCCTGATTGTTTTCACCTGCACCCTACCTGTGTACACGGTGTGACCGGATGAGGGTTTTCCCCTCCCTCTTTCCTGTACACAGGGGTGTGGACCAGCACACCTCGGGCTAATTCTAATTGATTGGGAGAGGCGGGGATATTACTTAAGCCTCTGGTGTGTGTGGACTCATCCTGTTGTCTTCTCCTGCTGGGTGTCTGTGGAGACGTGTCCGGGAGGCGCGCTTTACGTTTTGGCCGCTGCCCTAGGTCAACATTCTGCTGTGGTGCGCGACCCTGTCTGGGTCATGGATGTCCCCGTGTGGGTGGATGTATGCCTGGACTGCTGGTGTTCGGTGTCTCGTGTGGGCCGCTGTCTGTGAGTGTGTGCGCAAGGTGGGTGCCACCGCCGGGGTCTGTGGGCAGCTTGACCTGTAATTCGCTGGACCGGGCTGCAGCCTTGGACATGCTGTTGTGGGGCTATCCTGGTGCCACGACCAATTAATGGGCCAATCTTCCCCGGCGCGCTCCCCCCCCCCTCACTGAGACTGTTCTTGATACCGGCTAAAAACCTGAAGAACTGGTACAAATGTGGCTCTCTATATTGGGTGAACTGTTGGGCATATTACATGTGGTTTTTTTTTCCTTTTTTTGTTTGCATTTTCTTTATTATGCATGCTGGTTTATTGATTTGAATTGTTTGTTTATTGTTTTCTTTATAGTCCTCAAACTCCTTATCGCAGAACATATTGCCATTTTAAAAGAGTATTAAACAAATAACTATACTTTTATAATTATCTTATGGTCTCTGACCCCTGATTTGGTGAACGGCTCTGCGTGCCTTAATAAGAATGGTCTTGGGCCTATCCCAAGTGGCGTTGCTGGCGATTATTATTCCTTCTGGAGTGTCATAGGAAGCGCGTATTGCCACAACTGTAAAAAAAAAACGTAAAAAGAAGGTCAAATGACTGACAGCCGCTGCAAAATCTAACCTGTTACTTTGAGTGCGCAGTGATATGTAACGCTCGGGTCAATGTGAACAGGTACTGTACATTATCGGTCAATAATGTACATTGTGTGAATCCCTCTCAACCAAACAGAATGCTGGATTTCATCTACCCATATTAGATATAAATATACATATATTTTATTATATTTATCCTTTTATCAAATCTATTAGAACATGTATGTATGTATGTATGTATATATATATATATATTAGGGCCGGGACTTTAACGCGTTAATTACGATAAATTAATTACAATGTGAATTAAGATTAATTAATTACACAAAAAATAACACATTAAACAATTTTTACACTTATTTTTTGCACCGCGGAACGTTTCTCACTGGATGAGTTTCGGCGGACCGATTATACTGGAGCACCAACTAGCGTTCATGACTTCAGACAACAACAAACCACAGTGAACATGAACGAAGAAGCTGACGAGACCGTGTCGGTTGGCCCCGTGAATGGGACATTTTATTATAATAAACACACGGATGGACAAACTGTGACAGCTGTGTGACACTTCAGCACAATCAAATATCTTAGATAACTTCCCAAAGTCTGTGTAACCTCCTGTAGATTGTCTATTGTGATCAAATTCAGTGTCTTCCACACAAACAGAATCAATGAACAAACAGCTCAGCTAAATGCTTGAAAAAGTGGCATGTGAATATTGTCCTGCTCTTTTATTCATATGATAACGCTAAATGTACGAAAACTGCACAGGATTTTAGAATGTGCAACATTTTACAAACAGCGCCCCATACGATGCACTCGATGAGACAGAGTAGATCGCTGATGGTATATAAACAACATAAAGCAAGAAAATCCCTTTGTGTGTGTGTGTGTGTGCCGGCTCAAGCGAAAGGCATGCAACCTAGAAACGTGCACTTCTGCCGACTGCTGGTCATACGGCTCCACATCACTCAGATCACACCTGGAGATACAGAAAGAGAAAAGAGGCCACTTAATGTTCACTAATGTGACATTGTAAACCGTCGGATTGTAAAACATTCAAAAGGACACACAAAGAGAAAATGGGATATTTAGGTGGATTAGGTAGTTCATGGCCGGATGAAGGGTGGCTAGCTCTATTCCCTGTGTCGTCCACACAAGTAGAATCATTAAACAAACGGCATTAACAGATCTGGACCAAGTTGTGTGCTCAGAGCACCTACAACATATGGAAAACTCAGCCCTCAAAAACAAATGATAGCCCGGGGATGCGTACAAAGTGGAACTTCTGGTTTAACCAGTCAAACCGACTTTCTTACCCGGTCTTGTAAAATAGTTTGAGCACCACTTCCTAAAAAACATATTTTAAACAAGTGTAGAAATGAATATATTAACTCAGAAGTTTTAGTCTGAATGTTAATCCCCTTCTCTGTGAACAAATAAAACGTTTAATACTCATTAGTTCTTGTCATCCTTCTATAAAAAATATATAACTATTTTAACCGTTTGTGGCAAACACGACACGACAAACGCACATTTCATCACTGTTCTGCATTCCTGAGCCCCGCATCGTGTGTGTGATGCTGGGTGTACATCATTATGGTGATTATTAGAGATGAGCGAGTACAGCATTATCTGTATCTGTTGAACCATGTGAATTATCTGTATCCGTATCTGTACTCGGACTGGGCGGGGCCTAACCCTGAAGTGGGCGGGGCTTAACCCGAAAGTAGGAAGCATTTACCCGTAAATTGTCGGGTTAAGCCTTTCGCGGTTAAAACAGCATTCCTTCTTAATTCTTATCACTGATGATCATGAGAGAGAGGGGGAGTGTGTGTGTGGCTTAATTTGTAATATTAATATTTAGTTATTTAACACAACTAGTCAACGTCAGACACTGAGTGCGTGAAGAGATCCAGCAGACGGTAAAAAAACTGATGAGAGAGAGAGAGAGGGAGAGAGAGAGGGAGAGAGAGAGGGAGAGAGGTCAGTGCGTGAAGTAAAAAAAAAAAACTGGTTAGAGCCAACTGAAAAAAAAAACTCCCGACAGGCAGAGACGCAACGCGAGTCGCATTCTTAAGCACCACGTCTTAACAAGCCCAACGTTTACCTGAACTCTACTAGTTAAGAACAACAAACCGAAGTAAAAAAAAAAGGCGAAGAAATCGTTTAAATTTATCGGGAAAGACCCGCGAACCTGCTGACTGAGGGAGGGAGAGAGGAGTTCTGTGTGTGAGTGAGCCGAGCGGGACACAGCAACAGAAACAGTGTGTGTGTGTAGGGGAGGAGCTCTGTGACTACCAGCCAATCACAGAACGCAGACACAGACAGCTACCCAATGAGGACTTTTATTCAATCCGAGCACACTCGTATTACTCGTATAATACTCGTGCTCGGCAAAAGTGCTTTATCCGTACCGGATACTCGTTTCAGCCGAGTATCCGGCTCAACTCTAGTGATTATGTTCGCGCTCTGGATGCACGCTGCGAGACACCGTACTCGAGGAAGTGCACATGCGCAGCGGGGATCAGCGCGCGCACCGCTCCCTGCAGAGTGGAGTCGTGTAACCTGTAAGACACGACGGTATGCAAGTGGAATAGTTCGAGAAATTAGTGAAATAAAACACCAGGCTTGGATTTAAAGTAAGGGCTCGTCACTCATTTCGACAGTGGGTATATCAGCAAACAATCATAACAAGGCAAGAGGGAAAGGCCGAAAGCAAATCACACAGAAACACAACTAGCAATTTATTTATTTATTTAAATCAGCACATGAATAACACCATGCACATTCCCCATCAATCTTCTCCCACCCTCAGGGGGGTTTGTAAAGAAATGAAACAAAAGCCACAATGATCATTTGACCCGACAAACAAGCTGAACACAACCTGCCAAAAGCATCTTTATCTTCATCTCACCTGGTCTTACTTGTTTAAGAGCAAGATGTGCTTTAGCTTCAGGAAACACAATCAACCTTTCAGTTGGGGAACACTACAGGTTGACAAAGTAAGAGTTTAAAGGAGGTCATAAAAATGTTAATATTAACAGAGGAAGAATACCTGCTAGCTGCTTTTCCCTTTTCCAGTCTTCAAGCTAAGCTAATTTTCTACAAGAGGGACAATAAATTCCAAAACCGTATGATAATTCCCGTTGATCACATGTACTTTAAACAGAAAGTGTGCATCCACATGGTTGAGCCAACATCAAGAGACGTTCAATTTGATGTTTTCATTCAAAGTACCAGTCATAAAGGTCGTGAACTATATGGAAATCCCTGTCCCTTGACATGTGTCTGCAAGCGTGGCATATAGGCTGAATGAATTCATTTTGGACGGTCAGCAGGTGAGGTTTGACTGTGAAGAACTTTCTCCACTCAAAGTAACGTGCGTATTCCTCGTCCTTCATGTTCAGCAGAAAGGCAGCCAGTGACTTTGCATCAGGGAAATCATTTATGTGGATGAAGGCATCAGAGGGAAAGAATTGGTCATAGTTTTCTCTCGGCGGACCCAAAACTACAGGGACCGTCCCCGCCACCAGGGGCCCGTTGACCTTCTCTGTGATATAGTCTCTGTGGATAGAGTTCTCAAATGAGAGGTAAAACTTACAGCTAGCAATTGTTGAGTAGTACACCTCATGACTTAAAACGTTCCCAGTATAGGCTTTACCAAAGAGACTGATGTTGATGTGTTTAGATAGTTCACGATAATATTGTTCTCTCACAGCTGTTCCAGTTCCAGGGTTTTTGTTACTAACTATCCAGCACACTAGTTTGTCTTTCTTGGGCAAAACAAAGTCCTCTGTGCTTTCAGTGTCTCTGATTGTGAGATCATACCTCGCATTGATGCGAGCATATCTTCTGTAGCTCATTGTTAAGTTGAACAGGTTGACCAGACCCGGTCTCTTTCCTGTGTTGGTCGGCGATTCCAGATGGAACCAAATCCACTTCTGAAAAGCTGGACGTGGCTCCTGTGGCATGTTTTTCATATTCCAGTCTATGTTGTTATGGTAGAAAATGACTCCTTGTGCCTTGCTGTAGAGGGATCTATCATCTGTCAGAATACAGTGATCAGTTTGGAATTTGGTTAAGCACATTTTGACATCAAACCTCACATCCAGGGGCCAGAACCACAGCAGGACTATGGGCTTCTCATCCTGATCAAGATGATTTTCCGCAGGTGTGATTTTAGGGGAACAAACAGGAGGTGGAGGCTCAAAATAGAGAAAGAATCCCCAAATAGACCCGAAGAGGCAGAAAGCCACTATAATTGTTATGCACCATGTTTTCTTGGAATCTGGTATCTTCATCTGTGGAAGTAGAGAGTGAAGCAAATAATTAGATATTTAAATTATCTCCACATTAACTCCATGTTATGACCATGAACTGGATTTGTTTACAGATTTGATAAAAAATAATTTTACTTTTCTCCGAGACCTCCAAGATGATTAAATGTGTGTAGTTTTGTGTTTTTAAATGACACTAACAATTAAACAACAGTGTCTAACATAAACGTTTCCTAAAGTGATTACTCATTTCTTATTTAGTTCTTAGAAGAAAAACAAACATTCATTACTCGACATTAATCAAGACAAATTTCAAAATGTGCGATTAATTCGATAATTTCTTTAATGTATTGAAACATTTTTCCGAGACACGGTTAAAATAATAAAATATTGTGTCCATAACTTAACAGCGAGGACATGATTTGACAAAACCTTTAGTGAATTGTGAAAATGCTTCCTCCCCTGCCTCAATATGTTTTTTTGTATTTATTAGTAAATTTCTTATTTCAGGCAAAGTAATTGCTCGTTGTTGTCGGTCGATTAAGGACACATTACTTCAAAAACCACCACGACTTTCAAGTTGTGTGTAAAATCATCGTAAACACTGATTATAATAGTGAGCTAAAGGCAGAACAACAGCTGTAGATTAAATATTTTTGTCCCCAAAAAAAACACGTTCTTAAGGGTAAAGAGATGAAACCGTCAATATTCACATCACCGATGAATAAAATATTATTTTCTTACCGTTTCAGAGTATGAGGGCTGAATGTCTCTTTCTGGTCAGCAGTGGACAAACTGTGACAGCTGATCACAATCAAATATCTTAGATAACTTCCCAAAGTCAGTTTAACCTCCTGTAGATTGTCGATTGTGATCAAATTCAGTGTCTTCCACACAAACAGAATCAATGAACAAACAGCTCAACAGCTTGCAGGTTGGGCTTTGTGTGTTTAGAGCACCTAAAACAAATGAGAGACAAAAGTCGTGTGAAGCTTAACTTCCGGTTTAAGGAGCCAAATGTACTTCGTGCTGTGCGTGATACAGGATAACTAAATAATAGAACAAGGAAACGGGGAGGAACACATGTCCTTTGTTCTAAATGCTATCATGATCTGCGGACTGGGAGGATCAGCAGCTTTTAACACTGCGAGTATCACTATGGAGTAATGTCAGGTCATGCTGTGCCTGCACAGAAAGTAAGTTAATGAACATGAAAAGGAAGATATCGTGCTTTAAATTCATTACATTTATCATCATTATTCCCTTGCAAAATATTGTGAGACAGTAAATGTACAATAAGCGTCTAAAATGATAAGCTCAATCTTTTTTAGATGAAAGTTTTCTACCCTTTATCAGCCGAGGATCATTACATTTACAGGGAATACATCTGTATTTAGATATACATATGATTTAAAAATCACTTGACAGTACGGTAAAATTCTGCATTACATATTTTGTACTTTCACTAAAATGCATTAAGTTCAAATTGGCATTGTTAACCGTCTTTTTTTCTTCAGTCAAGGAACCAGAGTAAGATGGGTGAGGTTAGATTTCACCTCTTACTGATGACTAAAGGAAAGCAGCCAAACCTGAGAGGAAGAAGGTGTGTATCAGTGTGTATGTGTGGGATATGCTCGGGGTGGCAGTAAAAGGAGAAGGAAGGAGAAGGAAGGCGGTGGGGGGGAACGAGCTGAAGGATGAAAGCAGAGAGAGAGGAGAAGACGATGAAAAGAGATTGTTCAATCAATCTATAGATTCTCACTGAGTGAGGAAAACAAAAAGCTCAGACTTCAAGCAAACAAATAAGCTGAAGCAGTGTCTTAAACAGCTAATTCATACTGACTTGCCATCTTGGCTTGCTGCATGAATTACCGTAAATACTGTAATTGTCAGTCGTCATGTCTGACATTTAAACTCAACATTTAGATTTACATTTACATTAAACATTTACATTTAGATTTAACATTTAACATTGACATTTACATTTAACATTTATTATTTAACAACTTTGTGTTACTGCCAAACATTGTACTTGGAAAAGTTGTTGAATGTATTTACATGATTCTGTCTCTAAATGCTTGAAAAAGTGACATGTGAATATTGTCCTGCTTTTTTTATTCATATGATAACGCTAAATGTACGAAAACTGCACAGGATTTTAGAACGTGCAACATTTTACAAATGGCGCCCCATACGATGCACTCGATGAGACAGAGTAGGTCGCTGATGGTATATAAACAACATAAAGCAAGAAAATCCCTTTGTGTGTGTGTGTGCGCCGGCTCAAGCGAAAAGCATGCAGCCTAGAAACGTGCACTTCTGCCGACTTCTGGTCATACGGCTTCACATCACTCAGATCACACCTGGAGATACAGAAAGAGAAAAGAGGCCACTTAATGTTCACTAATGCGACATCGTAAACCGTGGGATCGTAAAACATTCAAAAGGACACACAAAGATAAAATGGGATATTTAGGTGGATTAGGTAGTTAATGGCCGGATGAAGGGTGGCTAGCTCTATTCCCTGTGTCGTCCACACAAGTAGAATCATTAAACAAACGGCATTAACAGATCTGGACCAAGTTGTATGCTCAGAGCACCTACAATATATGGAAAACTCAGCCCACAAAAACAAATGATAGCCCTGTGATGCATTCAAAGTGGAACTTCTGGTTTAACCAGTCAAACCGACTTTCTTACCCCGGCTTGTAAAATAATTTGAGCACCACTTCCTGAACAACATATTGTAAACAAGTGTAGAAATGATTGTATTAACTCAGAGGTTTTACTCTGAATGTTAATCCTCATCTCTGTGAACAAATAAAATGTTTAATAATCATTAGTTTTTCTCATCCTTCTATAAAAAATATATAACTATTTGAACCGTTTGTGGCAAACACGACACGACAAACGCACATTTCATCACTGTTCTGCATTCCTGGGCCCCACATTGTGTGTGTGATGCTGGGTGTACATCATTCTGGTGATTATGTTCACGCTCTGGATGCATGCTGCGAGACACCATACTCGAGGAAGTGCACATGCGCACCGCTCCCCGCAGAGTGGAGTTGTGTAACCTGTAAGACACGATGGTATGCAAGTGGAATAGTTCGAGAAATTTGTGAAATAAAACACCAGGCTTGGATTTAAAGTAAGGGCTCGTCACTCATTTCGACACTGGGTATATCAGCAAACAATCATAACAAGGCAAATGGGAAAGGCCGAAAGCAAAACAGATCCATCTCAAGCTTGAGTCTCATCCGAGAACAGCTCCTTCATCACACAGAAACACAACTAGCAATTTATTTATTTAAATCAGCACATGAATAACACCATTTGCATTCCCCATTAATCTTCTCCCACCCTCAGGGGGGTTTGTAAAGAAATGAAACAAAAGCCAGAATGAACATTTTACCCGACAAACAAGCTGAACACAACTTGCCAAAAGCCTCTTTATCTTAGCACAAACAGAGACATGCCAGGAATTGCTTTAGCTTCAGGAAACACACTCAACCTTTCAGTTGGGGAGGACTACAGGTTGACAAAGTAAGAGTTTAAAGGAGGTCATAAAAATGTTAATATTAACAGAGGAAGAATACCTGCTAGCTGCTTTTCCCTTTTTCAGTCTTCAAGCTAAGCTAATTTTCTACAAGAGGGACAATAAATTCCAAAACCGTATGATAATTCCCGTTGATCACATCTACTTAAAACAGAAAGTGTGCATCCACATGGTTGAGCCAACATCAAGAGACGTCCTCTTTGATGATTTCATGTAAAGTACCAGTCATAAAGGTCGTGAACTATATGGAAATCCCTGTCCCTTGCCATGTGTTTGCAGGCGAGGCAGATAGGCTGAATGAATTCATTTTGGGTGGACAACATATGAGGGGTGGCTGTGAAGAACTTTCTCCACTCAAAGTAACGTGCATACTCCTCGTCCTTCATGTTCAGCAGAAAGGCAGCCAGTGACTTTGCATCAGGGAAATCATTTATGTGGATGAAGGCGTCAGAGGGAAGGAATTGGTCATAGTTTTCTCTCGGCGGACCCAAAACTACAGGGACCGTCCCCGCCACGAGGGGCCCGTTGACCTTCTCTGTGATATAGTCTTTGTGGATAGAGTTCTCAAATGAGAGGTAAAACTTACAGCTAGCAATTGTTGAGTAGTACTCCTCGTAACTTAAAACGTGCCCAGTATAGGCTCGACCAAAGACAGTGATGTTGATGTGTTTAGATAGTTCACGATAATATCGTTCTCTCACAGCTGTTCCAGTTCGAGGGTTATGGTTACTGACTATCCAGCACACTAGTTTGTCTTTCTTGGGCAAAACAAAGTCCTCTGTGCTTTCAGTGTCTCTGATCGTGAGATCATTCCTCACATTGATGCCAGCATATCTTCTGTAGCTCAATGTTAAGTTGAACAGGTTGACCAGACCCGGTATCCTTCCTGTGTTCGTCGGCGATTCCACATGGAACCAAATCCACTTCTGAAAAGATGGACGTGGCTCCTGTGGCATGTTTTTCAAATTCCAGCCTATGTTTTTTTGGTAGAAAATGACTCCGTGTGCCTTGCTGTAGAGGGATCTATCATCTGTCAGAACACAGTTATCAATTTGGAAGTTGGTTAAGCATATTTTGAAATCAAACCTCACACCGAGGGGCCAGAACCACAGCAGGACTATGGGCTTCTCATCTGGATCACGATGATTTTCCGCAGGTGTGAATTTAGGGGAACAAACAGGAGGTGGAGGCTCAAAATAGAGAAAGAATCCCAAAATAGAGCCGAAGAGGCAGAAAGCCACTATAATTGTTATGCACCATGTTTTCTTGGAATCTGCTATCTTCATCTGTGGAAGTAGAGAGTAAAGCAAAGAATTAGATATTTAAATTATCCATTAACTCCATGTTATGACCATGAACGTCTCTCGGTTACGTATGTAAGGGAACGAGACGCTGCGTAAAGACGCTGTGGGAACGCCCCTGCGTGACCGCGTCATGAAGGACGTGTGAAAATTAACCAATGGCGAGCTGGTACGTCATAGTGGGGACGCCGGACCAGGGCGCTATAAAGGGACCAGAAGGGCAGGACCATTCATCTCTGAAAGGCTGAATCGAGTGCCACGGGCAGGCCGGGAGTATGGCAGAACATTTACGCAGCGTCTCGTTCCCTTCAGGGAACGAAGGTTACATACGTGACAGAGAGACTTTCCCTATCAGGGAACTCGAGCTGCGTCAAGACGGTGTGGAAACACTTATACCCACTCACCAAAAGGGCAGGTGACCGTGGTGTGAAGTTTTTTTAAAAAAAGGCACACTCGACGAGAGCACCAGTGCTCAAGGCGAGGGTCAGTCCACGACAGGAGGGCTTCTGCAGCCGCCATACCCCGATAGAATGGGCCCGGACAGCCGACATGCGGGCTGACCGGCCGATACATAAGCAAGTGTCATGGCCTCAACCATTCACTTTCTGCGGCTCTGTTATACGCCTGGTCCGACGTCAGGAACGGAGGACAGGGTGCCACGAGGAAGAGAGATGCCTAAAGGCAGACAGGTGAACGACCTGTGGAAAACATAGCAGGACCTCCAGTACTGACCGACCGGGCAGTTAACTGGGTCCTTAGTTGTTCCTACAGCAGGTGGCACCATCTACTGGCATAAGCCCTCCTAGTGGCGGGGCTCTGGAGTAGGAGGTGGTCTCTATGACCTCAGTCGAGAGACCGGACCTTAAAAGGGCGGGCCCTCTCAAGGACCACGCCCATTGCTTCCAAAACTCAGGGCGGGGGTAAACTATGGACCCCGACGCCTGAGACAGCAGGTCCGACCTGATGGGAATCTCCACCGGGGGGCCTGCGAGAAGCGATATTAGGTCCGCAAACTGTACGCGGGCCGTCCAGAACGGGGCTACTAACAGTAGGCTGACGCCATCCTGACGGACCCTATTTAGAACCCCTGGGAGCAGAGCAACCAGGGGGAAAGCGTACAGGCGCATGCTTTTTGGCCATGCCTGTCCCAAAGCATCCAAGCCGAGAGGGGCGGGGTGCGTGAGGGAGAACCACCGAGGACAATGAGTTGTCTCTGCGGAGGCAAATAGGTCCACATCGGCGCGGCCGAAGTGACACCAAAGGAACCCCACCGCCTCTGGGTGGAGTCTCCAGTGCCTCCATATGACCAGGGCCCTCAGGCAGCGCCGAGTGACTTTGATCAGGCGGTGCTGGTTCCCCCTTGGGGAGAACCCCTTGGTCTTGAGCCACCACTGCAACGGTCTCAAGCGCGAGGGATCCATTGGATGCCGCTGCCAGGAGACCTAACAGTTTCTGAAACTGTTTCACAGTGAGTGGCTGGCCTAGCCTAGCCTGCTGAACAGCAGAGTGGATCGAAACTACCCGAGCGCAAGACAGGTGTGCCCGCATCGTGGTCGAATCCCAAATTACGCCCAGGAAGGTGGTCCTACGTGCTGGGGACAGCACGCTTTTCCTGGTGTTGAGTCTCAGCCCCAGACGGTTGATGTGAGCGAGCACAACATCACGGTGTTGGGCCGCCAGGCGCTCGGAGGGCGCTAAAATCAACCAGTCGCCCAAGTAGTTGAAAATACGGATGCCCTGGAGACGCAATAGCACCAGAGCTGCATCCACGCATTTGGTGAACGTACGGGGTGAGAGAGCTAGGCCAAAAGGAAGGGAGGATGGGAACATGAAAGTAAGCGTCCTGGAGATCCACCGTGACAAACCAGTCCTTGGACCTGATTTGTGCCGCGATCTGTTTGAGAGTGAGCATCTTGAAGCTCAACTTCGCAACAGCGCGGTTCAAACGACGGATATCCAGAATTGGACGCAAACCCCCATCCTTCCTTGGAACAATGAAGTACCGGCTGTAATAGCCTGACTCTGTCTGGGGGGAGAACTCGTTCTACGGCTCCCTTCCGCAGCAGGGTCTGTACTTCTGGTTCCAACACCAGAGCCTTCTGGGGGTCTACCATCGTGGGTAGTACGCCCCGAAATCAAGGCGGCCGCCACCTAAACTGGATGGCGTCGCCGACATCGATTGTGTGCAGGACCCATCGAGATACGTTGGGGAGGGCTTGCCACTCACCCAAAAAGTTTCTCTGGGGCTCCAGCCCCTCGGGGCCGGTCACTGTAAATCCTAGGTCTACAGACACCCTGCAAACAGCGTGCTCTCCCGGAGAGTACCGGGGGGAAGGGAGCACCGGAAGTGCAGTGGCACCCTACCACCTCCGGTGGGGGTCACTTTCCGGGCCCTGACCCTTACGGTGTCAGGGCCTATTGGACGAAGTCCTCTCCGCGGCGGCCATCCTCAGACCAGTCCGGCCGCGAGAGAACCTCGTCCGAGCGTGCCGTGCTGCGGCCCCGCGGACGTGGCGTCATCGGGGATGGAATGAATCGAGCGCCTCCGCCTGCCACCTCTCAGCGTGGAGTTTATCCGCAACGGCCCCAATGGCACCTCCAAAGAGGGTAGTGGGGGAGGGAGGGGCATCCAGGAGGAAGGACTTGTCCTCCGTAGCCACCATGGTTGCCATGGAGCGGCCGACGGACTTTGCCGTCTCCTTCGTGGCTCTTAGCGCGAGGTCAGCAGTGTGCCTCAGCTCACGCACTTCCTCCGGCGTTAGTTCCGTCCCCTCGGCCACGTCGGCCAGCAGCTCTGCCTGATACGTCTGGATAAGCGCCATTGTATGCAGGCAGCATGCCGCTTGCCCCGCCGTTGAGTAAGCCCTGCCCATTAGAACCAAGGTAGTCCTCGAAGGCTTGGTGGGCAGTATCGGTGTCCTCAGCGACACGGCCGCGGGGGAAACATGGCCCGCCAGGGCCCCCTCCGCGGCCGGCATACTTCCGTAGCCATGTCGCTTAGCCTCAGCTAAAGATGAGTACAATGCTGTATGCGGGTTGTACATGCGAGCAGACACCGGCCTACTCCAGGACGCCGACACCTCGGTGTGGACGTCTGGGAAGAACGCCCTGGTATGACGTACCAGCTCGCCATTGGTTAATTTCCACACGTGCTTCATGACGCGGTCACCCAGGGGCGTTCCCACAGCGTCTTTAAGCAGCTCGAGTTCCCTTACAGATTTGATAAAAAATAATTTTACATTTCTCCGAGACCTCCAAGATGATTAAATGTTTGTAGTTTTGTGTTTTTAAATGACACTAACAATTAAACAACAGTGTCTAAAATAAACGTTTCCTAAAGTGATTACTCATTACTTATTTAGTCCTTAGAAGAATAACAGACATTCATTATACCGCATTAATCAAGACAAATTTCAAAATGTGCGATTAATCTGATAATTTTTTTAATCTATTGAAACATTTTTCCGAGACACGGTTAAAGTAATAAAATATCGTGTCCATAACGTAACA
This sequence comes from Pungitius pungitius, assembly GCF_949316345.1. Lineage (NCBI taxonomy): Eukaryota > Metazoa > Chordata > Actinopteri > Perciformes > Gasterosteidae > Pungitius > Pungitius pungitius. Next base: position 11,997,512 of record NC_084916.1, on the reverse strand, counting down.
GCGAGGACATGATTTGACAAAACCTTTAGTGAATTGTGAAAATGCTTCCTCCCCTGCCTCAATATGTTTTTATAATTTATTAGTAAATTTCTTATTTCAGGCAAAGTAATTGCTTGTTGTTGTCGGTCGATTAAGGACACATTACTTCAAAAAACCCCACGACTTTCAAGTTGTGTGCAAAATCATCTCTTAAAGTAAACACTGATTATAATAGTGAGCAAAAGGCAGAACAATAGCTGTAGATTATATATTTTTGTCCCCAAAAAAAACGCTTTCATAAGGGTAAAGAGATGAAACCGTCAATTTTCACAAAACCGATGAATAAAATATTATTTTCTTACCGTTTCAGAGTATGAGGGCTGGAATGTCTTTTTCTGGTCAGCAGTGGACAAACTGTGACAGCTGTGTGACACTTCAGCACAATCAAATATCTTAGATAACTTCCCAAAGTCAGTGTAACCTCCTGTAGTTTGTCGATTGTGATCAGATGCAGTGTCTTCCACACAAACAGAATCAATGAACAAACAGCTCAACAGGTTTCAAGTTGGGCTTTGTGTGTTTAGAGCACCTAAAACAAATGAGAGACAAAGGTCGTGTGAAGCTTAACTTCTGGTTTAAGGAGCCGAATGTACTTTGTGCTGTCCGTGATACAGGCTGATTAATCAATAGAACAAGGAAACAGGGAGGGCTTAAAGCTAAACAGATCTCAAGCTCTACAGTCTTATTACACAGAAACACAACGAGCAATTTATGAAATCATTTATTTATGTTCTCACGGCATGAGTCCACACCATGGGCATCTTCATCGACCTTCTCCCACCCAAGGTGGGTTTGTTAAAAAAATGAAAGAAAAGCCCAAATGAACATTTGACACAACAAACAAGTTGAACACTTTTTGCCAAAATACTTTTTGTCTGCATCTCAACCAGTCCTACTTGTTCCTCTTCCTCTATGAGCAACGCACAAACAGGGTTGGGCCAACGACAACATTGTGTGCTTTAGCTTCAGAAAATTCACGTAACTTTTACATGTCAGTTGTAGGCTGGGCGGAACTTTTCAACATGAAGAATGTTGCTATTGTGCAAAAGCTATTATGCCTGGCTGAGAAGCACGAGATGCACGTTACTCACAGGTAGGAGGAAATAGAAGTCAGGAGACAAATGTTAACATAAATGTCATTTTTACACCACTTTTGTACAAATGAGACAATGAAAACATAAAAAGCTTAGTCTTCAATCACTGTTGACTGGTGTAAATGTTCAATCTCAAATAAACAGTAATTTAAGGGTGCTGGCAGGTGAACTTGTGGTAAATAGTGACATAGTGAGACTGGTCTTCATGCTAAGCTAACCTACCCAGCTGGTGGCTGTAGACTTATAAAAACATACATGAGAAGGGTTGTAACAACTACTACTACTAGCAAAAGTTATTTTACTGAAACCCCTGTGAGACAGGGGGGGGGGGAGATATTGATTATTTAATAAAGTTGTGTTCTCTTATAGAGAAAACTGTCTCTGTTACCAGAGGTGTGGACTCGAGTCATGTGACTTGGACTCGAGTCAGACTCGAGTCATGAATTTGATGACTTGAGACTCGACTCGACAAAACGTACAAAGACTTGCAACTCGACTTGGACTTGAATACCGATGACTCGTGACTTGACTTGGACTCGAGCCTTTTGACTCGAGAAGACTTGCTACTTCCCATGAAAACTAGGGGAAAACATTTTCACACCACCGCGCCGCGCTGTTTATCTGCATCTGTCAAAAAAATGTGCGCCACCTGTATGCAGAGAGCGCGCGCTGCCTGAACAACAGCCAATCACTGCAGTCCATTTGACCGTATCAACGAGACAGCTCGTTCATGGTTACAAAAATCGGGATTTTTGAACCCGGATTCAGACTCCGATGGAAATCCTCGCCAACATTATGTCAACGTCCGTTTTAAAGTAGTGTAATGAGCTGAGTTAAAGTTATTAGTTAATCAGTTATGCAGATGTTGCATGTGTTCACGTTATGCTTTGTTACCAGCTGTAGTTACGCGAGACAACCCGAGTTTTGGGGGGCCGTGTATGCGGAAGTGTTCGTTCGGCGTGGTGACGGCCAAGTGACCGAAGTTGAGTTGTTTTATATAAATAAATGCAGCGGAGTTGCAAGCCAGTCATCGCCTCCTTATTTACGCTGCAGCATTGGGGTGAGCGTTACAGTACTATAACACAGTCACAGTCGATCCACCGTTACCCTTCCCTTCGTAGTCTAGGTCTGTGAGGCAGCGCACCATCACCCAGGGTTCCCAGTCCCCACTATAATAAGAGGACTTGAAATGACTCGAAACTAAAATGGTACGACTTGTGACTCGACTTGAGACTCGACTTGGGACTTGCTTCGTCTTTGACTCGACTTGACTCGGGACTCGAGGGCAATGACTTGAGACTTGCTTGTGACTTGCCTATCAGTGGCTTGATCCCACCTCTGTCTGTTACACATGGTGAAGAAAAGAAGGATGTCAGATTAAATCCCTCAAAGACAGCTCTCAACCTTCTTTCATCCTGAGAAAAAGCTAAATAGTTTGTAAATAAATAGGTTGTTATAGGTTTCACTCATTTATTCAAATAGTAGTTGTGTCTCTGAATCCTCACGAGACACAACTACTATTTTTAGAGCCATAATGTTTTCATGCCTCTTACTTCTGGCACTCTGACGCTCTAGGAGGTTGAAAGAAATCTGTGATCTGGGTCGTCATAATCAATCCTGCACTCTGCAGCATGCGCAAAGAAGAAAACACCACTGGTCTCCCACACATTCTGTGTTGGCATAAGGCAGCAGAGTGAAGATATATAAACTCATATCTAGCTAAGTGGGGATAGGGGTGCCTGGAAGAACGGTGGCCCCAGAGGCCCATTATAAGCTTCTCAGTGTGGCATGGAGTCATTTGGGGATTCATAGCTGCTGGCCCATAATGAGTGTGGCAAGCGTCACCTGCCATCGCTCCTGGGAGAAGGACTAGTGGGGGAAATACAAGCGCCACTGGCCACTTGGAAAAGTTCTTGGTGTTTCAGATGCTTCAGTCCACGTCTGGTGTAAGCACATTCATGTTGTTATTATCCATCAAAAAGCAAAATTTGAAGAGGCTACACAGTTTTAAATTGAAAAGACTCCACTACAAGTATAGAGTAACCGCATTGTCCCGCTTGTTCCTACTTTGAAAGTGAACAGATGTCCTTTGTTCTAAATGCTATCTTGACCTGCGGACTGGGAGGATCAGCAGCTTTTAACACTGCAAATATCACTTGGAGTCATGTCTGACATGACTCCAAGTGACTCCAAGTAAGTTAACGAACATGAAAAGGAAAATATCGTGCTTTAAATTCACTACATTTATCATCATTATTCCCTTGCAAAATATTATGAGACAGTAAATGTACAATTAGTGTCTAAAATGGAAAGCTCAATTTTCTTTAGATTAAAGTTTTCTACCGTTTTTCAGCCGAGGATCATTACAATTACAGGGAATAATTCTATATTTAGATATACATATGATTTAAAAATAACTTGACAGTACGATAAAATTCTGCATTACATATTTTGTACTTTCACTTAAATGCATTAAGTTGAAATTGGCATTGTGAACCGTGTATTTGAGGTGCATCATCAGTACAGCACAAGAAAACACAGAAAATATAGTAAGGTATATGTAAAGTCTTAAGTGTTGTGAGTCCCCCCCCCCCTACTGTAGAAGACCAGATGGTGTGTGAACACGCCTCTTCAGGCCATGGTTGAAGGGGATATAGCGAGCTGGTCACCCATTACAACCCTGAGCTCCAGATGTTCCCAAATAAACACACACACACACACACACCGACTGCACTGCTTTGCTGGCAACATAAGTATTGATTATTCATTGCTTATTTCCTGTCTCTTTTTTTTGTTAAGCATTCTTTTTTTCTTCTGTCAAGGAGCCAGAGTAAGATGGGTGAGGTTAGATTTCACCTCTTACTGATGACTAAAGGAAAGCAGCCAAACCTCAGAGGAGGGTGTGTATCAGTGGTGTGTGTGTGTGGGAGGATATGCCCAGGATGGCAGTAAAAGGAGGAGGAAGGACAAGGAAGGCAGTGCGAGGGGGAGGAACGCAGAAGACACAGGAACGGCAGAGGAATGAGAAAGTGTCTTAAACAGTGTCTACGTTTAAAGCTTAACTTTAAAAAAATTATTTAAATTAAAGTTGCACAAAAGTTATAGGTTAAATTACTTAAATCAACAGTTCTGATAGATCAATATTAAAAAGGTTTGCTTCAAATCTTATACGCAAATAAGGCAGGGGTCATGTGGTGTCTCTGTCTACATTCTGCCTCATCTGCCCATCCTTCTCTCTACATTGCTCAACAATATACATCAGTAGCAAACACTCTTTGCTCTGATCAAACCTTCTGACTCAAAGCTGTACTTCCTCTCAGCGCTTCACCTGCGATGCACTCAATGAGACAGAGTATGTCGCTCATGGTATATAAACAACATAAAGCAAGAAAATCCCTTTGTGTGTGTATGTGTGTGTGTGTGTGTGTGTGCGCACCGGCTCAAGCGAAAAGCATGCAGCCTAGAAACGTGCACTTCTGCCGACTGCTGGTCATACGGCTCCACATCACTCAGATCACACCTGGAGATACAGAAAGAGAAAAGAGACCACTTAATGTTCACTAATGCAACATCGTAAACCGTCGGATTGTAAAACATTCAAAAGGACACACAAAGAGAAAATTTGATATTTAGGTGGATTAGGTAGTTCCTGGCCGGATGAAGGGTGGCTAGCTCAAGCTCGGCCTTCTGTGCAGTTCATCTGTCTACCAGAAGAGCTTCTGATTTTTTGAAAATTTGAATAAGTGTATTTACTGTGTTGCTCAGGCAAGTAACACCCTTAACACTAATGTCTCTGAAAGGACCCAAGCGTATATTTAAAATGACTGACTATGTGCGTAAGCTTAATTAAAAGGGAAACCCTATGTCAGTGTGCCTGTCTGTCAGCGTCTCACTTCTCACAATTCTCTCCCCTGATGTGAGATCAAATGTCAGTAAGAGGTAATTGTTTGGTCGAGGTCACATTGTGAACAGCTATTTTGAACAGCTATTCATGTATTATCCATCTCAACAAACACACGGGGCACCATGAGGCTGTGCCTCTCACCCTACCTTAACGTTGCTCTTTGGTGCTTCTATGTGTTTCGGTGCTTTTATTATTGAACTGATCTTTAAGTTATAAATAAAACTTTAAAGCTCAAACGGTTCAACATAATGTCAAAGGCAGGTAAAGGTTCATGCTAAACCCTAAAGTTACAACATCACAAAACAAAACAATATTTATTTCTCTGAACAATTTGTTTTACATATCTTATTAATGTACCTGTGTGGTCAGCATGAATATGATTAAAAGAACTGTTAGAAAAGAAAAAAAGTTTGCAAATAAACAACAGTGTACGGAACATTTCTTTGTGCGTTTGTAGTACAATGAGAAAGTCCTAGTGAAAAGAGATGCAGTTTAAGAGTTGCTTTCATAATAGGGCTTAACCTAATCAAAAACTACCAGGTGTTATGAGGAAATGTAAGCTTTAATTCTATTATATAGCTAAATTCAGGAAAGGAAACAAGAGCAAAAATATCTTCTAAATTGTTCTGAAACAAGTGAGGGAGACTTTTTGTTGACACTGTTATATAAATATTCAAGCTATCTTTGTGTCTATTTCCTGTATTTCGTAGGTTGTATTACTCTCAGCATCTGCTGTGTTGGCAGCCGCCCGGCCAAGTAAACAAGGCTTGAATTAACTATTAAATACTTCAAAGCAGAGACTGCAGTACACACACAAATACACAATCACACACACACACACACGCCCACACACACACAGATACACAACTGCCAGTAAGTTGGAGGAGTGTCTGAGAGTCCCAGTGCAGTCAGTTGCCTCTTTTTCACTGTGCAGTCCCACTGAAATTGGATCTCTCTCTCTCTCTCTCTCTCTCTCTCTCTCTCTCTCTCTCACAAACACACACACACACACACACTGTCGGGAGGGGTTGTATATTTAAACACCAGCCGGTCCGTGGCCCTGTTGGCCTGTGATGGAAGGAGAGCTAAATTACTTATTAAGCAGAGCGCGAGCCAATCGGATTCAGCTCCCCAGCAACCATCTGAGACCTCAAACATGTCGATGTACAATTCTGTGACCGGTTACAGAAACCGTCTCCAAGCTGATTTTAGGAAACGTTTTTTAACGAATCTCTTCACCAAAACTCTTAAGGCGTTTGACATGCAACTGTAAGGTCATAATAAACTCGCATTATACCATTATTATTAGGTTTCCCCCCTGAAGCTCTTATTTGTTGGCATGAACGTGTCGGGGACACCGAATGGATGGAAGAACATCCAGGACACCTCTGTCCCCTTTCCTTTTGTTTTGTTTTTTCTGTTTCAATGTGGCACCACAAGAGGGCCCTGTGCCACAGCCAGAGCCTGACAACATCCACGATGAGACTACTGGTGTCACAGGAGCTGCTCGGCAAAAAAGGATTACAATCTTATGTCATCTTACTTCACTTATTGTACGTTGCAATTAAAGGAATATATGCTTTGTATACATTTTGAAAAGGAGAACATCAGATGTAATTGTTTTTTGCAACGACTTCTGAATAAGTTGTGACCTCCTGTGTGGCCAAGAGGAGGTCTTAAATGTCTTGTTTTGAAGTTAAATTGTTGCTTGAACAATTGAATAAAACAAGTAATTAATTGGCTAGTTGTTTCTGATCATCTGATTTAGATGTATATTAAAACTACCAGCACAATAAAAATGAATTAATTGACTAATTATCACAATATTTCCAACAAAACTGGAGTGCTACATTGCATTTAATACATGTGTGATTTGTTTTACAATCAATTACAGAGCATACAAGGCAGATTAATAGTACTGTACAATTTTGAGGTACTTTCCCAGAGTATCTTTGCCTACTTCTTACCTCTATTTTACTGTACCTCAGAAGGAAATCGTAAAATGAACATTTTTCTGTAGAACTTGTGATACACTTATACAGTATATTTAGCTGTTGATACCTCAGAGCGTCTGACTTTTACTTGTAACCGAGTGGTTTCGCATTGTTTTGTTGGTTTTCGGTGAGGGCAGTTTATTCTTGGCCATCGTGTAATTGATCATGGCCACTGACTCATCTGAATCTGTTTTGTTTAATCACCTCCCCCACCTTTCAGCAGCTTTTTTTTTTGCAAAGCTTTGGCAAAGCTTGGGCCAGTTCGGAAGCAGATTTAGCAAAAAAAGTGAGTGTATCACTCGGAAAGAGAATAGTTTGCTTTGATGTTGTCGTTCTCTACCTGTGAACCCTGACCACAGCAGCCGCCCACTGAATGACACGGATACTCCTTCACCCAGGAAGGAAACTCCCTGCTTTCCCAAAGGACACCGTTCCAAAGTCAACTACAGCAGCTGCGTGTTTTTATAAGCGGGACAGAGGAAATGCAGGGAGCTGAGTCAACATTTGCTGTAACGCAAGAAATTCAAAAGCAGTTTGTTTCAATAACAATAATCCCTCCTCGCTTCCTTTCTCATTGCAGATTGTTGCAGCTCTACTGTCTGTAATAAGAAGATCAAGGAGCTGCTGACATGCAAACAATAGATGAGTAGTGAGGATGACATCAGCGAATGACGCATATACAAGGGGAAATTTGCGATTTGAATACAGATGTTCTATGATGCACACAAACCTCTGTCTCTCTTGTTGTAAATACTGTGCACTTACACAAACTCTTAAATCTATCTATCACATTTATAATTTGTTAATTTCACATACATGTTTATATATATCTATATACGTATATATAGTGGTATTTGCATTTTCAAATACCACTATATTTAATTACTATATTCACTTTATTACTATTACTTATTACTATTACTTTATTGCTACTATATTAAGTACTACTACTATATTTAAGTTATCATGTTTTATTTTTTCTATAAAAGTTGCAAAAACATGCACTGATAAATAAATGTAGTCTGCTGCTGTGAATGAAAATAACTCTGTAGAGTGTTTAAATTGAGATGATGTCACTTGTGCAGCACCTGTTCAGCAACAAGGTGATGCAAAGTTGTTGAATAAGTAAAGTATAATAAGTAATAAAAGGGACGATGCCTGTCCATGGCGGAAAGATTGGGGTGATCCTTAATGACATGAGTTAACTCAACATGAGGAGATAAGCACAGTTGAAAGAGTAACTCAGGTCATGATTAATAAAGTAAAAACTAATCAAAGCAGTAAATCAAATACATACGTGGGGCGAGTCACTCCTACTTTATGAACTTCTGACCTGACTTTTCTTTATCAGCCGGCAAGAAATGCTTTTGAACTTGATACCGGCGTTGTTACAAACAAGCTTTGGAGCCATTTCTTTTCTCCTGAAAAAATGCAAAAACTGCTGTTTGACGAAACTCTGGTTATTGTTGTCAGTGTCCTTGGTATCAGCTCGCTTTGGTGTGATTTATCTGGAATGCTTTCTTGGAAGGAAGAATGAAAAGTGGTGGGAAGTGAACCAGATAACTGATGCTGATGGTAATTTGAAAAATGTCCTCAGTCCTTTCCGTGACACCGTGTTCAAACATGCAAAACCTTTTAGGGTGATACACAAGCTGCTCATATCTTTTTTTTGTATCAAGGCCGCGCAAATGATCATCCTCCTCTTTTATCATTTCTGATTATTTTTCGTTATGTTGACATTAACTACAGAATGTCTTTCCCAATTCCATCTTTCCAAATTACCATATTGCAGACTGTAATTTCTGCAATTTCTGTAATCGTGTTGCCTTCACGGAATACAACCCCTTACTACACTGCTCTTATTTAGAAGTTGACACAATAGCCACATTGAGACCAAATGAATCATCCGCGGCACAACCCCCATATCGCATTCATAGAAGAATCACCTAAATGTCAAAAGCCAACTTCCACACGAGTTGCCTGATCACTTCACATCGCAGGGAAACACAAGCTGGGTGGAGGTGCAGAGACGCCGGTGGCGAGGTGGGTGTGGAATGGACTGCAAACTGAGCCACGGGATGGTGTATCCGAGATACGCCCCCCTGCTGTCATTCCCCTGAACACAGACACTGAGGCTGAAAGTCCTTGAGACCAGTGACCCCCCCCCCTCCCTCCTGCTCTTTCTTTCATTCTGGTGGTGAGGGTTGGCACAGAGCAGCTCTGTGGGCCATGATAGAATTACAGTTGCAAAGTGCAGAGGAGCTGCCCCCCCCCCGGCCCCCCTGGGGATTTGGCCGAGAAATACAGGGACTCTCCACGAGTAGTGGGCAGAAAAGGTCAGAATGAGGAGAACAGATTAGACTCTCACCTTGCTCTGCACTTTCACATTGATAGTACAAACGACTGAGTGTTTACTCAGATTACAGTAACAGGTGGTTATCCTACATGGTTTCATGGACTGCAGAGTCTTTGAAGGGAGGTGTTTTTTTTGTATTTCCATTGTAAAAATGCATTTATCAGATTTCTCCTTGTCAAGTTTGCACTTCAAACTAACTCAAATGGCAATGAAGTCAAAAAGTTGTTTGTTAAAGGCACTCCGCCGCCTAAGTTTCATTTACCCAGCACAACGGTTGTTCCTTATCAAAGGAATTCTTAGTTGCGTTTTGCCAAAAAGAATCACAGGGAAGCACTTCCATTAAATGCTGTTTCCCAAAGATGTGCTGATATGTTTTCTAAATAATTCAAGCAGCAAAACAAAAAGAAGCATAAACAAGTCTAATTGTCTCGATAAATGTTTGTCGACCAAGACCAAAAGCACGATTAGCACACTGAGGAGGAGAAGCCCTAATACGTCGCTGAATGACTTTGGTGGCTAAAGCTCTGTTAAATCTGCTGGAGAATTATTAGTTCCACTAATTAGTGTTCTCCAGAACCTTTAGAATGAGTATCATGGTCTTTGCCAGCTCTTCACCAGTATGGACTATGGAGTGAAGTATGGAAATGTGGTCACATTTTTAGAGGTGATCGCTACGGGGGAGACATTAACTCCTATCTCTGTTCAAAGAGTTTTCCACTGAACACCCTCCTTGATCGTTCTTCGGCCTTTCGCTGACTTCTGTGCAAGCCAGAGAGCTATTACCATCTACTCAAGTTAGCATTTAGACAAGAGAATCTAACTCTTTTTACATGAAAACCAATCAAACCATTTCCCCCAAAAGCTTTATTGCATTGAAAGGGAGATTTCAGAGATCCACACCTGAAGTGATCCTGAAGTCATTTCATTAAATCTTGAAAATCATTCAGTTATTTGGGAGACTATGTCCATTGAAACTGAATTCTTCTCGTAACTTAAAAGGCAGAAAAAACCCAAAAGAACAAGCTTCGGGTCACTGGGTGTCTGTTATGTTGTCGGCGGTCGGGCTGGTGGTTGGGGGAAGCGTAGGTCTCGCCATGAACTGGGCGTGCATGCATGACCACAGGGCCGGTAAGGGTTGACGTAAATCACGGCACTGACGTGATAAGAACCACGGGGTTTCCTTGGTTATGGCCAGGACGCAACAAACGGATGTTTCCCGAAATTCATGCGCATGCCATTATTCCAACCATGAAACCTCAAAGGAAATATTTCATTCTGTTTGTTCCCATTCCTTGACATACAGTACATTCAACTTTGTTTTTGCGTACATTAACCTGTGGAGGGGCAGAACTCATTCAACTTCTCCATAATGTTGAACATTTGTAAGAACATAAATCCACGTCATGTTTCCTCAGGAAAGTAGCAGATAGAGAAGGAAGTTGCGTGAATGGACTTATGGTTTTTTTTTTGTTCTACGTGAGAACACTGTTGTGCAGACAATATCAATGGGTTTAAAGAGTCTGGGATTTTTCTTATTTATTATGATTTTTTCAAAGTATCCCAGGCATTTTGCTTTGATATTTAGAACTTGCACTTAAAAAGAGGTCAGCAGCCAGACGCCATATCACTTTTGCTATCAGTCTGAAGTTAGCGGATTTTGATCCAATTGATTGTTGGATTGTAGGATTGAGTTAATGTCTTTAATGGTATACACTTAGCGACACATATGCTAAACCCTGGATTGCTATTAATCAACTATTGTTTTGATGCCCCATCTTAAAAGATATATATAGTGTTTTATACATTTGCTCTTCTCGTTTATGGTTTTCTGAAGACGTACTGGTCCGCGCTGAAGGTCAAGAAATAAATTATTCATAAAGAGCAGATGCACATTTATTTCCCAAAAGAGAAAACAACCAGCACAGCTACACCAATTGGAAGATTGAACATTTTCATTTTTCTTGTCCCCGTACATTTACCTAACAAAACCAAATTGAAAAAACATCTTAAAGGTTTTAACACGTTCCTTTATTACGATATACATGTTGTATATTTTATTTTCAAACGAATGACAGCGTGAAACATATTTTCACATGCGCACCAAATCTGGAGTATCCAGAGAAAATCCCCATCGATGCACTTTTTCAGTTCCAATATGATTTCAATGCTGAACTATGAGACCTGCTGAAACAACCATAATCAATATAAATATATCAAGTTCTGATATCAGAGCTCATTTGTATAGCAATACAATTTTGGAGAAGTGAATATTTGAAATAAACCATCAAATGTGTGAAATAAGGTAATAACAGTCATATGGGGGACTACTTCTTGAGTCTACTTGTTAAAAAATATGGCTCAGTGTTCAAACCATATGATTTTTTTTAAACACTGTTTCATGGAGGAACAGTGGGCCGCTTTGTTTACCACGCAGGCTTAGTCATCGGCTGGACTAGTGAGAATTGCTAACTTTAATGGCAAATGTTTAAACCGTCTCACCTTCAAACATTCTCTGAATGTGGAAAAACATGAAAACAATTTATCCTGTTAATCCCCTGTTCTGGGATCGGAGCAGCCACTCAACCTCCACACTGGAGAGTTCGTGTAGGTAACTAACATTGCAGTTACAAGTCCCATCTCTCATAAGCGCACACAATGGTTGTTGACCTTTGAAGTGTCCAAAACATGTAGCACATGACATCCGCTTTGACCTCAAAGTCACACGAAAATCAGACGTAAAACGATCATCTAGTTAGATTAAAATGTCAGAGATTTCCGAAGCATTGCGGATTTAGTTCACACAACAGACTGCAGGTTGTTGCCCCAGTGGTATTTGAAAGGAGAAGTGACTACTAGAAACACGAGGACTCAGACCAGACAATGTGATTGTCTGTATTATTTTTCCCTTTACCATTACCTCAATAATTTCACTTCTATTTTCATTTTCCACGCTGGACGCTGACTTTAGTGAATACGCACCAGAAACAAAAACAGGAACCTCTGTGCTATTTTAAGTCTGTCAGTGGATAAAATTTAATAAAAGCCTTGGACAAATTTCAATCTCTATTGCCTAATTCCTGATTTTAGAGGCACGTTTATTTTTAAAGAGGCCTCCCTTAAACACAGCTTGATTGGAAACAACAAACAGGACTATTCAGCGTGTGTGTGTGTGTGTGTGTGTGTGTGTGTGTGTGTGTGTGTGTGTGTAGGTGAATTATCTGTATGTGACATGGAAATACTCTCCTTTGGGGAATTCTTTTGACTAAATGCCAGATTTTGACCTATAGTATTTGAGGGGTAGCTCAGATTGCTGTGTTCATAGTTCCTGAGGAAATGGACTTCTTTAGAAGGAGGAATCATACACAGACTGATCGATCACATTGACACACACAAAAGTTGTACCACAATGTCTTGTTTTTCCGGAGTAACTCACATTATGCTTTAGTGGAGGAGTAAAAGTTCTTGTAGAACGTACCTGTAGAAAATGTATTTAGGCTAAAGTAAAAAGCAGGACAGTTAAAATATATGTGTGTTACAACTTAAATGGAGTGGACTGAGAGAAGGGGGCAGGAGGTATAGGATAGCAGTGTTTAAGTAAATAATGTATTTAGCATTTTTCTTAGTGAAGGCAGGAGTCGATGCTGAACAAGCCTGTTAGCCTGTTAGCATGTTAGCATGTCAGCTATACCCAGCGTGCCCCACATACAGCTCAGAAACACCGTAGTTGTCAATGATATCAGCCACTACTGAGATTAGATACATTTTACTATTTATTTATGCAGCAATCCTGATTATATCCACAACCCACAGTGACTCAATTTGATTATCCTTGTAGTGCGAGCGCCCACGCCAACCACCGCTCGTATGACCTCAACACCTGCAGATTCTTCTCTGCTTCAGCTTCTGATATATCTGCTGTTTCTATTCAATCTCACAGTTCATCAACAATGATTCTCATTTTTACAAATTGAAATTGTGGAGAAGTAGCCCACAATACACTCAGGCTAAAAGGCTACTTACAGTGACAATATGTGTTCAAAGAAATACTGCAAATGTACAAGGCAAACATCAATTGCTACATCAACAACGGTGAATCGCACTTCCACCCCTGCGCTCCGGGAATCCCCACTTCCCACGGGATCCTGGTTTCCTACTGAGTGGGAGATACTTAGCAGAGTTAAGCAAGTGTTATGACTCGACTGTTGAAGTGGCGATTCGGAAAGTAAGTCGTTTGAGTGATGGGACGGGGGGGTTCCGGGGGGGGGGGGGGGGGGGGGGTGTTTGGTGCTGCGTTGGTGTGTGGTTGGTGGGTGATGAGACCAGACCAGCGTGATGGAAAGCCCAGCCGACTGCTAACACAAACACACCACTGGTAGAAGAAGAAAAAGCCGTGGGGGAGGAATGGAACCGAAGAGGAGTGTTTTGTGTCAGCTTTACACCGATGACAGTTGTCAGAAAGATGCTGATGTTGACCAGTATTGACAGGGTCCAGGGACTGTTTACATTAGAGTCCATTATCCAGTTTTCTCAGCAGGTAATAGATCTATGTTTCATACTGCCCCCCCCCCCCCCTTCTCCTATGAGTGGCTGGACTTGGAACCTGCATTTCAGAGACGTTTCACACACTTTAAAAAAGCAGTGTGTTGTGTGTTTGCATCATTACCATAATTGAGAGTGACTGGTGGGGGCACGGGCGGGGAGGTGTTGCCAAACTCCCATGAAAAACCCTAGAAATTATGTGAATGAATGGAGGGGGGGGGGGGGCGTAGCTGGCTCAGCCCCTGGGCCGTGCCTGACAGAAAGGGGGTCAAACAGAGTAGATGAGGAACTTGAGTGTGGGCTTGTTGAGCTTGTGAATTGCATGCTTGGCACACTCGCAATAACTACTGTGCCAAGGAAAACATGTCCGCCTTTGGTGACAGACCTCTGCTTGAAGGGGGAAAAAAGCATACGATCCCAAAGATGCGACTAGTGTGCCTTTTGTCCTGTAGGGTGGATCTGCTTTACTCCAGCTTAAAATGTTGGGTTGTTTAGTGAGTCTTTGGCTGCTGCTCAGTGGCGCAGCCGGCGGGGTTACTCCATGTCATTGGAATCCGCGTACAATGGACTCAACCCCTCCTCCTCCTCCTCCTCCTCCCCCTCCTCAGCACCATGCCTGTGAACCCCTGTATCAACCCCCACATCCCCCTTTACCCCCCCACCCCCCACCCCCCCATTATCAACACACTGCTACGGTCCCCACACACAGGAGCCCTGCGGATTAAATGGCTCCCCGATGACGTATTATAAACATCTGCGTGTTCACTTCAAGGCCATGGATTACTTGGAATGTACCACACCACAACTCCTTGTAGTAAGCACTTTATCTCTCTCTCACTCACTCTCTCTCTCCCCGTATTTGTCTCTCTTCCCTCCCTCTCTAATTCGAGAGAAAGAGAAAGTGAGAGAGAGAGAGCGCGTCGTTGCCATGACGACGGCCACGTTAAAACACGGTCTCTCTCGTGGCTTTCCGTTGGGACGTTCAGTCAGCGTGTTGGTGCGCGCCGGCTGAACGCACGGTGTCGGTGCTCGTGTCCGCTGCGCACCGTCCCGGGATGAGACGTTGCCCTCGGCCGTGAGACGAGAACCGCGGAGGACGAGCGCGCGCGCGGGCGCGGGCGAAAGCGTCGCGCACCTGCGGCCGGATGGAAATAGATGGGGGGACTCGCGCCGCAGCCGTCGCCGCCGCACTCTACCGGTCGTTTCACCGCCTCTCGCGTTCCACGGGGGCGCGCGCTCGCAAACTGATTTAACTCCGGGTGACGTGAATACCGCTCGGGGGACTAGAAAGGCTACCGGGGGGACGACAATGCCCCGCGGCTCGGTCCGGCACTCCCGGCTTTTGTTCGTGCGGCTGCGGACGCAAGGTGCCCGGTCTCCCCCGGTTCATCTCCAGTAGCTTCACATCTCCCCCCCCCCCCTCCCACATTCTATCCCCATCACCGTCGCTGCTCCGCTCCGGACGTTCTGCCCCCCACCACCCCCCCGGTGTGGATAGGATAATATGACTTGGTCCTGGTCCACAAACGGCTGCGTCCTGTGTCTCCTGCTCTGCTGCGTGGTGGAATCGTCCGGCGCCGGTGAGTGGAGGCTCATTAGGGCCATTGACCTACGTCACTATACCCAGGAATGAGCCTGCTTCTTGTGCCGTGTTCAAGGTCAGCTCCCGCGCTGTGGTCTCCGCGGGGGGGACGACACAGATGGGTCCCCGGAGCCACTTTATGAGCCATTTGAGAATGATATTTCCACACAACTTTCACCGTGACATGTTTGGTTTCGGGGGAGACTGGACCTTTGAGAATGAGACACACCCGGGAGCTTTCTCATTTAACGTAGATGAAAAAACCACAACCCCAGGGACCCAGTGGAGAAGCCCAGACCACATGAACCTCTTGTTTCAGCATGTATTGATCAAATGAGTGAAAAGCTTCACCTACTTTGAGGTTCGCCACAGGCCAGGAGTGTTAGTTGGGTCAGAGTTGCTTGTTAATGGGTTGTTTTGTGATGCGAGTGGGCCTGCAGCATTTCTCTGTCCTACATATCAGCCCTGCAACTCAATGAAATGCATCGAGAAAATGTGATTTCAGCAGGCGAAACACCAAAATGAATAACATCAGTCTACTATAAAGTTAACTAAAGGTTTTTATTGTCACACAAGTAAAAACCTAAAGCGTATAAATCGTGCCGTACTTTCTCTCAACAGTAACAGTGTCACAGGCTCACTCCATTCAAATTCATAATCTGGGCTGCATTCACAGATTGTCTCACGTCACATCTGTGTGTGGGTGTGGGAACTGGTCCCCTGAGAGCTAAATCACCTGTTCCCACACTCACAGATGTGTTTCTCACTGCATGGCCGGTGCCGAATGACCTCACACGAGAGGCTACCTGCATGGGGTTTTCCGTCTAATGTGTGTTGACCCACCCTGTGTTTTATATGCTAATGATCTCTTTTATCCCATTTCCCCTTCATCTCTCTCTCTCTCTCTATCTCTCTCTGCAGGTGAGAGTGCTTGTTGGTCTCCTAGTGTCACTTCTTGTGCAGAGTGCCTCAGACGTGGACCACAGTGTGCCTGGTGCTTTAAGAAGGTAGGAATGTGTATAAAAAGTGTGTGTTTGAGTGTGACAGGGAGGGGGCTGGGAGGAGAATGTGGCGACATTCCTCAAATGACACACACTGAAGCTTTGATGCCATCCACAGATGCGAATATAATGTGTATGTTTCGGGCTTAGTGGCCTGACCTGTGTGTGTTTGTGTGTGTGTGTGTGTGTGTGTGTGTGTGTGTGTGTGTGAATGTTTCCATGTGTGCTTTCTCATGGCCAGCAGAGACAGAGCCACTTTCTACCCATGTGTTTAGTCTAGGCGCTCAAAAGTATCTCAAAGTGTGCATCTGCCCTTGTGTTTGCCTGCCTCTGCTCTCTCTGTCCTGCAAAAAGCCCCCCCCCCCCCCACACACCCCAAATCCACCTCGAGAAGCTGTAAAGACTACCAACGCCACACGGGTAGCGAAATGCCCTCGCACAACCACAAACTGCTCCGTCTAGACCAGACTGTCAGCATGTGTGTGTTTACAGACTTCAGGTGCTTTCCCATCCTGTGAGGCCTAACATTAACTGGACTCGTTAAGGGGGGTCGGGCTCGGTGGTGTGCGAAAGCAATTAAACGCCACATCACTAACCTCCTACACACACACACACACACACACACACACACACACACAAAACGTCACGGCGGCAGGCTTGGACAAGCACTGTACTTATTATTCAACTTTTTACCATTAGGTGGAGGGCAAAGATTGCCAGGGAAAGTACAGGGAAGTGACTACACACCCTATTTATATTATAGCCACAGCGATGGCACAGCCAAATATATTGCTGAAGGATATTTACTGGAGACTTATCTTATTTATTTCTGTTTTAAAAGTGGCAGAAATTGGTTTAAATTGCGCCTCGTTGGTTGTATCAGATACATTCCAATCAGGCTGTGAATAAACACATTTAATGATTACATTTGAGTCTTAAGTGCTTATGTTTGTGAGCATGTTTCCCTCAAAGGGAAGTACCAAAGGTCCCTAATCCACCACCAAAGGTGTAAAGATGTCGTTGTACTTTACGGTTGGGTGCACCGCGGGGGTTAGGTACAGATTCATTCAAGGAAGCAATGATTAAATGAATAACAAACAGCAAATTGTAGCATCAACTCTCTTTTCTATCCATCTGAGTTGCTACTTTCATTTAAGATATCATCAGATGTGGAGATATTAGATCCCGTCACATGTTCCTGATGCACTAGACCAGTGAGTAACTTCAGAATAATGATCTGGTGATCTGGTTTCCCATGCCGCCATGCCTCGACCTGTATCACAGATCAATTCAAACATCATAAAAAACACTTAAAACAAGTTATTACGAAACTGGTTTCAAAAGGCTGTGTGTGTGTGTGAAATTAACCAGCGTGTTTTCTCACATCATACGTTGCAGAGAGACCAGGTGGTGGGTAAAATAACAAACGCATTGCACACTCTGATCTCAGGAAGGTTACGTCTACATTTCATCGTGTCACTTGTTCTCATTCCTGATATGTGCTTAACCTGATAACGTCTTAAAATACGGCTTAGCTCTGTTATCTCAACAACTGCCTGGAAGCTTTTTCTCCGGCCTGTTTTTCAGGACGTCTTGTGTCCCTTTCTTTTTTTACATTGAAAGAAAGGTCATGGCGAAAGAAGGACCGTTTTTCAAAAGTCGCCATTTCCCTTCTTGACCTCATGTGACCTCTAGGACTTTTTGGACACGGCGGGGCCGAGCCAACGCTGCGACTTGCCAGCGACGCTGTTGAGGAGAGGCTGCGAGCGGGAGTTCATGGAGCAGTCGGAGGTCAAGGTGGAGGTCAACGCTACCGTCAGCAGCACGCAAGTGTCCCCACAAGACATCAGCATCACCCTCAGACCAGGTAGACAAAGGGGCACCCTGTGTTTGTGCCTTAATTGGGATTGGATTGCATTAGTAATTCATTATCTCATCGCATGTGTGCGTAGGTTCGGAGGCCAGCGTCATAGTGGCTGTGAAGCAGCTGGAGCGTTATCCAGTGGATCTGTACTGCCTCGTTGACGTATCCGCATCCATGCAGGAAAATCTTGATCATGTAGGTGTTCAACAAGGCTGAAGCCTTTCCCTTGATTTTCTAAAGGAAAGAGTGGACTTTTGAAATACTAAATTCTGGATCATTACACCTTAATGTAATGTAGGTTTGGTATTACGGTACATCATTGAGACTCATGTAATGGATACTGTTTTTACCTTCCAAAAGATTGACACGGAACAAAAAGTCAGAAATGTAAATCTTATTTAAATGACTTAAAACATTTGAATAAATCTCCTTGAAGAACGTGTTCTCTTCTCTTGACTCTTCTGTCTCATCCTATACCTCCTTGTGCCTTTCTACTTCTACCCCCCCCCCCCCCCTCCCCTCTCACCGTCCTTTCACTTCTCCCTCGGCTGTCCGACCCTGCGTCCACCTGTTTGTGGTCCAGTTGAAGACGATGGGCGTGGCGCTGTCCTTCCGCATGGCGGCGCAGTCCTCGGACCTGTGGCTGGGTTTCGGCTCCTTTGTGGACAAACCGGTGTCCCCTTACATCAATGTTCACCCCTCCAAGCTTCGCAACCCCTGCAGGTTAGACACAACGTTTGTTAGTTCTACAAAGTTTGTCTTGTTATACACCCCAGCTAACTTTCTTCCCTCCTTATACGAGGCAATACCACTGGTGATTTGGGTGGACATAAAAAAAAAAAATGCATAAAAGCAAGCTGCTCCCATGAGTTGACATTCGGTGGGAGCCTCGTCAGTTGTCTGCATCGTGGTTATGCTGCGACCCAAACCTTTCTGCGCCGTTCCCCTCCCCTCACCAGTGACTATGAGATCAGCTGTCGCCCCGCCCACGGCTTCCACCACGTCCTGAGTATGACCAGCAACATGAGCGAGTTCACGCGGGTGATCAAACGCCAGCGCATCTCCGGAAACATGGACACGCCTGAGGGGGGGCTGGATGCCATGCTGCAGGCCGCCGTCTGCCAGGTGTGTACGCGCAGAAGCTGCAAGGTCAGGCCCACGAGAGCCAGTCGTGTGTGAAAGAATGAGAAGCAGGGTTGACAAAATGTTTGTCATGGTTGGTCAGTTTCCTTGAGAATCTAGGAAATGTTTTCGGGAAAATTAGACTCCACCCCAAATATGGTCGTGGGTCGGCGCGCTGCTGAAAGAAGCATTTATTCTGGGAGAATGGTGGTATTCTGACTCAGCATTAGATATTGCTACTGGAATCCCACTAAGTAATGACACCATCGCTTGGGTATGGCAGACAAAAACAAACACACACACACACACACACACACACACACACACACACACAGTTGCTTACACTGTGGCTGCAAGAGGGCTTTGAGTCACATCATGCAGGGGGCTGTGAGGAACCAGGCCTCCAGGGAAACACCAGAGTAGTCATCACGCCAGAAATACACTCTCCTTTATGTCACTCCTACTTATGAACGTACACACACACACACACAAACTTTCTCTCAGACAAGTCACAGACATCAAGAGGAAGTTTGTGACTGTTTAAGGAATTTCTGATGTGTTTTCTTTAGCTGGGCAGAAATAGCTTCATCACCACAGGAACTAATGTAAAGCAGATGATTAAAATGTTTCAATGCACAGTTTTTTTTACCATGTGTGAAAAATATGATGCGCGCACATTATTTACGGTCTTTGTAACATTATCTCCAGTCTTTGTAATTGTAGCTGAGTAGTGATGAAAGGGGCCAGAAATAAAAGAATCAATACTAAACTGCTCTCCGAAGACCGAATACAGACGATTTATTCGCAATGTTCCGGCTCCTCTGCGTCTCCCCTTCTTAGAGATCGGTAGGTTGGCGACCAGACGCCAAACGCCTGCTGCTGCTGATGACCGACCAGCCGTCTCACCTCGCCTTGGACAGCCGGCTGGCCGGGATCGTGACGCCACACGACGGCCTGTGTCACCTGGAAAACAATGTCTACACGGGGAGCACTGAGATGGTGAGAGCAGGACGAATCTTACACACGTTTTGAAGACAGGGCTTAAAAGAGCTGAACTTTGAGTCTTTTTTTGTGTAATGATTAAACAAACAGGATATAGTGTGTTCATCTGTGAATTTTAGCTGGTACACAGCTTTTGTTCCCTTTTGACTGGCTCTTTCTGCCTGTTTTTATAGTTTTTGTGCTAAGCTGCTGCTCGTGGTAGCTTTATATTTAACTTTATGAAGAAATAGTCATCTTCTTATCGACCTATTGCCAAGAAAATCAATGTTTATTTCTGGGCTGTTTGCTAAAATACGTTTTTTAAGCATTCAGTGTGTCTGTCCGCTTTCAGGACCATCCCAGTGTGGGTCTGTTGTCTGATAAGATGCTTGAAAACCATATGCTCTCTATCTTCGCTGTGGAGAAGCAGCAGTACCAGTGGTACGAGGTAATCTCTTCCACACATTTGCACACAACAACATTCAGCATATGGGAAAACAACGGTTGAACTTTTTCAGTCTACGGAGGCGTCCGTAATGGGGGATACATTTACATTGACCCTCTTCTCCCTTTTTCTGCTTTAGGAGTTGGTGCGTTTGCTACCTGGCTCCTACCTGGGAAAGTTAGGCCTCTTCCAGGCCCCGAACCTTATTGAGCTGGTGGTGGACGCATACAAGGTACAAAGCACCAACGCCCCCCCCCCCCCCCCTCACTTACTTACTTATTCCTCCCGATTGTTCTCCCTCTGTATATTATTCATGTTTTGAGACAACAAGGAGAAGGACAGGGTCGTGTGAGAAGTTGGAGAGAGGAGAGTGCAGCAGCACAGCGTGAGCTGGACTCATGAGCCCACACGGTATCAGATCACAAGTGTCTGTCTGCTGATCCTCTGAGGCAACGGGAACTGGGGTCGGAGCACCAGTGGCACGTTCCAGTTTGCAGCAATAAATGTAGGCCTTAGAATCGGTGATACTACAGAAAGTGGAATTAGGTTTAGGAGTGCAAGAAAAAGACTAAATTCTTAAGTTTGAGATGGTTGGAGATTGGTGGTTTTAAGTGGAGATTTTTTTTTTTCACCACAGCCCAAATTAGAGAGGGATAAGGCATTTTTGCATTGTGTGTGTGTGTGTGTGTGTGTTAGTAGGGGTTTGTTCAGTTGGCAGCAGTCTAGGCTATAATCTTTCCTCAGGCACAGCGCTCCATTGTTCGCTTCTAGAATCTGCTGAATCCAAAGATCCTGGTGCAGAGCCGTGCAGAGCCGTGCAGAGCCGTGCATACGCGCACACACACACACACCTACATACATGCACACACAAGAAGAAGAGCCTGAACAGAAGCTGTCGTCAAGAGCTATCAGATCCCCACAGAAACCATAAGTCTTCATCACGGACAAACTCAAAGATGCTATTTTTGGCCTCATTTTGTTTTCCCATGTATTACACAAAAGAAGAAACAAAGAAAGGAGGGCATTCTGACACGTTCAATTAATCACGCATTTCCCTTTCTGCATCTATTCCTGGCTCTCGCCTCGTTACATTCTACTCATGCAGATTATATTCATTAAATATTTAAACTGTCACTGTTTTTTCCCCACTCTCTTTTGTCGTCATTCCCACATTCCCCTGAAACAAGCATAATGTATTCAATTCCTCGACGTCGGGCAGTTAAAGTTAATATCAATGATTCTCTCTCCGTCCAGATGTTGCTGTCGGAGGTGGCGGTATCAGTGTCAGTGGAGGACAAGGCAGCCAGCAGGTACTGGGTGTCTGTGTCTCCTGTCTGTCCCGATGGATCCACGGTGAAGGACCAGAGGTGTTCGGGAGTGATGCCCGGCCAGACGGTAAACACAAAACAGCGCCTTCAGAAAAACCACAAAGTCAAAGCACACGTGGTTAATCAGTGCTAGAATTTAGCTAAATATGACTTGTTATTATACGGGAAATGTATTGGCTGTATTTGGATTACTTTCACACATACCAACAAACTCAAAGACGTCACGGAGGGCTAACAATTTGGTAAATAATCGGAGTTTAGCGGATTACGGGCAGAGTTACGCAGTAAAATACTGCCATGTGATTCCATGACCTATTTATCCTGAAATCCTTACTTTGCCCCATATGAGAGCCTTTGTGCAAACAAATAGAATATTTATTGTTAGAAACGAGCCAGTGGACGTCAACTGATCTCATTCCTCTTCCATTTATCCACAGAGAGGGACATTTTAGATCATCTGCACCACTGCAGAGGAGTTTTTCTGACTTGACTTAAAAAACTATAACAATAAATGAGAAGCCAAGAAACCCCCCTTTTGGTACTAATTATTATGACATTTCTTCCTGTTAACTCCCTAAACCGGTGATGAGACGCCTTTCTCCAGTAACCTTTTGGGGCTCTTAACTTTATTTCAAGATACTTATTTATTGCTCTATAGTTATTCCATTGTGCTAATAGACTGCCGTTTAATCCATGGGTGGATTAAAGTGTTGATTATGGAAAGTACCCAGATTTACCAGAATCGTAATCAAGTGAAAGAAAGGCCTGTAGATTCAAATCTTTGGCTTGCACGGCTTTACGCATGAACAGAATAATTATCCGCATGCTGCATCGCTCTTACAATACAGTCCCCTGGTTCCTGATGTTGGATAAGTAACCAGGAACTATTTATCTCTCTAATCAGGACTAGTCATGGGGAAAAATACCTTTATAAAGTCTGGATTTCTTTGAATGTGCGTTCGACCGTTAAAGCAACAGCAGACAGCTGAGAAAGAAGTTGCTGTTGAATAGCCAATCATTCATTGGTTTTGTGTGTATGTTTAACAGCCATAACAGCGCCGCTGCCGTTGTTGTCCACAGATTATTAACATATCTGTGGAAATATTTTGTCACTGTGATGAAAACTAGAGGCAAAGTTTGAAAGAGGTGGCCCTTGCAAGCGTGCCAAAACATTTGTCTTGCCTTTTATTTATTATATTACAAGACAACAGAATGAGCTATTTTGTTGATTATTTTACTTTTATTTTCATTATGGAAGGAGTTTGCACTTTCGAAAGGTGATTGCGGTCTTACATTTTAAGAGTCCGTATTCAGGAACAGCAACGGTATTGGACAAATTTAAAGTTTGACCTGATGAGGGCGCTAGAAAAAAAAAAGTCAGTTTCTCTGGGCCCCATGAATGTCTGAACCAAACGACAATCGATCCTGAAGGTGTTGAGTTATTTCAGTCTCGACCAAAGTGGTGATTGACCTTTTCCTCCTCCCACGCAGGCGTACTTCAACATCACCATCGGGATGCGCTCCTGTCCCGACAGCGCCGAACGCGAGGATGTGACGGTGCTGGTTCGTCCCGTGGGCTACAACGAATCCACCGTTATCAAGATCCACTCTAAATGCGCCTGCAGTTGTGGCCCAACGAGGCGCTGCTACGAGGAAAGCCAATGCGGAGGAAGCTCCGGTCGGGAGCAGGGGCTGGATCGGGGACTCGTGAAGGACTCAGACGGGGGGTCAAACTGGAACTGCAGAGCGGATGGTTCTGAGGTGGACTGCAGTGGTCGGGGCGCGTGTGAGTGCGGGAGGTGTGTGTGTGACCTGTCCAGGCTCGGCTCCGTACGCGGGAAATACTGCGAGATAGACGACTTCTCCTGCCCGTACCGAGGGGGCCTGCCGTGTGGAGGTCAGCTTCAAAGAGGGCGTAGCTCACACTTTTAGCGTTGATTGAGGACACGCGCGGTCTGCAATGAGTCTGTCTGCTCCTCTCTCCCTCTTTCCTCACCGCCTCTGTCCCTCCATCTCAGGGCGTGGCGTGTGTGTGTCGGGCGAGTGTGTGTGCCAGGACGAGTGGACCGGCGATAGCTGTGGTTGTCCCGTCTCCACGGCGACCTGCCAATCAGCCGACGGCTTGCTGTGCAGCGGGCGGGGCAGGTGCGCGTGTGGCAGGTGTGTGTGCGACGACCCCCGGCGCTACGGAGACTTCTGTGAGAGATGTCCCGCTTGTCAAAACAGCTGCCAGTCATTCTGGTACGTATTCGGTTCGTATGTGCAACCGCAAGGCATGATGGGAGAGCTCGCTGAACTATTTGTAGCTGAAGCCTCTCTCTCTCTCTCTCTCTCTCTCCCTCTCAGGAATTGTGTGGACTGCCACTTGTCTCACGGCCTCGCACAAAAAGACATTGCAGAACATTGCAACAACACCTGTGCCCCGCTGGTGGGCTACGTGGACGTCTTATCAGGTACAGCTACTGCGAAGGCAATTTTACAGAGAGAAAGAAAATCGAGGTATTAAGAAAATGAATAGCTGGATTTACAGACTATTATTGTATAGGTCAATATCGACATCACCGGTCTGTGTGTTAAAATGTTTTTTTAGTGCAGAGCAAAGGTTAAAACTAAAGGGCTTTATACACACAGCAGCGTCCTTGTAATGGTCGTCTGGCTGATTCCTTTGTTTCAAGTAATCCTGCAGGATTTTCTCTCAGGCCTTTGAGCTTAACATGTTTGGACTGAACAACATCTTACTTGAAATCTCCATTTTTTTTCTCAGGCCGAGCAGAGGAGATGTGGATTCAGTGCATGTACATCAGCAACGACGGCTGTCGCCATCGGTTTCAAACGAGCACACAGGCTGGTCAGACTCAGCTTCAAATCAGCACAAGACCAGGTGTAATATCAACACACACATGTCACACATACACACATGACTTCATTCGGGGTCACTTCCTTTGCTTCCACTGCTGCAGCCCTCACGTATTTAAGTCAGCAAGCCTGCTGTCAGTTTCACAGCTGTATTTTACATTTCCTCCAAGTTCCCAAACCGCCTTCTTAATTTTCAGTCATACATCCTCCCAAACGCACACACACACACTTTCACTTTTAAAAGCCCCTAATTCACACATACCCAGAGTTACACACTCAGACTCACACACATTACTGAACATCCAAGTGTTACAGATCATCCCCGCCTTCCCGCTTTTTGGAACAGCACCGCTCATTGTGCCCCCCCCCCCCCCCCCCCCATCCCCTCACCCCCACCACTTCACCCAACGGGACACTATCTTCCGGCTCACGCCCACTCCTCCCGGGTGCAGTGGGAGCCAGGTCTCCATGGTAACCCTGTTACAAAATGTCAGGGCGCTCTTTGGGCCCTTTGTGTTGCGCTATGAGCCCGTCGTCCACACAAGCTGCGCAGAGGATTCACAGCCAGCTGACTGTTCAGTGCAGAACACTCGCACAGCTGCCTGCTGGCCGCGCTGTGGGAGCGCGAGTGTTTGTTTGTATGGGAAGTAATTAAGTGCATCACTCAGGCACAACTTAATACAAAAGCATTTATATGTTACATGAGCGTTTCCATTGTAGCGTCGCCACATCCAGGCGTAAAAGCTGTGAGCGTGAACTCTTTTCCATCACAAAGAAAACCATCCGGTCCCAGTTCCTCCCAGTGAAAGCTTACGTGTGTGTCCACAGAGTGCGCCGACAACAGCCGGCTGCTGGGAACATTCCTGAGTGTGTGTGCTCTGACGGTGCTGTGCGGGCTGGTGCTGGTGGCCGTGTCCCGGCTGCTGCTGCAGAAAAGAGCCCTGTCACCAGGGGGCACTGCTGCCGAGGGACCCTACCACTGCCCCGGAAAGGTACGCCCTCTAGTCGCCAGCAGAGATGTCCCCGGAGCCCCCAGCCCCCCTAATTCTAATTGTGCGGGACGTTTTTGTTCTGTGCGCTGAAACCCAGGAGTGAGAGTTCAGAGTGAGCCGTCAGACCTACAGCTGGATTTCACATTTCCTCTCGAACCCCTGCTAGCCATCTGCCGCGTCCAGATTTGTGACTTTACAGTGATGAACGACACCTTTGAGAGAAAAGGAAGCGATGGAAATTACAACACGGGGGGCTTTCTGCATGTACTTATGCCTAAACTAGTGTGAACGTGTTAGGAAATCTCATTTATTCTACATTGTTCACCACAGATCATTGTGGCATACTAGTTGTGCAACTATGGTGGAGCTTTAAAAATATCCTTGAAGACTATTTCATATAGAATCTCTCAGAATATGCTTTGATGTCTCATGTCCTCACATCTATAGCAATACAACACAAAATTGAGAATCATATTTTGGTGTGTGTGTGTGTGTGTTGCCATTACTCACTTTATCTGTTTCACTGTTCAGGACCTGTCATTCATCCCAACAACCAATGAGAAGACAGTTACTTACAGGAGAGACTGCCTACCTGACCGACCCGTGGAGATGCACATCCAGGTTGCCAAGATGCCCCTCGGTGACCCCTGGCAGTGTTGAGCCAAGGTCACAGGACAAGGTCGAAAAGAAGTCAGTAGAGACACACGGGGGAGTCAAGTTTAGACTCATTTTTCAGCCTCTAAATCTTCCACCAGGTGCACAAGGAGTCTGATAATGATGAAGTAAACTGTGAATGCCTACACAGGATCACATTCGTTAAATGAACTGACCAAACTCTCGTAGACTGTGACTAAGGAGGCCAGTATCTCGGAAGTCAAGATGAAACAAAGAGCACATATCCCCCACATCCTATTCCTCTGCAGCAACAGGCAGGCCGCTTCTTCCACGGGGGCGGGGGGGGGGGTAAAGGGTGATCATCCTCACATCAACATTGTTTATTAGCCCTGCAGGCAATAGGTGTGTGTGTGTGTGTTTGTGTGCACCAGTTAGACGCATTTGTCCTTTTTACTGGCTCACTATTTATGATTTAATAGCAACTACATCCCTGCATCACAACAAC
The DNA here is from genome assembly GCF_949316345.1 of Pungitius pungitius. Classification (NCBI taxonomy): domain Eukaryota; kingdom Metazoa; phylum Chordata; class Actinopteri; order Perciformes; family Gasterosteidae; genus Pungitius; species Pungitius pungitius. The sequence goes on along the minus strand of NC_084916.1, from coordinate 11,970,295 downwards.
ACTACATGTTGGACATTTCTAGGACTGTGACAAAGCTCCAACTGAACCGTCTGCCTGCAGCGTTAGTCTGCCCTCATGTGGCCGGATTGAGGTACAGAATTTAGTCTCTAATAATAACGTCAACACATTACTGACCTCAGCTGTACTGCTTGGCTTTTAAGTGACAGAGCGCACCAATGACAGTGTAAGGCTCTTATTTCATTCGTGGCACCCTTGTCTTCTAGTTTCTTTGTTACATTTTGGTACTGCTAGCCGATCAGCTCCATTGCAAATGGTTGTTTCTTTATGGCATTTTTCTTTCCTTGTGAAATTAGTATATAGTTTAGTTATGTGTTTTTTTTTTATCTGGGTGGACTTGCACTAGAACAGTTGCATTATACTACTGAAACCTGGGGTGTCTCTGGAGTAGGAGAGCTGTGATTTTTCTACCTGTCGGGCATTTGAAGGCATCAAACGACGGCTACTCATTAAGTGCATTTAAAGCTGATGTAACAAATCCACTACACTGGAGGAACAATGAACTAAAATAACCTGTCTAAAAGATTTCAACATCCCCACAATGAATTGCAACAGTATCCTCAAATGCTTTGCACGTGGCCCCCACTAACAGGCAGAACCCGAACCGGGTCTGTTTGCATCTGCTGATCATCCCAGAAGCCGTTAGTGACGAGTTCGAACTCATAAAATCAGTTCTCAAGGTACTGAGGTCAGTGGTGGAGTTCCAGCCCTCATGGGCTCCGTCATCTGGATCCAGAGTGCTGGTTTGCTCAATTCTGTTCCTGTTCTGTTTTAAATTTCATTCAGCACAATATTGTTTACAGCAACAGCTCCCTCTTTTACTGTAAGTCGGGAACACTAATTATTATTTATTGTGATTGTTCTATTAGTTTTATGTTTATTGTGCTATTTTAAGATGAGGCTACCTGTATTGCAGGTATGGGTACTGTGTGGATTCATGAATAGAATTCTTTATCTCTAACGAGGAGAATCATTTAGCAAAATGGTCATAATCATCTCATCTAACTGAGTTTGGAATAACAACAGCACTTTTCTGTGTATTTTTAATGTCAATTAATGTGACTAGTTGTAGCATATAGGTTTTCACCACAATAAAACTTGCAGGATTGTTTCTAATCTTTCTATTTCTTGGTTTATTTTTTGTATTAACACGTTGTAAATGAATTGGAAGGCAGTGACGTAACATCAAAGTGTGACAAACGCATCTGGTCCAAATAAATGGTGTAAAGTGAACACTAGGTGGTGATGAGCACTAAGATGTAAAATGAGTGTTAACGATCATATAAATACAATAAATTATATATGAAATTATATATTTTTTCTTCAACATTGCAGTTCCGACCGGAAGTGGATTAAGTATCTTAAACAAGGGAATTTCATTTTCACAAGCTGCTGTCTCAGCATTACTCAAATGAAATATGTCTCAAAGTCTTAAATATATCTTAATTTGGAAATTGAATTTAATAGAGCACATGGTACAGTGTACCATGGTGTGGTGTACAATGAGACCTACTCCCAAAATAAATGAATCAGATCAAAAATCAGTTTGAGAAATAAACTGAATGGATATATTTCAAGAACCTGAAATAAAACTTCTCAAATATTGTGATCAATCGTTAATTTCTGCTTTTTTTTCTTGGTTCGGAATAGTTCAGATGGTTATTAGATATTAGTTGTATGCTGTAACAACATACGACAGTTCAAACGAGAAATTAATGTAAAATGCTGTTTGTTCCTGTTTTTTTATTTAGTTATAAATCATATTCATGACTTCAACAATTTAGTATTTTAACCAAGCATCATTAAAAACATCCATAAACGATATAGCATAACCTGAGACTGAAATGAACGAACAAATAATGAACTACGCGATTTAGAAATAATCCAAATAGGCCTCACGCTTCTTTTCTTAACAAAAAACCCCTGTATTTAAATAACACAAGTCTGATAAGCCGTAGAGTACAAATTTATTTTTCAAGAAGGCTACAAATAAGATGAGGTAAGAACACAAAGTTCATCCACAGTTTAAGTTCATCATAAAGTGCCATTTCAATATTTGACTGTCCAAAAATACACACACTGGCTCATACAGGTTCATCGAATGCCCACGTGTTGCTTTGTGCATTATTTCACCGCCCGCTGTGCCTCGCTGGTTTGGAGAGTCTGACGCACCTCCACCCCGGGAGAGTGGCTCGGGCTCCCCGCGAGGCTATTGTCCGTGTCGCTGCTGCCTTTACCGAGACCCGGTTCGGCGCCATCCTCCGAACCGTCCGCACTGTGGGTCCTCGCGTGCTTGTTGAGGTGGTCGGAGCGCATGAACCGTTTGTGGCAAATGGCGCACTCGAACCGCTTCTCCCCGGTGTGCGTGCGTAAATGCCGCTGGAGCTCGTCGGAGCGCGTGAAGCGTTTCCCGCAGAAGAGCCAATTGCAGACGAACGGCCTCTCCCCGGTGTGCCAGCGCAGGTGGGCCTTCAGGTGAGAGGTCTTGCCGTAGACCTTACCGCATCCCGGGATGTGGCAGCTGTGCAAGCCCCTGCGCCGCGGACTCGTGCCCCCCTGGCCGAGGCTCTCCGCCTCCTGGCAGTTCGGACAGTCGCACGTGGCTCTGCCGGAGTAGCGCCGCGAGGAGGAGCGGGAAGATGCCGGCACAGAAACGGCGGGGGGTCCCGTCAGCGCAGGGCCCCCCGTCGTCGTCGTCGCAGACTCTGTATAGGAGGCATGGACAGGTGGCCTGAAGCCATCAAACAGGTGCTGGGAGGCGGGGTGCAGGTGCTGAGAGGCCCCGGGGCCGAAGGCGGAGCTGTAGTCAGAGCTGTAGCCGCTCAGAGGGGAGGGTAACCCGGACGGACTCTGGGGGTCCACCCAGTTGGTGCCCATGTCCCACCAAGCGGCAGAGCCGTTGCCGACATCCCCCACCGGCTTGAACCACGAGTCGTAGGGATGCATCCTCGGATAAATCCCAGCTATGCTTTCCACCGAGGAGGGGAATTTGGTGAGGAACACAGACCGCTGTGAGTGCGAAGGGTCGGGACCACTGTTTTCTGACGGCACGGAGGTCTGGTACATCGAAATGTCATTTCCAAAAGGCGAGTTGGCGGTGGTCACTGAGAACGCGCTAGAGGTGTCTGTAAAGGCCGTCCCGTTACTCCTGGAGGGAACCCCGAGAGGGGCGAAGCAAGCGCCGGGGTTGCCGGAACCCGGGGCGCCTCGTTTCCACGGGTAAAAGCCCTTCACGTATCCCGGAACACCGTCGGACAGTGCAGAGGAGCACGAGGGGCTGGACTCACCGATTCTGCTGCAGGTGGCGGCCAACATCGCCAGCGGCGTGCTGCCCATCCGGGGCTCCTCCTGGGGGAGGGGGGGGGAGGGGAGAGGGGGCACCGATATTTAGACACAGTTATGGCCAAAACATCGTGTGCGTAAAAGACGCGCCAGATGCGCGTGTTGGGCACTCGATCTGCGTCCAAAACACATCCAGCTACTTCTGACACCTGTGCGCTCATCAGCCTTCACTAAACAACAAACAGAAACACGAAAACAGGTGCTTCCGGATTGATACAGCAGTATCACCGGTTAATGCGGTGGCAGCACAGGAGGTAAATACTTTAAGTGGGACGTTAAACGTGCCAAAGACACACTGAGCCATTTAAGCATGTAACAACCAAACCAACTGAGCTCTTTTGGATAAAGGTGGACGTGTAGAATCAAACTTACCCCCAGCAGTGTAGCAGCCATGGTCTGTGCTGTGATATCTTCGTTTCTCGCAGTATGTGTGTGTGTGTGTGTGTGTCCGTGTGTGCTGTCGGGGAATGAACTGGGTGAGTCTGCGCTTCCTCTCCGACTGCTTCGGTAGTTGTGACTTCTTCGTGCCTTTGAGGCGCCGCTGAGAGTCCGATGGACCAATCAGAGCGCAGCGCACACCGTCACGGAACCCAAGCGCCGGTGGCGGTCGTAAATTAGGAGAGTGAGGTCGCTCGCGACTCTGGCGTGCTCCAAGCTGCAGAGCTAGAGAGAGAATATGAAGAGAAGAAGACATGTAGTTCAAGATAATACATTTGTCTTCAGCAGATAACACACCCTTCACCTTGACTCACTGTATTCACTTCAAACAGTCATGACTGAGCTTGCGTCCTCATTTGTTATTACGCATAATGTCAGTTTTCTTTTTCATAACAGTTCTATTCATTTATACAGAACTCAAACAGGTTCCATTATGAAGCAGGAAAAAATGTGTCAAAGTGGCCCCACAGGCCCCCGCTTAAAGGGGTCACTCCATTAACCAATTCGATTTCAAATGTGTTTGTGAATAGCACAAACACACACAATTTAAGCAACAGAAAAAGAAGACCAAAAAAAAAGAGCAACAGCACTTTACAGATAGATGAGCACTTTGTTGACAGTTTAGACAGCGCCGTTTTAGAGTGTTTAAGTAAAGGTCAACCGTGAATGTTTCAGGCAGGAAGCCTTTGTTTCAGCTATGTAGCCTGTGTAGCCTCACAGAGCTAGAGGCTGATGAATGAGAGGCAGGACCGGTCCATCCCATCCTGTCCCTGGGGCGTATCTTCAGGCCCGGGGCAGTGAGGGGAGGACACCACCACTACCTCCACAATTTCATCTCATTCAACACTAAACAAATGTTGTCTTTCGAAAAAAAGAAAGAAAAAAAAAAACTCCTCTTCCTGCTGTCCTCAATTCTATAGATCACTCGTCCGGGCTCAGGATCACGCTGAATATGCACAGTCAGGGAGAGCTTTTATCACTTGAATGTAAACACTGTGCTCCTATCCTTTAATCACCGGCGATCGATCAATATGGTGACACACTCCCAGAAATAACCCAGATTTTCTTTTAGCCTCTTAAGCCACAGGGGAAGCATAACATTTGAATTTTAAATTTAATAAAAATAGTAAGATTTTAATCCATTTGTTTGGTATTAAATGCTTCCCTGCCCTTTCTTCATCTCTCTTGTTCTATCATCCTGAATGAAGTCAGTTGGAGACACATAGACGGAAAAGTTAATCAAGTTACTCATCCACTCAGCCCCCACCCCGACACGTGCACACAGACACACACACACACACACACACACACACAGCGCTTACATTGGGTGATTGATGGTGCAGATTAATTTTGGGGATGCTATGCAAGGACAAATAGCTCACTCCATCAGCAAGCTTAACACTTTTATTTAAAGATGTTTTAGGAGGTATTAAAATGTATAAAAAGGGGTAGGAGTTGGTTGTGTATATTTGATTTCTGGGATTTCACAGGTTTTTAAGCAACTCTATTCTTTTTTTGAACAGATCACATGAAAATTTGCCCTATTCTGAATATGCTTGAGTGTCACATTTGGTAGTCCGCACGCACTTATCCAGACGTCCCATTGGACCGCTCAAAATCACAGGTTCCCACGCTGGCCCTCTCTCCCTCGCAGCCTGAGGCACGGCCATATGCACAGGTGGAGTTTACAGTAGGCCATCTTGCCGTCCTCACAAGCCACCCAAACAGCTGTCCCTCTTTTAAATGCATTCTTTTCCCACACTGAAAGTAAGTGTGTGTGTGTGTGGGTGTGTGTGTGTGTGTGTGCGCTTTTAAGGCGCCCAATGAAACCCTGTCTGAGCCCCAACCTGTTCCTTTAGCGATGATAATGACCACATTATCTCGCGCCATCGGACGTCAACAAAAAAAGATTGTCGTGTGCTTTGCAATCACTTTGTGGGCACTGAGACAGAAAAAGCAGAAAGAAAGGGGTGAAATAAAGATCTGGCACTTCTTGGGGAGAGGGATGGGTGAGGTATTTTATTTCTCCTTGGTGTTTTCCTCAACTCCTCTTTTGTTGGCGTGGTATAGTCGCGGTGATCCAGAGGGCAGGGCGGCCATCTTTGTCAGCTGCCCTGCTGGGACAATTAGCAGGAGAATCAGAGTCAAAAGAAAAGCTGCTAAACATGACGCAAAAAATATTCATCACAGCCCAGGGGTCAGTCAATCCGTTTGTGTAGAACAAAAAGAAGAAAAATGTTAATAAACAAAATAGTTTAATTTTTGATTGAGCTGCCTTAACAACAACAACAACGTAGATGCTTCATGTGAAGGTTGGATGGATTGACTGAAACAACCCTCCTTCTTTCTCCTCAGCTTTGTTACAACTCTTCTCAAATGTTGAGAACAAAATATATTTCTCTATTCGTGAGTTGCTAATCCGCTGTTGACTGGCTGTCAACTAACAGTTCTGTACACCTGTATCTTTAGCGATGGACAGATATATGTTCAAGTGTGTTGATTTCACATTTTATTAAGCTGTGTTTAAATGAATTGTAGGTTCCTGTTGTATGTGCAGCGACAAGTTTATGACCACATTTCCAATATTGCGATTATCATTTCTGACAACAGGGTGAACTTTGAATTCTGACATAAACCTTCAGAGAAATCATAAAATATGTTCCATGTTAAAAGTCCCACAGGAGAACACGTCTTCTTCGTCTACTTTATTTTAGCGCCACAGGACAGACTGACCGACCCATACCTCTCCTTTGATGCCCTTTAGACTCAACCCACTATGACAAATTGAAAGAGGAAAGAGTCACCCAGGTGAGCCGAGTGCCAGGATGTGCCTGGAGCAGCTCCTCTCCGGCTTCCTGCAATTACTGGAGAGGTTCACCGTCCGTCAGCGCCGGGCTGACTGTGGCCGTCCGGCAGGGAAAACGTGTTTGGGTTGCGATGGTTCCGTGATGAAAACGTTCACATAGATCCCATTTAATCCGCACTTACAATAAAGAGATCAATAAACACTACCCCCCCTTCCCCCCCATTTTAAACACATTAACTGCCTTTCTTGTTACGCGTATCTCGTGCACACGGCCTCGCACGTTCTCACACGGAGTGAGACGCGCACTGGGGTCAGAAAGAGCATCTCTCATCAGCATGAGGGAATCCTTCCCAGTGTAATTACCGCGGAAGCACTTCATTCACATTCATGTATACAGCACATCTACATACACTAGTAGACACGCTCATTCATGAAAGGAAGAGGAGGGACGGATTCACGGCTGAGCAGAGGAGAGGCCTCTGTTTGTGAGGCACAAGTTTGGGCTGAAGGTGAATTGAAATTGTACTTCATGGGTAGCGTCTCTCTTTGTTGCCACACGCACGCACGCACGCACGCACACACACACACGCACGCACACGCGCGCACACACACTTGGGTTAGGGTTGATGGATGTCTGGCGTTTGTTAAGTCGTACATCACTGAGGTCATTTAAGCTGCCAACACATCTGCTGTCTGTGCCCCCAGAAAGAGAGGAAGAGGTGGAGAGAGTGGAAAGATTTATAAAGGCTGGGAGGGAGGGGGGTGGGGGGGGGAATTATGCAGGGTGAGAGAGAACGATACTGATTAGTAACTGGAGTGGATGAGCGTCTCACGCACACAGACACACAAGGAAACACAAAAGCACACGCGCAGAAACACGCGCACGCTGTAAAAATGGTGCCTCTCTGACAAAACTGCTTGCGTGGAGATCCTTCCATTAACTTTCGTCCTGTCTCCGTTAACTACTGACGATAAAGTTGCTGATTTATGCCGAGCAGCCTTTCCTGCGCGCCAACATGTTAATGAGATGCGTCCAAAGAAAGGAGTCCTCATTGATTTCTTTAAATGTTGTGGCGGTGGCGTGTTGATTGCAGATCAATAGCTTTCAGCGCGCTACAGTTTGCTCCTCTGTAAGTAAACCTGCAGCTGGCTGGCTGTAGGATCCCAACAAAAATAACCAATACTCTACTTGACTTCATCGATGCCTGGAGAAATGGTAGAAAGAGGGAACTCAAATCAGTAAAGGCAGTCACACATACTGAAATGTAACGCACCAAAGGGGGGGGGGGGGGTCAATTTTCCAGAGTTCAGGTCAAACGCACAAAACTGGGAAAGAGATCGAGCGTCTTTATTCAACCTGGGACATTGAAGCATGTGAAGTTCCGTCTCACTATACGGCTTTTGTCATTTCCTCTCATTGGGGCATCCGTTCTGTCATCTGTCTCTATTGGTTTAATCTTTTAATCTGTTGTAATTTTGTGTTCAGCTATCCAACACAACAACGCTACGGACCAAGACACCAATAACTGATACATGCAGAATGCTTACAAGGCAGTGATTGCTTCTATCTGTCAAAGTGAGCTTCCCACCAAATAATATGTTATTAAACTGGGAGGGAGGGAAGGGTATCTGGGACCAGTGTTTGTGTCCCGCAGCGCTGAGCTATTGGGAAGATGCTCTTGTGAGGATTTTCCTAAACCCAACATTCCTTTTTTTTTATTTTTTTTTTTTTACATAAACCGAACATCACATTGTTTCCTTGGCGTCGGCAGGTAATTTGAACCCGCTTCGTGCCACCTCCACTAAATGTGGGATTTCTTTGTTTTACTAAAAAAAAAAAAAGGGGACTCTTTTTCTCCTGTTTAAACCTCGATGAACAGAGGCGTGAGTGGCACTTTTGCGTGGAGCAAGGGGTGATTGTGTAGGGGTTAACGTGATAAGTAGGAGCGGATGTGGCATTTGAAGGCTGTTATTATGGTCTACTTGCTGCAGCTGGTTCAGACATACAAATTGAGACTCATCCAACACAAAAACACACGCGCACACACACGCACACACACGCACCACTTATGGATTTGGCACGCTCCAATAGTTCTGTGTTTTGTGCACCGGGGAGGGAGGCTGGTGAGAAGGAGAGAAGAAGAAGAAGAAGAAGAAGAAGAAGATGAAGAAAAGGAGGAGGAGGAGCGGTGGGTTAAGACATAAGGCCGACGATGCTACTCGTGTCACGTTTTGATTTCTCTTATCTCTTTTCAAGCTTGGGTCAGATTTTTCTTTTTTTTTGTGGCCATCAACTGAAGCTGATCATCATCAACCAGTCGTGACTCTGATAAACCTCAACACCCTCGTGCTCTCACTCTCTCCTTGATTAAATCCTGCTCCGAGCGTGATCCCTGTACTCTTCACCAATAAAACTCTTCATCCCTCTTTCTACTCTTCACCGACACACACACACACACACGCACACACACACACACACACACACATCGCAGACAAGGAGATTAATTTACTCTGGTTCATTTTTCAAGTTCTGCACCGTCTCTGCGCTTAATGTGTGGTTGAATGTGTGTGCGTGTGCGTGCGTGTGTGTCCGTTGATTGATGTGCAGAAGCCCAGGAGCGTAATCATACACTTCCAGACGTCATTTTTCACTTTCAGTGTTGATAGATAGATTTGATGCATCTGATCACTGCTACCTCAGCGTGGGGGGTCTAGGTCATCTTGTTGCTCTGTGTTTTTGTGTGTCTGTCTGTGTGTGTGTGTGTGTGTGTGTGTGCCACTGGCCAGCAGTCCTTCTGTCTGTCGAAGGCCCGTTGTGATTGAGTGGACTCCCCCATCCCAATGGAAGGCCTGTTTGTGGGGTCTCTTCTTTCTTTGCGACCCTGAGGACAAACAGCCACGGCAGCCAACTCTGTGCGATCCTGAGGGCGCACTTGTGTGTCTCAAGTGGGATTTCACTAACCTCCCTTGTTAGCACCGAAAAAGGTAACGTGAGACCCCTGGAACTCGCTTTGCTGTTGTTTCAACTACTTTTAAGGTGTTGAACATCCACTAACAGATCAGCCGACATGATTGTTTCGATTTAAACTGAAAGCTGCTCAAAATTAGCTGCAGCACTTCCTCTATTTACCTTTATTCAGCACTTACAAGTCAACAGGCATTTCGCACACACGTTTTCTAATGTGCTTTCACTTCACCAGAAATGTCAGAGATAAGTTATAATTGCGATATCAACAATTTCATCTCGTACGCATCAACTCCTGTCAGTGCTTCCACTTCAATTGACACTTGAACCTCCGGAGTGGGCTCAATAAAGATGGTGTTATCTGTGCATGTATGCAAATGATTTTAAAGATATCAAAGTATTTTACGATTTCAAAACAAAGATAAAAATATAAATATGTTAAATATTTTTGTGGGTTTTTGCCTTCAAAAATGTACGCCTTAACTTGTTACTTCTTCAATGTTTAGTGTGTGAAATGGTGTTACCGGGAGTTATTCTATGAGCACACTACCCTGCACATACATATGCATGCATAATGACACACACACACACACAATGTCCTGGTTAACTAGCGCTCCTCCCACTCATTGCGCTTCACCTCGCCACAATGCCCACCATAAAAATCCGGGGTTGTGGGAGCAAAAGAAGAGTGGGGGGGTTAAGAAAAGCACAGAGAGATGGCTCCATGTTAAATTGACTGGAAAAAAGCTGCTCGCTTTTTCATGCTAATTGAAGTGCAACAAATTGTTAATTTATTCCACAAAGAAATGCAAAACACCCCCAGATCTCACTGGAACCGTGTGCACTACAAGACAAGCTTAAATCAAACTTCATCCTTTTTTTTTGTTTTTTTTTGCACTTTCAGCATCTCTGCACCCACAGGTTGTACTTAATATGTTCATCTGTCTGGTGTCAAGAGGCGGAAAAACAGATCAGAGAAAAGAAACACAGGTCAACACACACCCTACAGGTTCTCCCCGGCTCTCCCTCACACACGCACACTGCCCAACGCCGTCGGTGAGGTTCAGGTGGTTTTGAGGTGATTTCATGGTTGCTGTTTTATTGATGGTTCCCGTCAAACATGAAACGTTTCTTTTCCCACCAAACCGCACACACATGCACCGCCCCTGGGCTGTCATTCAGGACATACACAGACAGCAAGTAACAAGGGTTTGGCGTCAGCTCCACTGGGCTCCGCTAGTCATGTCAGGTCCTGCACTGAACTACATAAACACACACACGCACACACACATAAACACACACACACGCACTCACACACTTATCTTGGATCTTTATGGTGTGCTGCACCCTGCACTTAGCACTGCTGTAAAGGTCTTCCTGAACTCGTACAAGAGAGACATCTTCAAAGAGGTCCATGCACGCACATACAGACACACACACACACACACACACAGAGAGAAGAGCCACACAGACTTCGAAGCGAACTTAATAATTTCACATTTGGCTTCAAAGGGACTTTTTAAACACATGCTTGCTCACTGTCTGAGAGCACAGCAGGGGTCCCGTCCTCTTTGATAGAATTCCAATTCAGCTCATTTTCGCGTCTTTGAGTTCAGCTGCACTTTGGGCCGTTTCGTTATGACAGAGAAACAGCTGAGATAATGGAGGGCACATGTCCTTTGCCAGGCATTTCCCGATAACACCCGGCCCTCATTAACAGGGAGGGTCGTTTTTTTAGTGTCTTGAACAGTGCAAGAATATTGTTATCCTGGCAGAATCCAGCTATCTGATATAAACTGTTTTTCACAACGTCCAATCGGAATAATTGGTCACTTTTAATACTGTACTACCCTGTTTGCTAAGAGTCAAACCCATCATCATGCTTTTTCAGCTCCATTTACTTAATGTGTGATTCATGGGGTCACGGGTCACGGGTTCAGTCTCAGTTCAAGGTTTGACTCCTATCTTTTTCCACCAGGAAGTCCCATCTTACAGCATCTCATCTCCTGTCCTCAGGAGCTCTTTGTCTCGACCTTCTGAGGTCAGATACCGCTTGAGGCTGACGGAGGGTTGACTGTTCCCCTCTTTTGGTGACCACGTAATGCCTCCAACCTCATCATTGATGAGAGGGAAGGTACCTGACCTGCTGCGTGAACACTCAGATGTTCAAAATGCGTAGGTGCGAGCGCAGAGCGGCGCGGATGAAGGCGTGCAGTAAAAACCTGCGCCTGTCGCCAGCATTCACATTCTGCAGATTCTAGTCGTTCAGACTCCGTCTTTGAAGGTGTCTTCTGACTCGCAGGACTTGTAATTAGGTTCAGCTCTTTGGTGCTGTTCGAACAAAGCCGTGTGACACTATCGGTTAGTCGGCAATATTTCACGATCATTCAAAACTAACTTTGTGCAAAAGAAGAGTCGAGAGTCGAAGTGTGAGATTGTTCCTTCAATTGAGAAAAAACTATCAACTGATTTACGTGGCAGAATATACGGTAGATTGTCAAAACATTTCTGGTTTGATTTATGGTCTGGCCTATAAAATGTCAACAAAAAATGGCTGCAACGTACTTTTTAACTTTACCCAAATCACAACGACATTCTTTGCTATGGCTCACGAGCAGTGCATGTACACAGAGACATCATTTTAACTTCAAATGTTTTTTTTGAAATACCTGATATTTATTTTCAGTTATTACGTGATACTGTGCGCCTATTACCATTACCCAAAGTTGTTGAGTATCGGTTAATCAATTACCCGTTTTTGCTTTCACGGACTGCAGCTTTAAGGAAGAATATATAACAAATGTTGATGAGTTTCAACTAAGAAGTAATGAAGAGCTATGTTGATATTTTGGAAACATATCAACTTGGTTGTCTTTTCCATCAATGTACAGAATAGATGTTGTAATTGATAGTTTCATTAAAATGTGGGAATTAAGCCCTTTTTAATTCTTAAAATGTTCATATATATTTACCTATAAAATGTACCTATAAATTAACTTAAAGTTTCAGTAAAAAAAAAAGACTATTTGTGCAATTTGTGCATTTTAATTAATTCAAACCTCTGGACTAGAAACATTCATTTTCAAGCGTTAGATGATTGTTATTCCGGACAATTAAACGATATTTGAGTGTTTTGGGAAGCAATGCGTCAAATTTGTATCCAGATGACACACATGCACACACTGTTTACGAGCAGCACAATGTAATAATCATTCTCACTCCAAATGTGCGTATTATTAACAATAGACTTTAAATTATAGCTTGGGTACAAATTTAAATATAATTCATTTTGAGCTTCCCATTCATAGAAAAATGAAATGTGCTCTGAAGTGCACGGACATCTACATGCACTGAATGTGTGCTGTAAACATCCAGCCAGTCAGAGACATGTCCCACACCCTGAACTGGCATCACGCCCACTGAGACACACCGGTTGTTTTCCACTTCACCCAGACACCAGGAAGCATCAATCAGTCAACAATCATCACAGCGAAATGCTGCCAACATTCACAGAGCTTCATACCAAGCAAGTCCACTTCATAAAAATACATTTCATCACGCCATGATTCATCCTCCTCAAGTTACAGCAGCCGAACAATACAGTTGGAAATAATTCAAATGGAAAGCTTCCAGAACATGCAATATTGTGTTTGTGTGAGTGAGCATACCCTGCAGTGTGTAACATGGGTTGGAAGTTACGATGGAGAGTCACAGCAAACACAATGACGCCACGTGTTCTCATTCAGAGTTACTGGCACAATAGGCTGAGTACAGAATGACTATCTATCAATCTATAATAACAGCTTGTAACTTGTTAGAGGAAAGTTATGAGAAACGTGTCTGTTACGTGTCTGAAAACAAGTTTTCCAGATGTGCGTACACACACACAGACAGACTGACACACACTCACACACACACTTTATGAACAACAGACAAGCTGCCAAAAGCTTAACTCATGCAAGAAGTCATAAATCTGTCCATCTTCACTTAACCCTTAGGAAAGGGAGACATTCTGACGCCAAGCCCCGTGTGACCAACGCACACCTACGCTTACGAGAGCACTGAGAAAAACATGACTGCACGCAAGCGTGCGCTGACTCACACATACCAAGTGGCATGCTGCACATAGGTGCACCATTTCAACTTCGGATTCAATTACTTTCTGGATGCAAAAAAAAAACAATGCATCAGGGTGTTAAATGATTTCTTTGTTCATGGCTGGATAATCATTCTGGAATCACTTATTTGTCTATTTTCCTCAGGGATAACATAAACCATTATGAAAAATAATTGCAGATTGGATCAATGCGAGCACTTATATACTGTTTTGGTACCCTTACTTTTACATCCCAATCAAAGGCATTTTGCTCCTCTCTGCAAACTGCCAAAGCAAAAATATAGAAAGCCTACTGCTTGTTATACATCTGAATACATATAAAGTGCTTATAATTGATTGATTTGATCTCTATTTATTTACTTGCAGATTTTGTCTTGGTGGAAGTTGTTTGAATTTAGTTTGGCATGAATTTATTTGAACACCAATTGCACCGGCTGTATTGAACTTTTTATTTTCTTTCGAAAGATAGAAAGGTGAGGGGGTGAATTGACTAAAAATCAGCTGCATTAATATATCTAGAATTATCATTTTGATGAATAAAAAATGAAGTACTTTAGTAAAGTATTTTCATTTTGTCCCTCATACTTTTCAACGGGAAATATTGGCTCAAATATTGATGCTGGATAGTTCATTATTTTACAACTTTTCACAAATGAACCTACACAACTTTTAAATGATCATTAACATGCCGCTTACATATTTTAAATAATAAGGGATAATATAATGCACATGATAAAAAATGACAACTTACTTTTAAAACCTGATCATACTTTTAGTGTTGGTCATGCTTTTATTCATACAATTAATTTCTACCTTTCAGTATTTCAATATTTACAAAATCCACCTGATACTTTACCTAAAAAGGAAAATGTGGAGGTGTCAGCGTGCGAGTTTCCGTTTTTATTTGAGTTTTAGACATTCCAGTTTTTTTGTATCATGTTAAGTAGATGTTAACCTCTGGGGATGAATTAACACGTATCTCATTTTATCTTATTATGTATTGAGCATCCATGTATGGTATATGGCGCCACCTAGTGGCAGCAGCTGGAAAACAAGGATTACTTAAAATTTCCACACATTTACTGAATATACCTTTTTAATTTCAGCTTCTGCTGATCCTAAATTAATTTAATATTTGTAGAGGCCCAATGCCCTTTCATACAAGTAGGATCATTAAAAGTTAGATGTAACTTTTTTGAGGATTATCGACAATATGTATATATAGATTATATTATTTCTGTATTTTGCATTTTAGCATTAATCACTGGAAAAGGATACTTCTTATGTGTCGTATAGTTATCTACAAGAAATGATAGCCTCCTCTGTCAGCACGCACCTCCCATCACCTCCATCACACAATCAACCAGGCAACAACCCTTCTTCAGACCGACCCCGTTGCCTGGCAACGCCCGGCCGAGTGGCCCAGAGGGCGGGAACCAACGCACTTGGCTTCCGCAGTAATTACAGTGCATGTCTGTGTGTCTATGTTTCTGGGCCAGTCCAGGTGTGTGTATGTGTGTGTAGTTTGTCACATAATACTAGCAGTCTTATGACCAAAAGAAACCAAAGAACTTTTGTATTAGCAGCCTGCTATAGCAGCTACGCTCAATAGTAGTAATAAGTATCTGATGAGGAAAAGTCTGATTTTAAACTTTAAAGTTGATGTTGCAGCATGACCAATTCATTAATGTTTATGCATCAAGTTCCATCGTGGATAAGAGCCTCTAAAGGGTTGAAATCCAATTTGGACCTCACATTTTCACATATTTTGCAATAAATACCAGTGAACAGCTTTCAGTTGTATTCTAACTTATTTTAATGACCCGAGAGCATCTTAGACAGACATTTCCACATTGGCAGAGTACTGCTCTGGCTGACAGCATATCAGCCTAAATATATTGTCCTTGTGTGCCGTGGGCATACCCTCAGTTGGTTGCCCACTAATGTTTTCTGCTTGGTGAACCGGGGCTTTGACTCCACTTGGTTCAAGTTGCTCCTTGCTCACGGAAGGGTTTACCTGCAGGAGAGGAAGAACTATGCAAGCGAAACCCCTTCCTGTGACCATACAGGTCTGATAGGTCAACATGGAGCGGCGTTTGATGAATTTAAATATCCCTTTGGGAGATTGAAGGGTTTTTTTTGTGCAAGGTTATAGGTAGGGTCCCGACTTATGTTCCAAACTAGTACACAAAGAGGACACATCTGTGTGATTGGTGCTACTGCAATACAAATAAAAGCAGCAAAGTTCTCTGCTTTGCTTCCTATATATATAGCCAAATTTTTTGAATGGTGTTAGTCCTTTTCAAAGTAAAATATAAATTGTTATACTTTTTATGTATTCTGTTTACAATCATATACAAGTGAAAAAAGAAGTCTCATATTTGAGTGGCTTATTATGAATCTATTATCAAAATAATTGTTAGCAGCCTCTATTTGTCACAAACTGACTTTTGTGACATCATATGAAGGAAGTCTACCAAAAGGGTTAATTAAATTATGCAAAATCAATGAAAGCCTAAAGGCCTAATCCACTGCTCAGCCATCCGGGGTCAAACAATCTGAGGTCGGTCACTAAAGCCTACAATACAGCAAGCAAGGGTCACATGTTAATTTCCTTCACATATTTACAACCAGGAGGCCAATTGTTTCATCCTTGTAAGGTTCATCGACTAAAGATATGGGCAGGGGGGGGGGGTGGAGCTATTTTAGCACAGAAGAACAATTGTGGCATTATTCAAAAAACAGCTTTCCACAGCTCATGAAACTAAACTACACTTTCGTTCCACAGCTCGCTCTGTCATCTTGTGACACCAGTGCACACAGTGGAAACAAGCACGAACACACGCCCCCCTCCTCCTCCTCCTCCTCCCCTCTTCCCTGAAAGCCACACGAGTCCCCGCCCTTCCCTCGCGCCGTCACACCAACGTGACCGCCCAACCGCCGTCGCGGAGCATCACGGGAGCTGTAGTCCCCAGCGCCCGACGAAGCTGGAGAAGGCGAGGCCTCAGCAAAATACAACTCCCATCTCGACCCTCGCACGCCGAGCCCCGTCGACCAATCTGAATAAGTGGGAGGAGCGCGTCCGCCCACAAAAGCCACGGCCATCTCCCCCCGAATCGTCCCCTCAAAAAAAAAACAATTGTACATGGCGTAAAAAAAAGGGTTAAATAGGCGACAAAAATACAAAATCGCCGGTGACGGTTGTTTTTTTTTTTTTTTGTTCGGGTGCGCGCGAGGACGACGACGAGGCGTCCCCCCCCCCCCCACCCCCTCGCGGCGAGAGAGAAACAGCGGCGACGGGCAGGCGCGTCGGAGAGAGGGTGTTGTCCTGATGCTTAAATGGAAGTGGGTGGGCCTCCGCGGTCACACACTGACAACTTCTCTGTGGACGCTACCGTGACGAGCGCCAATCTGCTGGTTTATGGACAGGCTGCCCGGTAAAAAAAAAAAGGGACACACAGGACCTGGGCGGCGACGAGGGGGAGGGGGCGGGGGTGGGGGGCGGACGGGGCCCCGGTGACGTTCACCGCGACCTCCGTTATCTCCGTTAGTCGCGAGCTGCTTGATTGCGCCGCGCGCTTTGGCACCGCCCTTCCTGGCCGGTGGGTGGGTTTTTTATTTTTTTTTATTTCGTCAAACGGGCAGATCCGCCGCGGCCCACGGTGCCGAAGACATAGGCCGTCCTCCGCCTCCTCTCCACCCGGCCGGCCTTCTACCGTGAACTACACCCTCTCGGTATATTAATGCGTTATGAGTGGTAGGTACCCTCCTCCTCCTCCTCCCCCCCCACCCTCCCATGTCTCTCCTTCTTCACCTCCCTCTCGCTCTCCTTCTGACAGATAGGAGGCTCTCAGTGCCTTTGATATGGATGATGAGGTAACTGGTTTCTACTTTACCTTTATTGATCGTCTTGGTTGTTATCTGCAATATTAGATCAGATCAGATTGGGTTTTTTTTAGCCAACTTAGTGTCTAAATGAGGGTGACTCCTCAGTGGACTTTGTATTACTCAGAAATAAAAAAATTAAATCTAGAGATATTTTAGATATTCTTGCGTTTTCTTTTCTCTGTTTTTGACAGACTCCAAGAAGGAATCATTGGGAACCGAAGGAGGAAAAGCGTCTAAGAAGGGGAGAAGCTCTGGATCGCAGGTAAAAGAAAAATTGTTCATAATACTTATAACTATAACTTTTGCTTTGCCTGTTAGGCCAAACATTTACTCCCTCCCTCCCTCCCTCCCTCCTAGAGAGACACCTCTGGGGGGCGTTTCTCTGGTGATTTCCACTTCCTGCTTCTGTACAGTGCTGCTGAGAGTCCGACCTAAAGCTTGTTCAATAGGCTCATACGGCTGTCACATCCACAGCACTTTTCAATTGTCTGTTTGAATTAAGGTCAAAATGATTTAATGCTGCATTTGGAATCATTATAAAGACCTGCAGCGTTGGTATGTGGCTCTACAACTGCGGCACCTCCATTCTTATCTGCTTTTGATCGGTTGTATATGCTTGATCTATTTCAACTAGGCAGTGATTCTTCAGGGCATCTTCTGTTGTTCAGCGCGTATGACAAGCGTTGTCTCTATTTTGTCCCACGCTGTTGTACTTGTTACAGACCCTAGGCCGCTTCCGAGATGTATAGCATAAGAAAACTGCCTGCGACCTAGTTCCTTTGAGCAGGAGGAGGAGGAGAGAGAGAAAGCAGCATTTTACTTCCAGTGTTCTGAGAAAAGAGAAATGTGGTTATCACACGCCCACCCACTCACTTCCTGTAATACCGCCCACTTCCACTGACAGCTCTCTCTCTTTCTCTGAGCTTTTTGTTTATCATTGGCACCTTGTTATCTCCTCCCCTCGCACCGTTACTTGTTCTCATCTGCGTTTCTTATTTTCATAGTGTGCACAGCATAATGTGCCCATCCGATCTCGTTTTTTTTTACTTACACATGTGCTTTGCACAGATGCTTTGGCTTTACCTTCTCCCCTCAGAACTCCTGTCTAAACATTGCACTCTCTGCCCCCTCCCTCAATCCGTCCTTAACCCCACCCCGTCTCCCCCAGGATTCCTCGCAGCCCTCTCCGTTGGCTCTGCTGGCGGCCACCTGCAGTAAGATCGGAGGGCAGGGGGGAGCGGAGGGGGCCCAGGCCCAGGTGGGGGCCCAGCAGTTCCAGGTCCAGGCCGGTCAGATCCAGCTGCAGCCAGGTCAGCTCCAGGGGCAGATATTGTTGGACACATCTGGAGGTCAGGCCCTAGTGCCCCAGCAGCTGGAACTCGTCCCAGCTCAGTTCACGGGGAACGGCTGGCAGATCCTTACAGCAGCGCCTACTATGGCCAAAGAGAACACCAATCAGCCTGTTGCTGTGACAGTGGCCACCACCTTGGCTAATGACAGCTCACCGGGTGGACGCAAGGTGAAGGGAGTGGGGGAATTAGTGGGCTTGAACATATCTATTTTCTTTGCCAACGTTTGTGATCTTTACTGTATCGCTGCTCTATTCCCGGCAGGTGAAAACATTGGGTGGAACCAACTGTGTTGCCTCCAACCAGCAGCAGTTCCAGATCATCCAGGTTCAGAATCTGCCAAATGCCGGGGGCGGGGTCCAGTATCAGGTCATCCCTCACCTGCAGACGGCAGATGGGCAGCAGATCCACATCAGCCCACATCAGACAGCCTCCATCGGGACTGTACAGGAGCAGGTCCAGCTCATCCAGACCCAGAGCTCCGGCCAGACCCAGGCTATCCTCCAGCCAGCCAACCAGCAAGCCATCCTGACAAGTACAGCCAACCAGACGGTCCCGCTGCAGATCCGCCCTGCACAGTCGTTCCCACTGCAGCTGCAGACTCTGCAGGGCTCCCAGACTCCTGTTATGACCACGGTTCCCATAAACCTTGGTGGCATGACCCTGGCTTTGCCAGTGATAAATAATGTCGGAGGGGGCGGGACCGTGCAGCTTATCCAATCAGCAGACGGCACATTCTCTGTTGCCAACGGCAACCAGCTGATGACAACAGCAGTGTCTGGGGCAGCCTCTGCCACAGCGACAAGTGGCTCGACGGCGGTAGCCGAAGGTGACAGCATGTCCGATGTGACGCATGTGGTTTCTGTTGGATCAGAGGGTGGCCCGGCTGACAGCCATGTACAGAGCAGCGAGGCCGACTCTCAAAGCCAGAACCAGGCCAACGGTCTACAGAACCAGATTGATTCAGCCGGAACCATTCAGCAAGTGATAGTGGGACAAATGGGGCACCAGCTGGTGCAGCAGATCCATTTGCAGCCTCAGAGTCAGGCCCAAGTGCAACAGCAACCTCAGCACATTCAGACCATTCAGCTGGCCCCAGGACAAACCTTGCAGCCCATCCAGGCCTTCCAGAACCAAGCCCAGGTCCTTATCCGTACTCCAACCCTCTCCCCGTCGGGGCAGATCACCTGGCAGACACTGCAGCTGCCCGGTGGCGTCTCCCTGCAGGGCGGCCTCGGGGCAGCAATGCCACAGCAGCTGACGCTGGCCCCGATGGCCGGCGGGACGACAGTGGGGAGTGGAGGGCTGGTGTCCCTGAGTGGATCCCCCCTGACGCTGAGCACAGCCCAGATCAACCCGGGGTCCGGAGTGCAGACGGTCAGCATCGCAGGGCTTGGCACCGCTGGTGTTCAGGTGCAGGGTGTTCCCCTCACTATTACTGGTCTACAGGGTAAGACTTTAGGAAGAGTAACTGTCATCCATCACTGTTACATTTATTATCAGAAACAAAAATAGGGTATGAGCAATGAGGTCAGTCATTGTTTAAGTATGAAGCTCCTGTGTTATTGTGCCACAGATCTCGGCCATTCAAATTGTGACCGGTTTTGGATTATTTATTTTTTTGTTTGTTTTGCTTTCTACAGTGCCACAAAAGTTCACACGTTTTATAAAAAATATTCAAATCACCTTTAGGTCAACCACAAGGTCAAGATGGGGTCAAAGTTCAATCGTCTCCAGTTACGGTCACCGTCGGCAATGTGGCATCGGGCTCGTCGATGAGTCCGGATCAGCTGGGCTCAGTGCAAAGTTCCTCGGACCAGGAAGGGCCGCCCAGCAAGAGGCTTCGTCGCGTCGCCTGCTCTTGTCCGAACTGCAGGGACGGAGAGGGAAGGTACGAAGACGTTACAGAGCTCCAGAAACACTGGGCTTAAACACGTGGTCAGATGTAGAATAAAGGGGTCGGTCTATTTGAAATAAGTCCAAAGATATGAATATAGTGCAGTAGTTGACAAGGAAACTAAGTTCTATATATTTCCACCCACCCAACCGTTATCACTAGGTTAAAGAAACACTGGTTTGACAGATGGTCAGAACACAGTGTAGCTTGTTTTCTGAAGTGAGAGGTCTGACCCAACAGTTCACTTTGTAATGAGGAGCATGCACCCCAAAATAAACTGAGAATGTTCAGGGAAATGTATTAAGCTTTGCTAGAACAAGCAGAGCAACCAATCTGACTTTATAAAACCGAGTTTGTATTGAACATTTATCTTTGCCTCTGGGTTTAGATTACTTCCACTACTTCTAGTGAAGCACACACACATACCACCTCTAGCCCACTCCTAACCCCGGTGTGGGATTTCTAGGAATAGCGGTGACCCCACGAAGAAGAAGCAGCACATCTGCCACATGGAGGGATGTGGGAAAGTTTACGGCAAGACGTCTCACCTGAGGGCTCACCTGCGCTGGCACACCGGCGAGAGGCCGTTCGTCTGTAACTGGATCTTCTGCGGCAAGAGGTTCACCAGGAGCGACGAGCTGCAGAGACACCGGAGAACACACACAGGTAGGGAGAACCGCTACCGGGATGTGGGTCACCCTGGTGCCCTTGGGGGGGTGCCGACGGAGCGGACCCCGCCGCTAGTAACTAATGACGGATGTATCCACAATTTATCTTAAGTATGTAAGAAAAGCTTAGAAGAAGGAAACCTCCCAGAGCTTAAAAATGGCATCTCCAAATGATTTGTTTGACTAGCAAACCCAAACAAATAGGTAGCAAATAAGCTTATTTCTTCACATATTCTGGTTGACAAATGACTTGAATGAATTCGTTGTCAAAATAATTGCTATGTATTTTTCTTTTGAGTGACAGTTCCTGCTGTAATTTAAACTCTTATTAACAACACTATTCAACTTTTCCACATAATGAAACATCTTAGCCAACGACTACTCGTGTATTTTGTTGAATATGAATAGAAGGCAGATTTTATTGATCACAACAGTAAAAAAAAACAGGGGTCTGATTCTTTGGATTCTCCCCTCTAGGAGAAAAGCGTTTTGAGTGTCCCGAATGCTCCAAGCGCTTCATGCGCAGCGACCACCTCTCCAAGCACATCAAGACCCACCAGAACAAGAAGGCCGGCGCCGCGGTGGCCATCATCACCACTGACGACATGGAGGAAGACGCGCCCGAGGGCATGGACGCCTCCCCTCAGATTGTCGCTGTGGCAACCCTCTCACGTGACTCTGACCCAGCTACACCCACCACTTCTAATCACATGGAGGAGGAAGAGGAGGAGGAGGAGGAGGAGGAAGGGGGGGAGTTCCAATAAGCAACTGACTCTTGTTTGCTGAAGGCTTACTTCCTATACAGGGACTGAAGGGGGTGACTACTTTTTCTTCTTTTAAAAAAAAAAAATCCTTTAATTTGAGATTTAAAAAATGTTCTCTCATGAAAAAGGGACTCAAAAGAGACGTGATCGTGCGATGAACAGAAAAGGAAAGATATAAACATCACAATCTAAAAATAACTAGCATGTATAAATTTAGCATAAACATATGAAGGATTAGTTTGGCATTTATGAAATTAATTTATACTAATTCTATTCACAGTGGGGAAAGGAACGCAAGTAGTGTCTAGATTAGCACAAGAGTAGTCTGCTGAATCTGAAACCATCCAACATGGAGGGGCCTTTCCTTAAATCGCAACAGAATCTAACTCTATGCACAAAGTGTTTGTGTTCCTGTTTCATACCTGGGCTGAGAGTCAATCATGGTACAGGACTGTTGCGAAGCAGCGATAGAGCAGGAGCAGTCTGGGATGGTGTGTGTGACCTCTGTGAACAAGTGTGTGTGTGTGTGTGTCTGAATTCCCTCACTGTTACAAAGAGGATCTACCTAATTTGAGTTATATTCATGGTTCAGGTTTAGTCCTCAGACCAGATTCAGGTGTTGATTCCTCCGAGACCAGTCAACGGATAAACTGTTATTGAAGAGAGGGAAATTCTAAAAAAAAAAAAAAAAAGAATGAAAAAAAAAGTAGAAAAAAGCACATAAAAAGTTTTATAAATAATGCATTCCTATTGAGGCACAGTGGCCATTAGACAAAAAAGGTTTCTATAGAGAAAAACAATCTAGCTTTCTACAACTTTGTTTGTGTGGTGAAAGCAATACTTTAATGACAATCCCAGTGAAACCATGTTTACAGTGTCAGGGGAAGTTCTCGGTCTATAAAACAAGTCGAGTCGTGAGAACGTGTGAAAGCAGTGCTGCTGCTCTGCAGATACCACAGGGTGGCTTTTAACATCGCGGCCCAAGTCCATCCAGTGCCCGTTTGTCATTTTTATAGAATACATTTCCATCAGGTGGTACCTGCCGGACGGAACCACAGTTTGGCCGATGTTGCTCTCCGCCCGCTGTGCCGCGGGGCCCGACCCCTCCGGGCCTCCGTCCCCGACCCCTCCGGGCCTCCGTCCCCGACCCCTCCGGGCCTCCGTCCCCGCCGCGGGGCCCGACCCCTCCGGCCCTCCGGGCCTCCGTCCCCGCCGCGGGGCCCGACCCCTCCGGCCCTCCGTCCCCGCCGCGGGGCCCATGTGCCGCTATTGCCTTAACACAAGCTGTCGTACGGAGGGAAGCTCGGAGCTGGCCGGGTGGAGAAAGAGGGGGCGCCCCCCTGCATCGTAGACGGAGAGCACAGGAGGCGAGGGGAGGGGGGGGGGGTCATTAAAGAGCGACACAGCGATGAGAGCAGTGGGTTGCGAGAGGGTCGGGCAGCTTCGCTATGTGGATATTACGGGATGTTTTCTGGTGGTGTTGCTCTGTGTTAGTTCAGTGCGTACATTCCTTTTAAAATTAAGAGATGCTTTTATTTCATAGAATTTATCAGTTGTTCCCCACACAGGACCCCACTGTGTACGGCTAATTTATTGTTTATCCTTGAGTTGTACTATTTGCCTTTTGCTGGACTTGTATTTGTGTGTATTGATTCCGAGGTTGTGTACAGCATGTTTGAGTTTTTTGCCGTAGTGCTGCTTCTCTTCTTTAATCTTTGTGCTTCGGATTTCTTTTTTCTACGTCTGACCATTGCTGTTCTTTTCTTCTTCTTCTTCTTCTTCTCTTTGCGCCATAACGTGATTTTGGAGGGAAATAAATAACAAAAGAAGAAGAAAGCAAAAAAGTTACAATTCTTTAAAGTTGAAAAGGTTGATACCAAACAAATTTAGATGTTTTTGGTAATATTTTGTGTGACGACCAACTTTCTTTGATATTTTGTAGTGACATCTCATGTGTAAATCTTTTTCTAAAAAGATGTTTGTCTCCATAACATTTGATAATGGGTTTTTGCCAGGTTAGCCTCAAAGGCCTAAGTTTATTGATATTTTTAAAACTGGTTTGTACAAATGTGTTATGTCGATAAAATACAAAAAAAGAATAGAAGAACAACTTTAAGCAGAAAAGATGCTTTGCCTAATTAACACTTGACAATAAAGTGATTAAAACGGTTGTAAATTCATCGCTGATCCTCTGCACATGACTCACTTTGACTTTAAAATCAAAACACACAATCTCTACAACTTCTGCCACCTAATTGTCAGCTAATCTGTGTTGTGTTGCGACAACGGTGATAACTGCATTTCCTTTGCGAACATTTACTGTTCCAATTAGCGATCCTGCCGTTGATGTTGTGAGGATCAAACCTGGAACTATTCAAATGCTGCTCCGTTGCTTTAAACAGATAATTAGCGAATTAACCGTCTCCTTCGGAAACCCTCCCCCCCCCCCCAGTGTTGCTCTGCTGTGATCAAAGTGGGTCTTTAGGGAGTTCACCAGCAGGTCACACCTTCAGTGCCAAAAGAAAAGAATCAAGTATTAGGCAGCTCACGCAAACCTTTGACGAGTCCCACCTTTGAAGCACTTCAAAAGACTCCCAACGTCTACGACCTCGCTCTGCACCCTCGGGCGATTTTGTGGATTTGTCAAAAGGTAAAATTAAAGTAATGCACAGTGACAAATATTGACGTTTTGATCCCACCGGAGTGAAAACAGGACCCGTCTGCCGATCTGTTTCACCACCGCGTGGGGCATGCTGCACTCATGGCGACCTCAGGGTGACCCCTGACTGCGCTGTGACCCCCCGCCCCTGCATCACTGCTACTCAGCCATTACACAGAGATCAGCTGACAGGCTCGAGAGAGACAGTTGACCCGGAGCTGACCCCTCCCACCTGAGGTGTGTAGCAACAAGACAAACATAATTGGCAACTTTTTTAGAAAACTGGTGTAGCATTAAAAAAAAAAGGAAAAAGGGGGGGTGTGAGCTCCCAAAAATACAATAAAGTTAACATGGTTGATCATTTATAGAATGATGTTTATTAGAATTTACAGTGGACTGAGAACTACAGTGTTGTAAAGTTAGCCACTTTAAAGTAGTCGGTGCGTAAAAAGATGTCGTATAAAAAAGGCTGCTTTTGCATCTATCCATACCTTGCATTTGTTGAACAGTGGAAATAATCAGAACAAAAGTGTACCACTCAGAACGCTGACTTAAAAACAAGAAGGAAAAAAACACCCAGGATATATAAAACAGGGGTATAAAAAAAAAAAAAACTTTTGTCTTCTTGCTTTTTCTAATCAGCTATAAAAGGTTGATCTAAAAATGTGCATTAGAACGAGTTCCACGGTACTGTGCAGCAGGTCAGCCTGCTTCAGGCTTCTATCAGTAGGAGCAGCTTCTTCTCTCTGGACTTTACAGCAGATCCCTCTGAATGCTGCAATGAAGACAAAAACAATTAGGTGAGCAGCGGTGTTCTCAGCGTGGTCGCAACGCATTGTCACTGTCACTCTTGATCT
This sequence comes from Pungitius pungitius, assembly GCF_949316345.1. Taxonomy (NCBI): domain Eukaryota; kingdom Metazoa; phylum Chordata; class Actinopteri; order Perciformes; family Gasterosteidae; genus Pungitius; species Pungitius pungitius. Next base: position 11,944,527 of record NC_084916.1, on the reverse strand, counting down.
GCAAGGTTTTGAAAAATGTTTTAAACAAATCACAATTTCTCAAAGAATTGTATATTTAAACTCCAAAACATTACATTCAGACTGACAATTCTCACCGTTTGTATTGGCTGTATTAATTTTTATCATTTATTGTTTAGTTCAAAATGAACCCATCACTTGACACTGATACGTGGCGTACCTCTCCAGGTACTCGTGGACATTGTCGTGGCCGTTGTAGCGGGCCAATCCCACCAGGATGCCGGTGGCACAGCGGCCCTCCTTCTTACGGCACAGACTGCAGTTACACACCTCTCGGCAGATGGGGCACGACCACGTCTACGGAGAAAAGGTCCACATTTCAACAACCGTGGGGTTTACCTACTGCACCGGAGAATCTTTGTCCAGCTTTCATGGCCGTTCCACAAAAGTTTTTTCTTTACGTTCATCCGGGGGGGACATTATGGAGTCCCTCTCCACAGCGACGCTTTCTTCCCAACAAAAAAATGGGAGGCACACAAAGGAGTAGCAATGCTACTTCCTTCAACCGCCAAGTCTTCAATATATTCAAAATCACCTGATTTTGCTTATTCTGGGAATGAATACTCAATGTTTATTTGTGATTCTGTCGCATTGGAAAGTCATGAATAACATTTCCCTGTGATAACTTCAACACATTGTGGCCAGTGGTTGGAATGAAAGCCAAATTCTCCCTACAGCAAAAAGACAAGGAGAGCATTCAAGCAGGCACCTAAAAGGTTTAACAGGTTTTACATGCTGCTCAATGTAAGGATACACTCACATTCTTTGTAAGTAATAAGGCAAAAGTTTCTCTAGGGGGTGCTCTTTGTTTGGTTGAGTTTTGTAAGCCCACATCTCTTCTGTTGAATACTCTGTTCAGCTTTGGAGCAAAACAAAAAGTGGTCACTGGCTGTAAACCAGTAAACCAATTTTTTTTTTAAATAAACGGCAAAACATTCACGAATATTATCTTGCTGTGTAAAAATCAAGCTTAATATACATTTTAAGGGAATATTCTTTGAAACACCAGACATAAATACAAAAAAAAAATCACTTTGGTGTGACCATTAGTCTTACATAGCCTGTTATATATTATTTACTTTTAATGTTCCCTTAAGCACTAGTAACAGCTTTTATACGTTAAGTAATGGAATCAAAAAATTGAAGACAAATGGGTTTTTATATGTGTTTGTAACTTGCAATACTATCTACAAAGTGAGAGACATGGGGAGTTAACGTGTCTGTTCGCACTGACCGGGTCGAGCAGCACATCGCGGACCTCCTCTCCGTAGCGGTTCTTCAGGCACGGCCCGCAGAACTGACCTTTGCCCCCCACACAGAAGCCACTGCGACAAACCGTCTTGGTGTCCAGGGTCTTCTGTCTGCACTGGTGGCACGAGCTGCCCTGGAGCAACGGATGGGATGAGACGACACACATGAAGGAACCAACCGACCCACAAATCCACACGGTTGAATACGTGAGACGGGTGAAAGCCTGATGGGACTCACTGTGTCTTTGTCCCAGATCTTGTCTTTGCTGCGTTGAGCTATGTTGTCCAGGTCTTCTTGGGTGATGTCGTCCACTGACCTCACCTCATACTGGCTCCTCCGGGAGCCGCGGCTCCGCCTCCTCTTTTTCCCACTAACGTCCTCGTCCACCTGTCCAATCACAACCAGCAGATTAAGAATAATGGTATTCAAGTCTTGGTATCATCTTATTTTTCAGATATTGAATTTGTAGAATGTGCTGGGATTAAAGTATGTGTAATTGAGAACTTTGGCCGTACAAGTTACTTCAATGAAAATATTCGCAGGGGACATTTGAGGGGAGGGCCATTGAATTGTCTAGTAGTCTTTTACTTGTGCCACAATGTAAAAATATTCAGTTATAAAAGGTAAAGTCCTGCATTCAAAATGTTACTTTAGTTAAAGTACAAAAAGTATTAGCATCAAAAGTTTTCCAAAAAATATATACTACAGTATATCATTGCATCATAATTATCAATGCGTTAATGTGTAAATCCCTTCAGTCTTGCAGCTCGTAGCAGTGGAGCTAATAGTATATCATCAATTATAATATTCTACTTCATAATACATTGTACATATGTTGATTTTCATTTTTCTTAATCTGTACAATGGATTATATTGTCATTAAAACATTGTAAAAAGGAACCATAATTGACTCTGAGATATAGTGGACTGGGAGTAGATAGTTATATCAAATAAAAATACTCAAGTATCCCAACATTTTAAAGGGAACACAATGAATCCAGCCTCTTCAGTTATTCAACAGATGAACTCTAAAATGAACAGAATTCCCCCCTCCAGGGAGGCCTGGGGGGGGGTGGTGTGAGGAGTGCGTTGCACATCGTACCTCCACCAGTCTCCTGATGTCCACAGTCCTGGGGTTTCTGATGGCGAGCGGCTCGCTCTTCTCCTCCACGGCAAAGTTCTCAGGAGGACGCGCTTTACGAGACGGGTTCCTCCTTTCCGACCCCAACTCTGGTGCCAACTTGCGTTTCCGTGTCGACGCTTTCTCCGATGCCCGCTTCTTTTTCTTTGAAAATAAAAGATAAGAATGTTTAAAAATATGTCCCAAACAAACAGGTTTTATCATTTGGAATTACAGCTTCTGCTTTTTGTTGAGAAAACTGAATCAGAAGACACACATAAAATTATATTGTTAATTGTACCATCCATTTTTAAACTCAAGCACTTGAAAAATGTAATCTAAATTATACACAGTTTTGTACACAAGATGACCCAATAATTCATTACTGGCAACTTCTTGTTAATTAGTTGTACTTAATGAACATATTTTCCTATTGTTGTAGACGTTATTCATTTTACGTAATCTCTCCAACTTAAAATAGGACATCCTTTAAAATTGGATAAAAGATTATGTAATTGTACCATTGATTGTGTGGATTTGAATATTTCTCATTGTTGAGTTTTGTGTATTTTTTTAGCCATGTATATGTGGCATCGCTGGTGATGGTACTCACTTGAGGGGTTGTGGGCAGAGTGAGGTCAGCCATGGTGCTCAGATCAGCAAACAGCTTCGCCAGCTGAAAGGCAGCAGCAGAGAGGAGTGAAGGACATGTGACAAAGGGAATGAGGAGACAACACCAAAATGTTGTAAGGGTTCATTACCATGGCCTTGTTTTCCTGGATGTTCTTGTCTCGTTTGCGAAGGCTCTGAGACAGGACCTCCTCTTCTTCTTCCTCCTCCTCCTCTTTTTCATCCTGCTGCTGCTGCTGCTGCTTCATTCTTTGACTTCTTCTGGCTCTCTGTGAAGGAGGAGTTTCTTTGACCGGCTTTTTGACATTTTTCTCTTTTAGTTCCCGTTTGTGGCTTGACAATCTTTTGACAGGAAACCTGAGGAGCAAGATTAAAAAAGAATCACCACATCTACCATCTCACATGGTCCCTTGAGTAACTGGCCAATACAATACATAACGTAGCAAACTTGGGACGAATCTATAGCGAATTCTCCTTTTTTGAGGCCAAATCATAATGATTAGTGCCTCTTTATTTCTGGCTGATCAGGATTTGCACCATCAAAAGTGACATGAGTAATTAACCTCACAAGTAGATAAAGAAGGACCTAAAGTCAGAGGCTCTGTTCAATCACAAAGTTTGCATATTCAAGAAAAAAAAAATCAACTGTATTTTAGGAAGTCGCTGTGAAGCCACCCATTAGTTTTCAGGCTGCCCTTTTGAAGTCTGGAGTTCATCATTCTGGATTCATCGCCATCTGAGATTTAAGTTAAAACGCACTTCCGCTTGGCTTCACTTGTTAAACACACATGTTGGTTAAAGACACAACGTGTGTTTTTGGTGCATTTAAAAAAGGTTTTGTACTGCAAATACTTTTTGTGTATGATAGCAGCGCTTCTAGATATTTTACATAGACAAGGCAGACTCAGACAAATGGATGTAGGTATTCCAACAAACTCACATACAGCAATCACCAGTAAAAATAATTAAAAATCACCTGCAAAAAAAGTTTTTCAAAAACTAACCACTTGCTTATTAAGCCGTTGACACACACACACACACACACAAAAACACACCTCAGGGCGACTAAAAGACTCTTCCTCTTTGGCGGGGGGGCTCCCTCATCATCAGAGTAGAAGCCTGTGTCAAAGTCGGTGTTCTCATCTGAATCCAGCTGCAGAAAAAAAACAGCTCATTGGGCTTCGGTATTTCGCACACACGTTCATCAAATAATGACGCAGACAATAATCACACCTTGGTATTTTGCCGTTGGTAAAACGATCTCCTGTCCTCCCCTTCCTCATCCTCACTGAAACCTTCGAAGTCCTCCTCACTGTCCGACTGGCTGAACAGACGAGCCAGCTCAGCGGTGATGAACTTGGACTTGAAACACGGAGCCTGTCGGCAGACATATTGAGCGTCATAGTTAGTGAGGTTGGGTGGAGTAGATGAGGGGCGTTTCCAGTGTTTTTATAGGAGTGGGTCCCCGTTTAGTTTCTCTCAGGCACTCGGGTGTCACGGTACACAGTCCTGCCACCGGTGTCACAATATTCCATTCATCAACAAGGTAACGTTAAGTAGCCAATACGTGCAGCAATGAACCAGCTGAGAGAAGAGAGAAGATTCCAAGCTAGAAAACATTGATGTAAACAATACTGAAAAATCAGCTTGGCAACGGTTCTCAGCCATGACATCGTGGGGTGGAAAAGGAACACACACACTTAATATTTGTACTTTGTCAACATTGGCTCTACTTCCTCATAGTTTGGGGTCCCAAAGTCCCTGATGCAACATGTGTGATAAACATGTAATGGAAAATGTATCACATTAATATTTGTTATACATTATATGGGCAATTCATGTATAAATATCTAATCGGGATACTGTCCACACCTTCACAGCAACGTGCCAAGGACCGCAGGCTTTATGCGCATGCCAGCAAAATCAGATTTCAAAGCCAGTCCCATAAAATTAGGAAATACATGACGTATCAAGCTGATAAAACAATGTGAAGCATACTTTTCATCGTAAAGGTCTACCAAACACAACACGAGGATTGATTAGCTGCATAGCTTGTTGTAGACTTGGAGTCTCTGACACATGTTTTGCAAGTGAAACTATTTTTTATTGGGTAAAACAGTCAAGCTGTGTCTGATGCATTTGTGTATATCTGAAATCTCTGCAGACTTGGGGGTGTTGACCTCTGACCTTACAGTAGTGCGGCCATTGAACACCGTTTCACTTTGACCATCTGCCCGAAATAGAAACAGCACCCGTGAACATTGACGTGAAGCTGCTCATGCGTGGGCCGGCTGGTCAAAACAAAGACTTGAGGCGTTTAGCAAATAGCACTTAAGCATGAACAGAATGGCAGGATGTCTGTGCTGCAGGGCCGAACAAGCTAACGCTAACACTGGAGCAGAAAAACACTTTTTTTTCGAGGAACGATACGAATGAACGAAGATTCAAGCCACGGTTCATATCGACTTTTCTGACAAGACCCCAAACGGTGGAGCTACATTCAGACGTACTGTTCGGTCACTTACCTTTGACGTGAGTGTCATTTGTTTCTCGTTTTATTGGCAAATTTCCGTTCAACAGAAACTTTTGTCTAATACAAAAGCTAAAGAGCAGCGGCGGGTTTAAAAATGAACAACAGGAGAATACCGATCATTGCAAAAGTAGGGGGTTTGATTATTGAACTTATGCATTGATGTTTAGTTAAGTCCAACACTTGAACTTTCGAGGCTCTAATTAAAGCTCAGTCAGAATTGGAAGAATCACCACTGCCTTACAATTATCAATAAAGAGGTTTCTGTCCATCTTTAGAGGAAGTCTCTCTTCATCGTCCCCCTCTTATTACAAATGGAGCGGTCCGCCTTTCGCGCGAAAAAAGTAAATGGGCGTGGTTAAAAGTGATAAGCATCTGCCACTATAATAAGGGCACATGATGAAGAACGTTACATAGAATAAAGCCGTTGGGTCGGTATCCTTGTTTCTTTCTTTGAAATATAGAGTCAACCGAAAAGATGAAGCATTCATAAAATACACACAAAAGTACTTTTAGTTGTGGTGGAATCTAACTATGTGTGTAAATGTGGAAGGTTACTTTTATGTACTTAATTTCCAGTTATGCTGGCAAATGCAATAGACGTTTTACTCCATTGTATTTATTTATGTGAGTTTATAGTTAGCTCAAGTTAAATAGCAGGTTAATATTTGGTATCAGCTTGTAAAAAATATTTATTCTTGAGACAATATAGCCAAAACCAGAGAAATTGAGCCTCAGGCTATGAACTGATTTTTTTTAAAGCCTGGACCTGACCCAAATACTCTTTGTCACTTGTTTTAATTTGCAAGGGCACTCAGTCAGATTGACAATGACAGACCACCTGCATCAACGCCTATGTAATCTGGTTGTCTCACACACCTTCATTACTACATGCTCTACTGTTGTTGAGTTGTCAGATGGCTGCTGGGTAAAATACACATCAGGGTGACTAAGATAATAGGGCACAGCAGCTTCAGGAAACCATACTGCAACACCCAGGGCGTTAAACACCGCTGACCAATTACTGACTGTTTACCACAGTTCATGCCAGCTGGAATCAGCAGAGACGTGACGGAGGCAGCTGTTTACACATTGCAAATAGAAAGTCTTTATATTTAAGTCCACAATTATTCTTTCAGATTGAAAATGTTCTCCTCTCATTCTCTTTCTCCCCGTGATCTCATTCCCTTTCACTGCTCCCCTTCTGTTATGTCCTTCTCCAAAAACATTAACGGTCTTCTTGGGTCATTTCAATTTAAACTTTTGATAATATTGTGTTTGGTATGTTTGCATTAGTCAACAGGACAGGGAAGGATCATGCGTGTATGATAATTTCACTACATAATCTTTTAAGGGTCTTTTATGGCAGTCAGAGTTAAGGCATGTGGTCAGTAGTCTGGTTTCTCTTTTTGTTGCTTGATGTTGTACGCAAAACTGTGCTCATTTTACTGTTGTGTCTATGACAGTTATTTTTCTCGCTAAAACAAGAGTTACTGCCATGTGATACTGTAACTAATACATTATATAGACTCATTATATGCAAAGTGAGATATTTCAAGCCTTTATTTTTTATCATTTTTATGATTATGGCTATATATATATCGACGATATTCTGATTTTTCGAGTTTGACCTGTAAATACTATATCTAGTGAGACTACAGTGCTTCAGGTCTGTCCATGGATCCTGAAAAAAAAAAAAAGATTTACGATTCCGACCTGTTATAATTTGACGGCAGATAAGAACCCACTTGGACCTTAATTACTGTTTCATGAATATGTTTTTGCAATGCAGACTGACTCAAAATCTGTGGGTTAGTTTTCATTTCATCATTTTCTTCTTTTAATTGAGATTAAAAAAGGTGTGGAAATTCTCCCTTTGATGAACAGCAGGAGTTCCATTTGTGAATAGCCAACATTAATCAAAATTGAATATTTGTCAAACAAAGTCTACACACAAGTGAGCATTCATGTCTTTATTGTAGAGGCCAAAATGCTTGACAACAGAACAACAAGTGAACTGTGACCAATATCAATCAGTCATGTTGAACATCTGATCTTCTACGGACAGCTTAGACGAGATGCACAAACAAAGGGAGAATTATAAGAACAGGGCAAGTCGTTCCATTGTGTCCTTTGGACATCGTTGGTTTCGACACAATGCTCTTTTCCACCGGAGTTGTTTGGCTCTCCTTGGCTCCAAACGGTAATGTCGACTCTCGATCCATCAGACCACATCCATCTGCCTTTTTTGTGAATGTCACTCAGTCCAATCCAGGTGCGTCATTCAGCAGGGTCAAAGTTCTTGATCAGGGTTGTGACAAACATCTGTTCTTCTTGACTGTGGATTGACACCAGGTTGGCATCAAGTGACACACAATGGAGCTCTGCATCGGCCCAGTTCATACGTGTGGCAAAGTACTTGTAGCAGCGGCCGTTGAAGGTGAACCAGAACATGGGACACTGGCCTCGCTGGAGTTGAAGTGGAGGCTCTTCAGAAGGACACACGGCACCCAGAGCCAGACCCAACAAGAAGAGTGACAGGAGCATGCTGGTGTCTCTTTAGAAGTTGATCTGCAACGTTGGACGAGATCGAGAAAATTAATGAGACCAATGTCTCTGTTTTCTTATATGAGATCCAGTTTGGGTGTTTTCACTGTCGCCACGATGTCATTGGTCAGATGGACTTGGCGAACTCTCATATAGCACACAGTATTCTATCGAATCTTATCTGCCGTCTAATGATAACAGGTCAGAATCGTAAATCTTTTTTTTTCAAGATCCATAGACAAAAGCACTGTAGTCCCAAGAGTGAATTAGTTTTCCAATGAAAATCTTGGTGTCAAAATAAAAGGATTTGATCCAAAGAGCAAGCTTAATTCACAAATTATTGGATTTTCTTTTGTTTTTTTTACTATCCAAACCCTCCTCACACCTTGCATATTACTTGATTTTGTTTTTCAAATATGTTTACATCGCAAACATTAACATAGAAATGACAACTCTTCAAGTTATATCTGGCATAGAGTTTTGTTTCAGACACTTTTTTAAAGCAGCGTTTTGTTGTGTCCACATTTGCCTGTAATGAATAAATAAAGTTTTATGTGACATGTCTGAGTGAGCTTGTCATTCTTTGGCATATAATCAGTTGTTGTGTACACGTGTACAAGGAAAAGTGGTGACCAGGTGCAGGTTTTTACATCCAGTGTGTGTGCGTCAGATAAATATGGGAACACCACAACTGTTCTAATCACAGGAACATTTTAAAATATTCTCTCTCTCAGGCTCTGTGGAGGATTAACTCCAATAAAGTATGATGTTTGAAGGGTCCTTTACAGCAGAGCGAATTCAAAACAAATCTCTAGGTGATTAATAAAATGGATGTAAAATGTTTCTTTATTAAAGTGTACAATGTAAAAGTTATAGTTACCGGAACAAACAAACACAGTCTTATCTTTAGAGGCAAACTAAACTAAACTTAAAAACAGCAGGCCACAATAACTCTTCTTGCACAAAACAGCACGCTGCTGTGAGCTCAGCAGAGACGAGACAGAGGCAGCTGTTTACACATTGCAACTAGAAAGTCTTTATATTTAAGTCCACAATTATTCTTTCAGATTAAAAATGTTCTCCTCTCATTCTCTTTCTCCCCCTGATCTCATTCCCTTTCACTGCTCCCCTTCTGTTATGTCCTTCTCCAACAACATTAACGGTCTTCTTGGGTCATTTCAATTTAAACTTTTGATAATATTGTGTTTGGTCTGTTTGCATTAGTCAACAGGACAGGGAAGGATCATGCGTGTATGATAATTTCACTACATAATCTTTTAAGGGTCTTTTATGGCATTCAGAGTTAAGGCATGTGGTCAGTAGTCTGGTTTCTCCCTTTGTTGCTTGATGTTGTACGCAAAACTGTGGTCATTTTACTGTTGTGTCTATGACAGTTATCTTTCTTGCTGAAACAAGAGTTATTGCCATGTGATGTGATACTGTATGTTCAGAAAGATTAGATTACGTTAGATTAGAAAGTCCCAATATAGAGGTCTTAATCATTAGCACTCAAGCCATCATGCACAGAATTTTGAGATAGTTTGAAGCATTTCCTCTTCAGTTTTGATACTGATGTTATTATAGGTTGTTCAAAATTGATTATGGTTTTGTAGATTTCTTTTCTGCTGTCTGGAAGAGATTTAGAATGAAAAGTAATCTCTACAGTTCAGTTGAGCCGTTGCAGCAGTATAAGGCCCACCTCCCAAATGCTCTCATTAGGTAAGATGTGTGATGGCACCTCTTCTAGGGAAATACTGATAAACAATGGCATATCAATGGCGTGTCTGTATATTTATATTCAGAGCAGGTGGATAATAGATCTCCACACACAGTGATATTTTATTTAAAATTTGTTGAGTTAACATGTTGATGCAATAACAAGGCTTTAACATGTCTAACTCTATTACCACAAAACCTGTGGACTGTAACATTATTTTCATGGTATCGGTATTTATTTTGTTATCAGATTTATCATCTAAATACATTTTGAGTCCCTATGATCAACAATCAGAGTTATGTGGAAATTTCCAACATTCATGACATTGAGGTTATTGAAGTAAAAAAGTGTATGTTCATACTTCCAAGCTACATTTTACTAGATTATCAAAAAAACACTCAATTTGATCAATAACAAGAATTTGTGAATAGCCAATATTAATCAAAACAAAACATAATTTATTCAATTCAGTCAAATGTGGACATAATAAAACTCGCAATTACTGCTGTTGTTGAAACAACTCGGGTGGGGGGGGGATTTAACTACCGAAGAGGTGACGAGCTGATAGCCGACACAGAGATCCAGGTGGACAGCAGGTCAATAACTACACACACAAACACAGAGAGACCAACTGAGGACACAGCAGGAGAGGGAAAGAAAGAGAAACACAAGAAAAGCAGGCTGAGGATCTCCCCAATATCAGAATGATTCAGGACAAGTCCTCTATTTGATCAAAGGTCTCAGAATCAAGTGATTGGATGAGTCCATGTGCTTTATGCATGAATATGTGTATGTTACAGCCAATTAACCTAATTTTGTAATCTTCACTTTGACTAGATATCAGTGGTCGAATGTCTACACAGCACCTGATCACACACCAAGGAAAGAAAGACGAGCGCACTCGGATGTCACGTAAAACTTATCATTTATTAATTTTAGTCAAATGTTGACATAATAAAACGCTGCTTTAGAAAAGACACAAGGGGAGACATATTGCTCTGTGACTGACTATCTATTCATTTACAAGTGATAAATAATTTAAAAAACAAACACGGGCATATATTTACACATCAACAACATTAACATTAATCAAAATGAATGTTTGTGAAAAAAAGCCTACACACAAGTGAGCAAGTGAGCATTCATGTCTTTATTGTAGAAGCCAAATTGCATGTCAACTGAACAACAAGTGAACAGTGACGAGTTCAATCAGTCATGCTGAACATCTCATCTCCTAAGGACAGCTTAGACGAGATGCACAAACAAAGGGGATATTACTATAACAGGTCCAGTCGTTCCATTTCTTCGAGCCGAGATAGTTGGTGTGGACACAGTGCTCCTTTCCAGATCCGTTGTTTGGCTCTCCGTGGGACCAATAGGTAAAGTCGACTTTCGATCCATCAGACCACATCCATGTGCGATCTTGATCGAGAACATTAATGAGACCAATGTCTCAGCTTTCTTATATAAGATCCAGATTGGGTGTTTTCACTGTCGCCTCGATGTCATTGGTCAGATGGACTTGGCAAACTCTCATATAGCACACAGAATCTCAATGTAAGTCAAAATAGATCAACAAGCTCACCTGTATTTTTGTTCTGAATTATCTCTGCATGTGAAGGCTCCCCTCAAACATCATACTTTAGAGTTAATCCTCCACAGAGCCCGAGGGAGACATTAGTTTAAAAAGTATATCTATGTCTGTATGTTTTTTTCTTACTACACCAGTCTTTGCTGCTGTCTCTGTCTCTCTCTCAGAAACACTGAGATCCTGATTGGGTGTTTTCACTGTCTCCACGATGTCATTGGTCAACAGGCCCACCTGCAGATTTGATCAAAAGTATGATTCACATACTGTGGTGTTCCTGTGACAGGAAACAGTTGTGGTGTTCCCATGTTTACAAAGCTAAATGTCTCCCTGACACAAGGGGAGACATTTAGCTTTTTGACTATTTTTTAATTTTCAACTGATAAATAGTAACAGACCAAACACGGGCATATATTTATACATCAACAATATAACAGTAGTACAAGCCTTCAATGTGTCCAATTTTGAATTGTGATCTTTGTGGGTTTATATTCTGTTTTAACATGCAAACAGGTTTTAAACGACATAATGTAACTTTTACACAGTCTTGAATATAGCCGAAAACTGAAGACATCTTTGCGTTGGTCTCCTGTCCGTCCAACATCTAACACCAGAGGAAAGAGAAATCGTCACACCAACTCGCTCTTCTGCTGCTCTCAAGTGGCCACAAACATGTCTGCAAGTACTTTCACATTTTCGAACTGCAGCTTCAACCACAAACACGTCGTCTCTAGAAGAAACGGCACATTTTTTAACATGGCACATGGACTTTTGGCGGACGATGTAAAGGCTCTCTGCGGTCCTAATGTCAGCAGAGAGCTCATTCCACCATCTGGGAGCCAAGACAACAAAGAGTCGCGATCTCACCGAGTGCTTTTCTCTCAGAGAGGGAGGAACAAGCAGCTTGGCAGATGCAGAGCGGAGTTTGCGGGTTGGAATGAAGGGTTTGACCATGTCCTGGATGCAGACTGGACCCGACCCATTCACAGCATGACCCTTGGAGCACGGCTCTGACCAATCAGTCAAAGAATCACTGAAATATATGTAGGTCGACATTATATACAATCAAAAATGATCTTTATTTGCCATGATAATGTCAAAGATAAAGTTTTCAAATCGGCATTCCTGGCGTTGCTCCACACAGTTAACGACCACTGACTTGCGAACGCTTCGTCCGGCGATCTGGATGTATCTTATCATATTTATTGTCTACATTCATTTTGAGTACTTTTGATCACCCATCGGAGTTATATGTGAATTTCCCACATTCCTGACGTTGAGGGTTATTGAAGTGACTAAAAAAGTGCATGTCTATACTTTTCTCATGAATTGAGATTTTAAAAGGTGTGGAAATACTCCATTTGATCGACAACAGGAGTTTATGCCATTAATGAAACAATGAATGTTCATGAAAGAGTCTACACGCACACAAGTGAGCATTCATGACTTTATTGTAGAGGCCAAAATGAATGTCAACAGAACAACAAGTGAACTGTGACCAGGTTCAATCAGACATGTTGAACACCTCAGTTCCTAAGGAGAGCTTGGACGAGACGCACAAACAAACGACAAAAGAGTAGAGCAGGCGTAGTCGTTCCATCGCTGAACGTGGCTCGAGTTGGTTTGGACACAGTGCTCCTTTCCACCGGTGTTGTCTGGCTGTCCATGGCCCCAAAAGGTGAAGTCGACTCTCGATCCATCAGACCACATCCATGCGCCTTCTTTCTGAGTGTCACTCAGTCCAAACCAGGTGTATCCCTCAGCAGGGTCAAAGTTCTTGATCAGGTATTCAACAAACGACTGTTCTTCTTGACTGTGGATTGACACCAGGTTGGTTCCAAGTGACACACAATGGATCTCTGCATCGGCCCAGGTCACACGCGTGGCAAAGTACTTGTAGCAGCGGCCCTGGAAGCTGTACCAGAAGATGGGACAGTTGCCCCGCTGGAGTTGAAGTGGAGGCTCTTCAGAAGGACACACGGCACCCAGAGCCAGACCCAACAAGAAGAGCACCAGGAGCATGCTGGTGTCTCTTTAGGAGTTGATCTGCAACGTTGGAAAGGATTGAGAAAATGAATGAGAAAAATCACTCAGCTTTCTTATATGAGATCCTGATTGGGTGTTTTTATTGTCGCCACGATGGCATTGGTCAGATGGACTGGGTGAACTCTTTCAGATAGCAAACCGTATCTGGATAAAAGCCAAAATAAACCGACAGGCTCACCTGGAGATTTTACATAAGAATGATGATTTATCTAGATTTTTGTTTTGAACTCTCTCTGCTGTGAAGGACCCCTCAAACAACATACTTTATTGCAGTTAAGATGGACTTGGAGAACACTTTCAAATATTACAGTGTCTCATCAGTTCTTACTTGCTGTCAAATGATAACAGGTCAGAATCGTAAATCTGTTTTTTTTTTCAAGATCTATGGAAAGACTTAAAGGAGTGTTGTCAAGAGTCAATTAGTTTGCCATTGAGAATCTAGGTCTAAAAAAACCATTCAACCATTTTTACCATATTCTTACATCGCAAACTTTATATTGAAATGAGAACTCATCAGAGACAAAGGTTATATCTGGCAGCAGAAATACTGTAGTTACAGACACTTAGTTACACACTTATAAAAATAATCATTTTATAAGCTGAAGCCATGTGTCCTGTTGGTTTATTTTGTCAGTATCAAGATGGTCCTGTTCTTCTTGTTGGGTCTGGCTCTGGGTGCCGTGTGTCCTTCTGATTACTGTCCATCTCAACTACAGCAGGGCAAGTGTCCCATGTTCTTGTTCAGCTTCAAGAAATGTCCCGTTCAAATGATTTGAGAAGTTTTTTCATTTTGTCTGTGATAGATAATGGGAGATAAAGAGCTGGGTTTCTTTTTAATAAAAAAAAAATCATAGTTTTTTGTACTTTACCCTCCACAGAGTTTGGGTGGGACAATATTTAAAAGCCCCGACAACTAATACAACCTTCATGCTGATCAATCTCAAAACAGTGAGGATTCATTAGAATTTTAATCAATAGCATATATATATATATATACTGTAGTGTTCCTGTCATTGGAACAGTTGTGGTGTTCCCATAGTTATCTGACGCACACACACTGGATGGAAAAACCTGCACCTGGTCAACACCTTCCCTTGTACACGTGACCATCTGACCATCTGACATCTGACCAAACTCCAAAAGAAAGACAAGCTCACTCAGAGATGTACATAAAATACATGAAACTTATAATTCATTAATTACAGTCAAATGTGGACATAATAAAACGCTGCTTTACAAAAGACACGTGGCTTTACGACTATTTTGTCATTTACAACTAATAAATAAAACCAGACCAAACATGAACATATATTGTATTTACACATCAGCAATATTTAAACACTCCAAAGTCTTCAAAGTACCCGAGTGTCAGGTATTGAAACACAGAACAGAGGGGTGAGTTTCAAATACAGTTTTATTGTTGCAACGATGCGGACGTCGAGTGGAAAGTAAGTTGCATAGACACAGGGTGGATGGAGAGTCTTAACTTAACTAAGAGTCCTGCTTGCTCCGTGACGGGTGAAGATGCCGATGGGGGCAGTGAACAGCTGACGATGACGACTGGAGTTTCAGGAAGCTCAGGTAGGTAACTGGGAAGACACGGAAGTGAGCTCGGAGAGTCTGTGGTCATGGAATGACGAGATCAGACAACGGGTGAGTGATGCATGTTGGGTTATAAAGGAGTGCTGGTGATTGGGCTCAGGTGAAGATGATTAGTAGTCAGGTGACAGGGATCGGGTGATTGAATGAGAGGCAGGAGAATGGGATTGAGTGGGAGGCGATGTTGAACGGGATGAAGGTGGAATCCTGACACCGAGACAGAATACAGCTGTTTATAAAATGGTTATTTTTTAGTTTCTACTAGATACTCTATAGTATTTATGCTGCAAGACTAACATTTGTCTCCATAAAGTACTTGTTTCAATATTCAAGTGTATGACGTAAAAGTATATCGTAACAAAGACGTCAAGGTACTATGGAAGGTGTGAGTGTTCAAAAGTGTAGAAAATGTTGAGTTTTATCAACACGATGAGATATTCACGTACAGTGCTGTTCCTGTCATTGTAACAGTTGTGGCGTTCCCATATTTATCTGACACACAGACTGGATGGAAAAACATGCACCTGGTCAACACTTGTACACGAGTACACAACATCCGATCAAAAGCCAAAGAAAGACAAACTCACTCAACATTTGTCTTTATAAAGTTTCTATATTAAAGGGTATAACGTAGAAGTATATAGTAACAAAACGTCTATGGAAGGTGTGAAGAGTGTTTGGATTAAAATATTACATTTTTAAAAAGTCCAAAAAATAATAGATGAAATTCAATTTTGCTCTTTGGATCAAAACTTTTTGTTTTGACACATTTCCATTGAAGCCACTAACTATGTTGCATTGTTGGAGGAGAAACGGGTTTCGGCAGATACCGACTTTGGCCTCGGCCTCAGACCTGTGACGATGCCAATCACCATCAGGCACAGTCACAGGGCTGAGGCCCAGAAACAAACAGGGTATCTGCCGAAACACGTCACTCCCCCAGCATAGAAAACGCTATCAGAACACAAATGCCCCAGTAAACACTTTAGAGACCACCAGCTCACGCTGATATGACAAATTCCATAATTCTTTTTAAATACTCTTTTAAGTTGGATATGGTATTCCTTTAACTTTGCCACAGATGAACATCAGAAGGTAAAAAGCTGATTGTGTTTAAGAAAGAAAAACAAGAGCGATCCAGAAGACAGTTGCTATGTCTTGGTGAAAACTGTAAAAGTCTTTGAATAAAAGTACAATGCAAAGAAGAAGTTGCTCAGAAGACCAGTTTTGTTTAGATCTTCCAGATCATCTTTGACTTCCCGTCGACGTTGTGGCGATAGTGAAAACACCCAATCTTTGTCTCAATAATGTTCTCGATCCCGTCCAACGTTGCAGATCAAGACATCAGCATGCTCCTGGTGCTCTTCTTGTTGGGTCTGGCTCTGGGTGCCGTGTGTCCTTCTGAAGACCCTCCACTTCGACTCCAGCAGGGTGAATGTCCCACGTCATGGTTCAGCTTCAGCAGTAGGTTGGCACAGTGATGACCTGGGCCGATGCAGAGATCCATTGTGTGTCAAATGGTGCCAACCTGGTGTCAATCCACAGTCAAGAAGAACAGTAGATATACTTTTTAAAATACTGATATGATCTGTAACGTTTGATGGGATCGAGAAAATTAATGAGACGAATGTCTCTGCTTTCTTATATGAGATCCAGATTGGGTGTTTTCACTGTCGCCACGATGTTATTGGTCAGCTGAACTTGGCGAACACTTTCAGATAGCACACAGTATCTCGATATAAGCCAAAATAAACCATCAGGCTCACTGTTGGGAAATTTAAAATAAGCTGAGTGGACAGGCTCACTTAGATATTTCACATGAAAATTATAATCCATGTTATTATTTATCTAGATTTTTGTTTTGAATTCTCTCTGCTGTGAAGGCCCACTCAAACATCATACTTTATTCCAGTTAATCCTCCACAGAGACTGTTTAAAAAGGTACATCTATGTCTGTATGTTTGTTGCTCACTACACCAGTCTTTACTGCTGTTTCTGTTAAACAAACATGCAAGGCTTACTTTGTTTTGCTCTGAATCTCAAGGCTTAATGCCTAACAAAGATTTTCAAAAAAGCAAAACCACATTTTGAATTACGTTTTTAAAATAGTTTTTAATGCACCACAAATACATTTCTAATCATAATGGCTTTTCCAATGGCACATTTGGCCGCAGCAAGTCAAACGACGCCTCGCTTTCTATTTCCAGCTTTAGAGCGCCCAGTCGTTTCAGTCTGCCTCCCAACTTATTCTAAATCATGTTTGCAACTGAAATAATGGTGTGTTTTTCGCTCCCTATTGATGGTCTGCTTGGTCCCCAATGGTTCCTTCTTGAGTCCGATCACCTTCACCTTCCCATTGTATTTAAGCTGTTTGTATCCTTTGTCTCATTGTTTGTCTAATTTCCTTCGTGATTCCTGTCCCTCGGTGTCGCGGTTTTCTTGATAATTCTTGTCTTTTCCCACTGTGACCCTGACTTGGAGGCTCAGGTGTTTTTCCTGCCCTTGTCCAAACTTCCTTTAAGTCAATTTCATTTTTGTTTGAAGTAATTTGTGTTGTTCCCATATTTATTTGACACACATACTGGATGGAAAAACCTGCACACGGTCAACACTTTCCCTTGTAGACGTGTACACAACACCTGATCATAGACCAAAGAAAGACAAGATCACTCAGAAATGTCATGCAAAACTTGTCATTTTTGAATTTCATTCAAATGTGGACATAATCAAACTGCTTTAGAAAAGACACAGAGCTTCAGCTGATGAAGTGGTCATTCCTTAAAAGTGTGTGTAACACAACTCTACAGTATTTACACTGCAAGACTCATGTAACATTTGTCTCTGAAGAGTTCTCATTTTAATATTAAAGTTTGTGATGTAAAAATATATTGAAAAAGAAAACACAAGTAATATGGAAGGTGTGGATGTTTTGGATGGTAAAAAATGTTTTATTAAGTTTGCTCTTTGAATCAAATCCTTTCCTATTTTGACACATAGATTCTCATTGGGAAACCAAGTGACTCTTGAGACTACAGTGCTTTAGAAAAAGAATTACAATTCCGACCTGTTATCATCAGACGGCAGATAAGAACTGATTTGGACCTTATTTACTGCTTTATGAATATTTTTTGCAAGGCGGACTGACTAGTAACTGACTGGTTAGTTTTCATTTTGGCCAAATGTGGCTCCCTTTGATGAACAGCAGGAGTTCCATTTGTGAATAGACAACATGAATCAAAATTGAATATTTGTGAAACAAAGTCTACACACAAGTGAACATTCATGTCTTTATTGTAGAGGCAAAAATGAATGTCAACAGAACATCAAGTGAACCGTGACCCCTATCAATCAGTCATGTTGAACATCTCAGTTGCTAAGGACAGCTAAGACGTGATGCACAAACAAAGGGGACATTATAAGAACAGAAGTGATCGTTCCATTTCTTGTAGGAAAAGTTGGTTTCGACACAGCGCTGTCTTCTATCGTAGTAGTTTGGCTGTCCTTTGGCCCAATAGGTAAAGTCAACTCTTGACCCATCAGACCACATCCACGTGCCTTCTTTGTGATTGTCACTCAGTCCAATCCAGGTGCGTCCCTCAGCAGGGTCAAAGTTCTTGATCAGGGTTTTAACAAACATCTGTTCTTCTTCGCTGTGGATTGACACCAGGTTGGCATCAAGTGACACACAATGGATCTCTGCATCGGCCCAGTTCATCGCTGTGCCAACGTACTTGTAGCAGCGGCCGCTGAAGCTGAACCATGATGTGGGACAGTCGCCCCGCTGGAGTTGAAGTGGAGGGTCTTCAGAAGGACACACGGCACCCAGAGACAAACCCAACAAGAAGAGCAACAGGAGCATGCTGGTGTCTCTTTAGGAGTTGATCTGTAACGTTGGACGTGATCGAGAAAATGGATGAGACAAATCACTCAGCTTTCTTATATGAGATCCTGATTGGGTGTTTTCACTGTCTCCACGATGTCATTGGTCAACAGGCTCACCTGCAGATTTGACATCAAAATTATGATCCTAATCCTAATACTAACTACTAACTTTGTGTTGCTCTGACTCAAAATGAGATTTAAACTCAAAACAGTGTGAGTTCATTAGTGAGTGTGTAGAAAATGTTGAGTTTTATCAATATGATGAGATATTCACATACTGTGGTGTTCCTGCCATTGCAACAGTTGTGGTGTTCCCATGTTTATCTGACACACACACTGGATGGTACACGTGTACAGAACACCTGATCAGACACCAAAGAAAGACAAACTCACTCAGACATAAAAAATGTCAGTCAAATGTGGACATATTAAAATGCAGCATTAGAAAAGACTATTTTTTTCTTTTACAACTGATAAATAATAACAGACCAAGCATGATCATATACTGTATAAAGTACTAGTACCTGTGAGGAGTGTTTGGATTCAAAAGTTTAATAAAAAAGAAAAAGTCCAAAAACTCAGACCTTGCTGATCCGGACCCATTCACACCAAACATGCTACTGACGGGGCGGCCTGACTCCTCCCTTCCTCAGGCAGTCTACTGTACTACAGTACAAGCGAACTCCTTGGCAGAAGAAGACGGCGTCACAGTCAGATCCTGGTCCATCGTTCCTGGACAGCCTTCGTTCGCTATAATCTTCCAAACCTATAAACAATGGCAAAAGTGGGAAACCGACATGGAGAACTTGTTCGTGGGTCAGGTCGTGATGATTGTTGATCCCCAACACCCTCGAGCATCAATGACCAATTGGAAGGGAAATTAACACTCATCCCAGAAAAAATAGAAAGGTTTGCAATGGTAAGGTCACTACTGAAGGTCGTGAATACGATCAACTCCTAAAGAGACACCAGCATGCTCCTGTAATAACCGACGAAGAGGCCAAATAAAACGCATTTGCTGCACAAATCCGGGGCGACTGCTGGAGATTGCATCCGCTTCCCACAGGAGGTTTGCGTTTTCTTCCTGATGGTGGCAGTGACAAAACAGTGCCATGCACTTTATGCTGACAAACAATTGTTTGCACTGTTGCTCTTGGGACCTGCAGCCGCTTTGAAACGGCTCCAAGTGACTTTCCTGACTTGTTCAAGTTAATGATTCGCTTATTCAGATCCGTGCTGAGCTCCTTTGACTTTCCCATTGTAGCGTTTGTATCCAATGAGCCTTATTTAAATGGCCTCAGAGAAGTCACTCATAATCACTCACAAGAAGTTAAGAGGCCATGCTAGGAAGCTCATTTCATTGACACAACTTTCTAAGTCACCAAAATTGCTAATTCATGTTGCTGTATGTATATTTTTGACCCAGCAGATTTTGTCACTTTTTCTGTTAAGCCATAATTAAGTCATTAAATAACCAAACTTCATGAATGTTTTTTGTGACAAAGAGGTATCTGTTCCAATCACTCTATTAGAGAAAATTCAGACTTGTGGAAATAACGGGAAACTCAAGAGAGCCATGACATTATGTTCTTTACAAGTGTATGTAAACTGTTGACCACAACTGTATCTATCCAACACACAGAGACTAGAGCAGGTATGAAAAATAAATTAAATTAAATTAAATGAATCTTATCTTGCATAGCCCAAAATTGCAAATTATAAATTTGCTTGAGGGCTGAAACGTCGGGAAAGAATTATCTAAAAATGAAAAACCCCTTAATGAGGAAAGAAGGGAAGAAACCATAGGAACATTTTTTTTTTTTAATTTGAAAAAGTTTCCATTTCCAATTTCCGTCTTTAAAGCGCCAGTCGTTGGTTTCAGTCTGCCTCCCAGTGAGAGACCATGTCGTCAGACTGGCTTCAGCCAAAGTCAACTTATTAACTGTTAACTTATTCTAAATCATGTCTGCGACCGAAATCAATTAATAATTAGTAGGGCCGGGACTTTAGCGCGTTAATTAGGATTAATTAATTAGAATGTGAATTAAGATTAATTAATTACACAAAAAAATAACACATTAAACATTTTTTACGCATTTTTACACTTATTTTTTGCACCGCGGAACGTTTCTCACTGGATGAGTTTCGGCGGACCGATTATACTGGAGCACCAACTAGCGTTCATGACTTCAGACAACAACAAACCACAGTGAACATGAACGAAGAAGCTGACGAGACCGTGTCGGGTGGCCCCGTGAATGGGAAATTCTATTATAAAAAACAAATGGATGGAAGCGTCGATAAGAGCGTGGTTGTGTGCAAGCTACGCAACAAGGAATTCACATCGAGCCTCAAGTATCACCTCAACGCAAAACAATTAGCAGCTAGCGTGGACGTTACAAGGACCCACACCCAACCCACCCTGCACCAGATGACTGGTTTAAGGACCAGGGTAACTAAGTCCACGTCTGAAAAAATAACCAATGTTCTGAATGTACTTGAAAGTATTGTGGTCTACTTAAAAAAACCTAGTTTACAGAAGGTCTACTTACCTATAGGCTACCTGAATTTCTGAAAGTACTATATTTCTAAATATGCTATTGCTACACTGGAATTGGTTGAACAAAAATAAAAATCCATGTGAAAAAAATGACTTCTCACTGTTCTCAGGTCAAATATTTATGCAATTAAAATGCGATTAATTTCGATTAATTAATTACAAAGCCTCTAATTAATTAGATTAATATTTTTAATCGAGTCCCGGCCCTAATAATTACATTTGGTTTGGGGGTTGCTTGAATTTATAGCATTAACCATCTGTCTTTGGATAAATGAAGAACACAAATTCAAAATGTTTTTCAATAGATGTTCACATACTGTAGTGTAACGTGGGACACTCGCCCCGCTGTAGTTGGAGTGGAGGGTCATCAGAAGGACGCAGACCCAACAAGAAGAGCAACAGGAGCATGCTGGTGTCTCTTTAGAAGTTGATCTGCAACGTTGGACGGGATCGAGAACATTAATGAGACCAATGACTCACAAATTATGTATTAAAAGATATTTTAAAAAGTATATCTATGTCTATGTTTGTTGGTTACTACACCAGTCTTTAGTGCTGTCTCTGATACACAACAACATATTAATCATTTTGTGTTGCTCTAAACTCAAAACAGTGTGAGTTCATTAGTGAGCGAGTAGCAAATGCTGAGTTTTATCGACATGATGAGATATTCACATACTGTGGTGTTCCTCTTCTTGGAACAGTTGTGGTGTTCCCATATCTATTTGACATACACACTGGATGAAAAAACCTGCACCTGGTCAACGCTTTTCCTTGTACACGTAAATCTGTGGGTTAGTTTTCATTTTGTCTGTATGTGGCTTTTTCTTTTTTAATTGAAAATGAAAAAGGCGAGGAAATCTTTTGATCTTTTGATTGACAGGAGTTCTATTTGTGAATAGCCAATTAATCAAAATTGAATATTTGTGAAACAAAGTCTACACACAAGTGAGCATTCATGTCTTTATTGTAGAGGCTAAAATTAATGTCAACAGAACAACAAGTGAACTGTGACCAGTTTCCATCAGACATGTTGAACACCTCAGTTCTTAAGAAGAGCTTAGACGAGATGCACAAACAAAAGGGACATTATGAGAACAGGGCCAGTCGTACCAACTCTTCAAGCCGAGATAGTTGGTTTGGACACAGTGCTCCCTTTCATATTCGTTGTCTGGCTGTTCTGGGCCCCAATAGGTAAATTCGACTTTCGATCCATCAGTCCACATCCATGCTCCTTCTTTGTGATTGTCACTCAGTCCCAACCAGGTGTTTCCCTCAGCAGGGTCAAAGTTCTTGATCAGTTCTTCAACGAACGACTGTTCTTCTTCACTGTGGATTGACACCAGGTTGGTTCCAAGTGACAGACAATAGAGCTCTGCATCGGCCCAGTTCATACGTGTGGCAAAGTACTTGTAGCAGCGGCCGTTGAAGGTGAACCAGAACGTGGGACAGTCGCCCCGCTGGAGTTGAAGTGGAGGGTCTTCAGAAGGACACACGGCACCCAGAGCCAGACCCAACAAGAAGAGCAACAGGAGCATGCTGGTGTCTCTTTAGAAGTTGATCTGCAACGTTGGACGAGATCGAGAACATTAATGAGACCAATGACTCTGCTTTCTTATATAAGATCCAGATTGGGTGTTTTCACTGTCGCCACGATGTCATTGGTCAGATGGACTCTGCAAACTCTTTCAGATAGCAAACCTTATCTGGATAAAAGCCAAAATAAACTGACAGGCTCACTTGGAGATTTTACCTAAGAATGATGATTTATCTACACTTAAGTTTTGAATTCTCTCTGCTGTGAAGGACCCCTCAAACAACACTTTATTGCAGGTAATCCTCCACAGAGCCTGAGAGAGACAATATTTTAAAAAGTAAATATATGTCTGTATATTTGTTGCCTACTACACCAGTCTTACGTACCGTTTTTTCTTTTACACAAATAGAATTAGTAAGACATTTATCGCCATGATCAGATATTCACATACTGTAGTGGTCCTGTGTAAGGAACAGTTGTGGTGTTCCTATATTTATTTGACATACTGAATGGAGAAACCTGCACCTGGTCACCACTTTCCCTCGTACACATGTACACAACATCTGATTATATGCCAAAGAAAGACAAGCTCACTCTGACAAAAGTCTTTAAATAAAAAAAGTACAACGCAAAGAGGAAGTTGCTCAGAACACACGTTTGGTTCGTGATAGGGAGGGTGGTGCTGACGACCCGGCCGACGATTATCTGATGTGTGTCACTTTGAGGCAACATGGCGTTAATCCACAGTCTAGAAGAAACATTTGTTGAAGACAACTTTGACCCTGCTGAGGGAAACACCTGATATGGACTGAGTGACCGTCAGAAAGAAGGCGCATGGATGTGGTCTAATGGATCGAAAGTTTAACTTTACCCATTGGGGTCCAAGACAGGCAAACAACGAATATGGAGGAGAGCACTGTGTACAAACCTACTATCTCGAATTGATAAAATGAAACACAAGAAAAGCAGGCTGAGGATCTCCCCAATATCAGAATGATGCAGGACAAGTCCTCTATTTGATCAAAGGTCTCAGAATCAAGTGATTGGATGAGTCCATGTGCTTTATGCATGAATATGTGTATGTTACAGCCAATTAACCTCATTTTGTAATCTTCACTTTGACTAGATATCAGTGGTCGAATGTCTACACAGCACCTGATCACACACCAAGGAAAGAAAGACGAGCGCACTCGGATGTCACGTAAAACTTATCATTTATTAATTTTAGTCAAATGTTGACATAATAAAACGCTGCTTTAGAAAAGACACGTGGCTTCAGCGGTCAGAAAGTAGAACATAAGGGGAGACATATTGCTTTGTGGCTGACTATCTTTACATTTACAACTGATAAATAATAACAAACCAAACACGGGCATATATTTACACATCAACAATATTACAATAGTACAAAGCCTTCAATGTGTCCTATCTTGCATTGTGAACTTTGTGTTTTTTTCTGTTTTAACATGCAAACAGGTTTTAAACGACATTGCTTTAAAAAAAAAAAAAAACGTAACTTTACACAGTCTTGAATACAGCTGATAAAACTAAAGACATCTTTGTGTTGGTCTCCTGTCCGTCACAGCATCTGACAGCAGAGGAAAGAGAAGCGTCTCACACCAACTCGCTCTTCTGCTGCTCTCAAGTGGCCACAAACATGTCTGCAAGTACTTTCACATTCTAGAGCTGCAGCTTCAACCACAAACACGTCGCCTCAAGAATGAACGGCACATTTTTGAACCTTTGAACATGGCACATGGATCTTTGTCAACTTTAAAATACATAAATATCTTACAATAAATAAGTAAAATAGCACAATTATACTGCTCTGTAAACACAACGAGCAGAGTTGTGTGTGTGAACGTGTGCATCATGTACAGGTTATTCATCAAGATGACGACCACAAGGCCTTTCTATGACACTCGAAGAATCACTGACTTGGTTTGAAAAAGAGGCGAATAAAGTTAGAAGGAATAAAACGACTTGTTGCTGGAGTCACGACTCTGCCACAGCACAGCTTTACTTTGTCTGGTCCAACCGATGATAGAAACATTTAAACCTACAGCAAAGGTTACATAGTCAACGAGTCTTCGTGTCATTGTCTGACATGAATGTTTATGAACTATTTGTGGATATGCTTAACTCCCGGGGAGAAACAACCTCAAGATTCACATTTAACACTTAATCCGCTTTCCACAAAACTCAAATGCGAAACGAAACTGTCCCTGCATCAGAGCATCAAGTTTGTTGTTGGGTAAGAGCCTGTGCTTCTAAAGCACAGTGACTAAGCAACTCACACCATACAAATGATATGTAGAAGTGAGTCTTTACATTAATCAGTATAGGAATATTCTTCCTATAATGGTCCAAAAAGGTGTTTCTGGCTCTGAAGCTCCCCAATAACTCACTCCGCCCGTGTCCATTAGATTCATGATGATCAGAAGGAAGCAGCCATGAGCTCTGAAAGGCTCAGTGACGACATTCCGTCCCGTTTTGCACTTTGGCCCCGTGTTTTCAAGCCAATTATCCGAACAATGCAGGATATGCATTGCTACATAACATTTAGGGTTTATCTTGCAACTCAGCAGAAATGCACCTCTCAAGTGACTGGCAATGCATGACCATAAATAGGGCAAGGACAAAATAACCCTAAGAAGTTCTACCAGATGTGATGTTTTTAGTCTTAATTTGTATGTATCATTGTCCCTAATTTTTTTATTTGTAAATGGTTCCTCATTCCATGCAGCATTTCTTTCCTAGTGACTGGACTAAGATTAGAAACAAGAGAGACGGGTCCCTCAGTGATTTGAATAATAAACAAATATCAACAAGAAGCAGAAAGGATGGGCATTTTGAAATGGTAGAGTTAACCAAACCTGTAACACTTGGTCTTACTCTGCCCTTGTGCTTCCATTATTCGGTCCACAACCTGTGTTAGTTGTAACAGACATTTAACACCAAGACCAGTTGATATTTTCAGTCAGTAAGATTAAATGTCAGAATCTCCTCATGAACATGATCTTGTTGAACAAAGCTATGTCTTAACAGAGGTCTGAGGTGCTTAACTTCTCTGTTGATAAGAAATGAAAAAAAAGCTCTGTGATGGGGCTGTTTCCATAGCAACACGAGAAGTAATACAAACACAAAACAGCCTGAAATCAGTCGTCATGATGTCAGAAAGTATTTCTGCGAACGGTCTGATCTGATGTACATGATCACGGATAAGACGTCCTTGCAGGGCTCAATTAAGGAAATTAAAATGTTAAACAAACCAATTGATCTGCGGCCTCGGTATTACGTTTGGCACTGATATATATATATGCATATATATATATATATAAGTCCACATTATATACAATGAAAAATTACAGAAAAACATCATAGCAAAGAGTGCACGAGGAGTCTCAACTAGGACCTGGAAAGGAGAACAAAAAAACAACGACATTCTCATCAACCGTTTATGAACTCTGGACGTTCAGGAGAGCTCGAGTGTTTCCAACATCACAGTCAGTCAATAAAAACCTCACAAAGCCTCCTTCACGTACCAGACGCTGTTGATGTTTCACCTGTTGTTGCTCACTGAGGGCTCACATCTGAAGATCAGTGAGGAAAAGAAATAAAGAAACATTCCACCTGCTAAACAGGCCCATAACGTATCACTATGACAACACTATTCAGTCCAAAAGATACAAACGAATGACAGCCTCCTCTTCTCTTTGTCTCAGTTTGGCTCCCTCTGTCTTGCTGATTCATCTCTTCACACAGCATTCAGTCTTGAACCATTTACCCCTTAGAATCAGTGTCGTAACGCCTCTTGAGCACAGGAGGAGTGCAGCTTTGTCTTCACAGGTCCACATGGCAGCTCATTGTCCTCTCGGCTCCCCGGCTGGTGCTGTGACTTTGTAGTAGTGTGTGTGTGTGTGTGTGTGTGTCAGTGTGTCGAATTGTGCAGTGAAAAGCGTTCTCCGTGCCACACATACGCGGTGGTGGCATCTCCACGGTGCCCAGTGGGTTTGTTGTTGTGCGTCTGTGAGGGTAAGTGTGTGTGTGTGTGTCTTCAAGCACGGGGCTCGAGCTTGTGCGACAGCTCGAAAAGCGTCTGTTGATTGTCGATAATGTGCAGGTAATGAACGCTCGCCCTCACCTCCGCACTGTCGACCCCAATTACCTCGTTGCCTAAAAGACCGACACAAAACACGCACATTAGTCACACAAAAGAGTTTTGACTGCTGGGGAACACACGCATACAAACACAGAGTGCAAAATGGTTGCTTAGAGACTGTCAGAGGGAACCGAGTGGTGCAGGTGCAGTACAGTGACTCAGCGTCAGGTAGCGCCAGATTCCTCACAATGAATCTCCCCGAGCATCAGAGCCTCATTCAAAACGAAGAGGGAGGAGCCTGTAGGCCAGTCCTTCTTATGATTGGTGGGTTCAGGATCCTTTCAGCAACAAAGAGAAGACTCACCTGGCTGGTCGCTTTGGCAGTGGCGAATCATCCGCACTGTCTCTGCGATCATATGCTGTTGGTTTAGGAGAAGACGTCAGAACAAAACCAAACAGTCACAATCTGATTGGTCCTGCATCATAACACTTACTATAGTACACTTACTATACATATTTGAAACCTTTGATTCATCTGCTGATTGTTTTCTTGATTCAGTGATTCACACTTCACTTTAGGCCACATTCGGCTCTGATTAATCACCGGGAAGCCAAAACATGACGAGAGCAGCTGTGGCTCAGTAGGTGGAGATGTTTGTCCACTAATTACCGGGTTGCCAATTGTATCCCCAGTCCACATGTAGAAGTAGCCTCGGGAAAGACACTGAACTGCTAATTACCCTCACTGGTTAAGCGATGGTCTTTGCAGCACGCTTCCATCCATGTGTGTTAATGGGTGGATAAAAAGTGATCTGCAGCAGAAGGCTATAATGATCCAACAAGTCAAGGTGATCAATCAGTCGCCTCTTGATGCAACTCATCTTGTTATGAATGTAATAAGAAGAAATCAATAGAATCATTTCACCCATCTAATTTTGATAAACCGAATTTGAATATGTGGCCTTGTCTGTGGGTCACTCAAACACAAAAATATCTTTTAATAAACTGACTCAACTTACCAGCTTCTCAAAGTTGACAAGGTTGTCATGGAAGGTCTTATTTCCCTCGTGAATGAATGTGATATCTAGGAGCAGAAGACAAGTGCTTTAACTTTGGTTCATTATTCATAAGCAATTAAGTGTCTGTATGTGTGTGTGTGTGTGTGTGTGTGTGTGTGTGTTGGAGTTAGAGATGATACCTTTCAGGAGAAGAGGCATGAAAGGGATCTTGGGAGGCTTCATCTTCTTGAAGGCTTCCCTATAGGCCTTGTGATTCAGAGATGGATCCTAAAGAAGGGTGAGGGGGAAGATGCAAAAGAGAGAAAAAAAACAAAGTGAAAAGAAAGCATCATAAAAGGAGAAGAGATTATCAGATTTAAAAAAAGAGGAATGCACTTCCAGCTTTTTAAATCTCACCGTGATGAGCTCCAACTCTGAGAAAAGCTTCTTGAACTTCCCCGGACATTTCTGGAAGGAAGGCATTGGGTCAGAATCCAGTTGGAAACACTTAGACTAATTCACTAAACGCAGCCACACAAACACTTACCTCCCAGGTTTGGTTCAGTCGGCTCACGGCTGCCGTGTTCAAACCCATGATGATGGCAAACGCAGAGTTCAAATTTCTTTGGGCTTTACAGCTACGGACACACACAAAACATTATTAAACAAACACATCGCGGCGCTTGGATGCACTTTAAGGTTCGTCTGAGTGATCTTACTGTGCTGCGATCTTGATGAACTTCTTGAGCAGCTGCACCCTCTTGTTGAGCGACGTGCACATGAGCACCTCGGACATCACCCACTGTTGGACCTCGTTGCAGCGCTGCAGCAGCACCGAGAGCGCCGCCGTGTGGCCGGTACCAGGAACGCGGCTGAGGGTGTAGTAGGCGAGCTCTTGCTGTACGTGGAGGGAGGGAGTGTGAGTTTCTAGAGGAATGCCCATCATCTGGGCCCAATTTTGACCAACAGTATAAAAAAAAAAAAAAACTCCACTAAAAAAATCCATTTACAATCACAAAAATATAAGAAAAGAAAAACATCGTCCAGATTTCCTAAATAAACGTTAAGTTCAAGTAGCGGTTTAAGATGCAGCTGGTGTTTCTTCGTCTGTGCTACATATATGTAGCTGCAAGAACACTTTCTGCACTGGTGATCCAGCAAGAATTTGCATCTTTAATGCTTGTGTTCCATCAATCTCTGCCATGTACATGAATTAACCATTAATGATGTTCCCACACCACATGCGTGCATTTGCATGTGTGTGTGTGTGTGTGTGTGTGCGTGCGTGCGTATATACCTCATGGATGGATTTAAAGAGGCTCCAGTCCAGGTGCGTGAGAGCAGCTGCAACATCACAGGTGTTAATACCGAGGAGTCGCACCGGCCTCCTGCTCAGCTCAGCACTGTCCGTTAAAGGAGGCTGCGCACACAAAGGAAAGTTAAGCTTCAACACACAAAGACACAGAAAAAAAACACATGCACACACAGGGGCCGTCTATTTACAGGAATAGGGCATATCTGAATAAGCAATAGCATCAAAATGACCCCTTCATAATAACCTCAAGGGCAAAGAGCCTATAAAGGGGCAGAAACATCTTAGCAGAGAGCCTCTGGCCCCTAAACAATAAAACTGAAAGCTGAGAGTGACAATTATTCTTTGCAGCTTCTTCACAGGTCACAGTATCAACAAAAATATTGAATTACTGAGCCTGCAAAAAGAACAGTAACTAAGACAATAAGCTAAACAGAACTAAAAACTGCTTACCAGTCTACTACAGTAAATAGGTCAGATGTAGAGCATCTACTGGTTTGTATAATATACCTACCCCCCCCCCCCCCAAAAAAAAGAAATCCCTTGAAATGCAGCCCCAAAAAGGCCCACTATTGAAAACGTATTCAAGAATACACAGCAGAAGCTCCACTGCGAAAGAGATGCCATTATAAAAGAACACTCTGTCCTGATACAACACTCTCTAATCCTGCTGTCACGGCCGGGCAACAACAAAATAAGTGCAACTCGCACCTCTTCTCTCCTTCTTGACTCAGGATAATCACCTGGCTTAAGTCTTACCAGCGTTCTTACCATGGATGACTCATCGTACCACTTATGAAAATATATGTCGTGATTTAGAATCTTCATTTTCATGACAATATCATACATTTGAGAGGTTTGCTTTCAACCTGCCATCTGCATCTTCTCTACGAATGCCCATTAGAGACTGAGATTGAGGAAAGGAAAAAGACAGGAACGGATTCACATACCAGAATCTCCGTGAGGTCCCTGCGACAGGCCACGAGCTTTCCCTGTGGGGTCATGGACTCTGAATACACGCAGTCGCTGGGCTGTAACACCCTCCGCTCTGCAGGGGACAGATAGTGATAACGATTTAGAGTGTAGGACAGGGATTCGCACCACTGGGCACCCGCCTGTACCCCAGGGTGTGCTTCTCAATAGCGTGAAAGGGTTATAGCTCATCTAATAAAAAAAAAGAGTAGTGGATAAATGGTTATAATAGATAAAAGTAAAAAAAACAGCCAGCTGAAAGTAATGAACAAATAGTTAAGTAACTGAAATAGTTCAGATAAATGGTTGACATATAGATAGCTCATGGTTGAATTGACTGAAGGTCATTTAGAAAATAGACTAGTGGTACTAGAAGAACTGTTGAAATCGCCTCAAAGTAACCTAGAAGTAATTGAAAACCACAGTTCCTGCCATCCCAACGTATGAATGCAAACCTGACCAAACCGAGCAAAACATGTCCATGCATTTTAATTTGTGAGTTTGTGTGTACCTCCAGTGTGCGACGCCACAGCAAGCACCATGTCTTCTTCTGCTCTGTCCATCTTCTGACCCACAATTCTTAGCAGCTCGTGGCCCTCCAGCGAGTGGTGCGTGTGGACACTCAGGTAGGAGTCGGCGCTCACGTGCACGCAACAGATGACTGAAAGGTTTGTACAACAATTGTCAAGTGAGTGAATGAACTGCTCATGTGCACAACAGAATGAACAACAGAATGAACAACAAACAAACACCGAAACACTGTGAAGTCAGGATGAAGTGGAGAATTTACGGAGAAACTTGGGACTTCATTATTGTCCGATACTCAAACAAAACAACAACAAAACAAGCTGTATTCAAGCAATTTGCATGTCTGACATTGTTCATAATTGTGTGTGTGCGAGTGTGTGTGTGTGTGTGTGTGTGTGTTTCTCACCCTCTTTAGTTTCAGCCGGTGGGCTTCTGAGTTGCAAACAGTTTTCCTTCAAACTCAACTGCTGATACATTTGTTTACTCTGACGGAGAGCAGAAGAAACATAGGCATTAATGACTGCATTCATACTTCACTTAACATCCGTATCAGACTGCTCAGCTGTTAAATATCACAGTCGAACTTCTATGGGCCGAAATAACCCAGTGCCAAGGTAGTGGTATCAGAACTCCTCCAGTCAAACAATCCCAGCAATTGATCCTCTTTGAGCTGCTTTTACATCGAGCCAATCTTCTCTTCAGTTTAAGGCGCCGTGTGACTGGCCCACAATGCAGCGGGAACATTTCCAACAGAGCGTCGTAGTGAACTCAAGTGTGTCAGCGTATTAGCGGTTTGGCTTTAAAAAAAAAAGTAAATATATTGGTCGGGACATGTTATGCAAATGAATAATTACGTTCACATTGGTGTCGAATGCAGTCAAAAAAGCTGTTGGTTTTAATATGGCAATAAAGGCAATTGCATGGTCATGTTGTCATGATTCCCAGCCACTGCTTAATTGAAATTTAAATGCTGGGGTCGGTACGTTTCAAACTAAGCCGACACCATCAGAAACTTTCTCCGTGTTTAAAAAAATGACGCCAACCCCACAATTGTGCTTTGAAACGAACGCTTTAAATAATTTACAGTTGATATTTAGAAAAGTGTAGCTGAGTGAGTGAAGCAGCACGGCTTACCTTTTGGTTTGGAGGACAGTCATCGACCGTGCTACAAGACAGAAACGAGCACAACGGTGAAGAGGTACGCAGGTATGACACACACAGTCACAGAGAACCGTGTGCAGACAAACACACTTACTGTCTGCGACGTAGAAGTTTCTGGAACTCCTTCAGGTCTTTCTCCAGTGTGGGGAACTCATACAGATCTTCTAAAACACACCTGTACAACGTCTAAAAGAGAGAGGGAGAGAAAACATTCACGTTGGCCTTTTCTGGTTTGATGGTTAAAGCGGTTTCTTTGGTCCAATAGGACGGCTGCTAACATACACAGCTGTCTGTCACATCCCAGCTGTGGGATAATGCATATGTTGATCGTAAAGTAAGTCGGTTAATTCACTCAAATCGCTTGTTCAATGCTTTAAACACAGTCAATTAAGTTCCTGCCATTCAAATTAGTATTCGAGTGGAACGATATATCTCAAAGTCATTTGGCAAATACAAAATCTTTATTGATAACGGAAGTGAAAAAAATGGGCTTTTTTGTAATTTAGGTGGAGCAGGTGAATGGAAGGTACGCCATAAGGTTTGATTTCATGTAGTGTCAACAAATATGACTTCACACATCAACACTGCTAAAGATAAAGTAAGAAATACAACTAAATAGCACGCTATTAAAGATCCCAGTCTGTGCAGCTCATTTATATGCTGCCTGGGTCGGTTACGTCAGACACAATCTCTACCTTGTGCTTCAATGGTTGATGAGGCACGCTCTGTGTCTTTGTGCAGGGCAGAGAATAAGTAACTAGCATGAAAACCCAGCAGGCAGTGACAGGGAAAACTTGCAAGGATCAACTCACACACACAATACACACACACACACACACACACACACACACACACACCGGTCTCCAAACACCTGCTTATTGCTGTCATTGACCCACCGTAGCCTCCCATCTCAATTCCCCACTCATTCCTCTGTTACTAGGCAACTATCACCTAGGTTACGCACTCCATATCAGATTATTATACCGATGCCAACCCTTGCACTTTGGTTTCCATGGCAACCCGGCACCGAGCAATGTCGCCGCCCGCCAGGTTTGCGGAGGGACACGTGATTGGTGAGTGTGTGCGATCCACCGTGTGTGTGTTTCTCTCTCAGTGTCAAGGTTATCATGGGGGTTCGAACCCAATTTATCCAAACATGTGAAAGTACAGCAGGAGCACGGTTGGTACAAGCAGCACTTGTGTTTGTATTTCTACATCCACATTTTGGGTGTTCTCCTTCTCGGAAGTTGCATTTCCTGCCTCTACTATTGGCCTCCTGTTTGTAGTGAGAAAGAGTATAATACACTGAGAATATGTGTTTTAAATAGTCCTGTGTAGATTAATCTTGTATTAAACACTGAATGAAGAACATGCAGCAACATGTTATTTATATCGCTCATATCCCTCAAATGATACACAATGAAGGTTCCTGTGTACTGGTTCTGACATTTTTGATTGCTTTGTCAGTAGGATGATATCAAAACATCAACTAGACTGATCTGGGAGAATTCTAAAACACATTTCACAGGAGATGCAGCAAACACAAACACAAACTTTTTTGGTACTTTATCTATCTATCCGTCTGAAAACAGCGCTTGATTGTCAAAAAGGCATATTATATATATATATATATATATAAGACAGAGAGACAAATGAAGATAAATGAAGAAAGAATAAAAACAGACAGATGAAGGCGAGCAGGGCCGTACCTTCATGAAGCTCCTGACGTGCTCCTCTTCCTTCAGGAAGTCCTTGTAGAGCCTGCTCCAGTGGGAGACCAGCTGCAGCACCTTACGCTTCCTGAAGAGGGCGTCTTTGCCCTCCTCCTGGCCCCTGCAGCGGGCGCTGCTATAGGTGAGAGGGTCAAGGAGACAACGAAGCAATAGTGTTTGTGTGTGTGTGTGGGATTATGCGATTATGTGTGTTTGCCAGTAAGGATATTGTCCCAGCAGAGCCTGACAGAGGTCATTGGTGGACATGAACACCAGGTAGGTCAACAGGAAGTCATCCAGCAGTGTTTCTGAAACAAAGGAAACATACCATCAGTCACCTCCGAGGCCCCGCAGATTGAAAAATGTATGTTTATGCTTCTCCTTTGCCTCTCTCTTCACCTCTGATTCATTTAGTCTACATACGGGCACATTAAAGTGTCATTTGAAGTGGAGTGGAGCCTTTAAGCAGCAGCAAGATTTGGTGAAGACTAAAAGAGACTAAAATCGGAGCTAAAAGAGGGAAAATTTGACTCAATTAGTCATATTGAATATTAATGCTTCTTTGTATGTTGGTGTGTAAATAGCACAGCATCTTTGCAGACTTTGGGTTTTTCACTAAAGTCAAAATAAGATTCTCTGGTTTTTACAAAGATTTGTTTGGAATTAAAGAGGTAAATGTTATTTGCTCATTGTGCCAAACACTGTTAATAGTTCCTATATACACCCACACAGTCATGATGAAGAACGTTTACATTCAAAATAAATGACTATTTTACCTATTTATCCCAAAACAAATGTTCGCTTTGATTGTTGACTGCTTTGTCAAAAATATATAATAGTAAAAATGTTCAGAATAAAGTAACGCAATCATTTATTTCTCTTGGCTCAATTCCAGAACAACTTCAAAACATAAATGAATCAGTGTAGAGCAAGAAAAGCTGTGAGATAGAAAGTGTGTGTGTGCGCATCTGTGTGTGTGCGCATCTGTGTGTGTGAGTGTGAATGCGTGCATGTGTGACTGTGAGAGACACTCAGCAGGTGTTCAATGGCTGAAGAACTGAATTTAAACAGCCCTCGTGGCAGATGGGTAATGAGCCATTGTTGGTGTGAGGTAGCTGTGGCGTGTGTGCATTTGTGTGCGTGTGTGTGCGTGCGTGTTGTGTCAAATGCATGACCCAAATATGGCTCTGCCGGGGAGAGAGCAAAGAAATCAATTATGGAAGACTGAGCGAATTTTCGGAATGAATATTTGATCAACTGTCTGCTTTTTAGAAATAAAACTACAACTTTTCTCAAGAAATTCTTTCAGGCCGACCTGACTGAGCTGATCAGTTTGGCAAAAGTCTGTTGCCTCACTTTCTGTCGAGCTCCTCGTTGACCGCCGACAGACGTCTGTTTGCCTCTCTGACTCTCCATCGCACTCCCCTCTTCCATCCTCCGCTCCCCGCATCCCCCATTTCGCTGTTTTTCTCCTCCTCGCCGATTACGTTGCCCTCCCTCTACCGCTCTCTTCCTACGCTCGCACCCTCTCTCGGCCCTCTGTGATGATAAATATCCATTTTCGTCATCAACATATGCCCTCTGCATTTGCCCGCTGGCACGCACAAAGTCAAACACGTGCACTCATAGACACAGCAGTACACACACACACACACACACACACACACACACACACACACACTATGATGAATAAGTCATTCAGTTCTG
This sequence comes from Pungitius pungitius, assembly GCF_949316345.1. NCBI lineage: Eukaryota > Metazoa > Chordata > Actinopteri > Perciformes > Gasterosteidae > Pungitius > Pungitius pungitius. Next base: position 11,909,010 of record NC_084916.1, on the reverse strand, counting down.
ACCTTGGGGTCTTTTATCTCTGGTGGGAAAGAAAGAGAAGAGAGGGAAAATGTGTGTGTGCTGAACTAATCGCAGCTATCTGCTGCTGGGTTTTTGGTTTTGTGTGTGTTTTTTCTATTTGTACATGGGGAGGAGCGGATGGTGTAATCTCTCTCTCTCTCTCTCTCTCTCTCTGTGTCTGTCGAGGCATGTGCGAGCCTGTTCAACATACTGCACAGTTAAGCCCACTAAAACGGCCCACTGATGCACCACCCCAGAGGGGCCTACACACACACACACACACACACACACATTATTCAGTGCACATTTACCAAAAGATACACAGATCAAAACAGCCAAACGTGAGCATACGCTCTTGTTCTACAGTCTTCTACTTTAAAGTGCGACATCTTCTTCTTCTTTCGGTGGATAAATATCAGCCGGTTCTCCACAACAAAGAACATCTCAGTTGTCTTTCTCTCTCTCTCTTTCTCTCTCTCTCTTTCTCTCCCTCTTTTTCTCTTTCTATGCTTCCGGAAATTCAGTAAGATGGCTCCGTGCTGGAAACTGGTGGCGCTGAGGACTTGGTACATAAAGGCGCCTTGTTATAAAGTGGTGAGAGCAGGTTTTTATAAAACACAGGTTGGGACCCAGATGTCTCTGTGGGATAAAAGTATTTCTTTGCTGGGCATGGGCTCCATGGTGATAGTACGTTTCACTTATTTTGATTCACTGTTACGTTCAGACAATCCCAGAACAATTAGCTGATTAACAAAAAAAAATGTCTCATCAGTATTTAATCCTAACAGATATTCATAGTCGGACCAGAAATCTGTTTTGTGACGTCACAATGACCTTGAACTTTCAACTTTACCCATCAAAATCCAATAATTTCCTCCTTCCGTCCAGGAAAACACACCTCCTCCAGACCGCTGTCGCAGGCGTGGAGGAGGATAAAAGAATATTTGGATTCAACTAAATCAATGTTAACTTTACACATTTTTACGTCTTTTTCGCTCCTTCCTAAAAAATGACGGACTTAACGATCAGAAAAAAAAACATTTGAAATCAACCAAGATGAAAATAATAGCCCATAGTATCCCAACTTTTACCGGCTGACTCAGCCGTCTTTTCAGCAGACCCTCAAATGAATGGTTTCAAATACTAATTTAACCTCTTCAATGTCGCTCAGTTACAGATTTATAGGCAATGACTTATGTGGCTGACACACACACACACACACACACACTCACACACATAAACAGACACGCAGCACCATCAAGGCGGAGCGCATACCTCCCAGGTTTGAGCCCACTGTGTGGATAATGAAAGCGACAGAGAGAAGTACAGGCTGTGTTGAAACTTGTTACGTGAATGTGAAATTCCATGGATTGAGAGGGCAGGCAGCTGCTCCAAAACAAACATCACGGCTTCTCTGTTCAGGCGACAAACTGTCTGACTTTCCACCAACTGTTCTTTTACTCTCATATTTTCTCTATATGTTTCGAACTGTTCATTTGAAATCACACGCGGCTCACAGAGAGGCCCCTTTGAGCCATGTGCTGACCCACAACGTGCGCCCACGCACACAAACTCACCGCTCTCCCGGCTCTCTGGCGCCCCTCTTTGGTCGTCCAGCCGCAGGTCGCTCAGCAGATGCTCCAAGATCTTGAGCGGCGTTCCGGACACCACCACGTACCTGTAAGACGAAGAGTTGCGACAATCTTGCTCACTAGAACGGCACCAAGAACGGCCGCTTCTGCAGCTCCATCCTCCCTCCCTCTCCTCGTCCTCTCCACCCTCCTCCTCCGCGTCGTCGTCGTCGATGTAGCGGAGGCGGGTAACATCGAATGTACTGGTTTCTGAACTGCTGCGCTCTTCACCCTCATTGCTGTCCGCGTCGTCGTCACCATCGTCCTCCTCATCCTCATCGTGTATGTCCTCCTCGGCCTCTGCGAGCGTGGCTAGCTCGGCAGTCATCTTCATATCGAAACCCTTCCACCCTCGTCTAAGTTTTGCATAGCCGGGGGGGGGGGGGGGAGGTCTAGCCAAGAGCTCCGGAGATTAAAAGCCTCCCGCAGCTTGTGGCACTCGGAGGGAACTGATTGCTACTGGAGATGCTGAGCACTGTATGCACGCAGACACACACACACACACACACACTTAACCTGCCTGTGACTGACACTCCCTGCATTGTGCCTTAGGTCTTGGCACACACTGCCCCCCCCCCCCAAAAAAAATATTTTGTACAGACAAAAACACATGTACGCACAGTCAAATGATCCTAAATGCACACAGTGATTTGCAGGAGGGAGTCAAACCGTCTTGGTGTGATCTTTGTTTCCCTTTCAGCTGAAAACAAAACAGGCATTCTCTTCTTCTGTGCCAGTAGCTGAAGCATACATTATCTATCCACACAGACAGGGTTCACAGCACCGCTGATATTCTGCATGTACAGTGTGTGGTGGCAACTCGGGATCCCAAAGTATGAGAACAAAAGGGAGGAGTACCACGATTATGTTCTTCGTTGCCATCGTTGGTTTAGAGGGCTCTTATTGTGTAGGAGGAGGTACTGACCTCTTGTCGCAATCCTCCTCTCTGGACCCGCCCCCTGACGACGTGGGGGAGGGCCGGTCCGACGGCGACGTCACTGATGATGTCACTCTCCGCAACACCAACACATCCCGTCCTCTCTCTTTCAGGCAAACCCTCCCCACTGCCTCCTGAGGGAGAGAGAGACAGAGACAGAGGGTGTCACAAAGTGAAACAAGGACAAATCTTTTCTTTTTTTTTGGTGAACCCTCATGAAAGCTTCACATACCAAGGAAGAGAATCAACTATTAGTTTTGGCAACTGGCACATTAGCCAGAACACCTATCACAGGCCTATTCGTGTGCATTGGTTTCTGTGAAATGCCCAAGATACGTCCACGCTAATCGAGAAACCTCAACTTGTCGTACCCCAAAGAGCATTGACACGCTTAAAGGTGCCACACAAAGAATCAAACAAGCTTGTGTGTGCAAATCCTTCACATCCATATCACAAAGTTTCTCCAACTTGCACACACATGCAGCGCACACCAAACCCCTCGCCAGTCCAGGCATGCCGGCACAGACGGTGCCGCCTCAGAACTAACGCTGTTGTGCGGTGAGCAACATCGAGGAATGGAGGCTGACACTCGAAACAACATCCTGCTCCAAAAAATGAACAGCAACTCCACCTGTGACACGCACACACACACACACGCACGCACACACCTGCAGTGAGAGTTGAACAGAGCTCCAGATGGACAAAGGAGCACAATGGAATTACAGAGGAGGAGAGCAGAGGAAAAGGAGATCAAAGGCAGAAGACGGGAGCAGGAGGGCGTCTCTCCTCCAGCTGTGACGCAGAGAGCCTCGTGCGCTCTCTTAATACACACATTATCACGTAAGACGCCACGGGGCTGAGGTTGTGGTCGTGCATCAACCTGTCAACAACACCATTTCCTTACATAGCTCGTTAAAAAAACAAGAATTGTCTTCTTAAGTTTGACAAAGGTCCCATGGTAACAATACAGTCAATAATGATGGTTGTAGATATTGTGGAGGCCTGACACTGAGTGCTACTAATGGAGTCACTGACACATCTATGACAGGAAAAAGATCCAAGAGACAGGCCAACACACACACACACACACACAGACATGTACACACACACTAGTACACTCTGTATCTCTGTGATCGTCTGATGAAAGGAGTTGTCTGGTATTGAGAGACACCAGGTGAGGATCTTACTTTGGTCAGACAGAACTATTAGTGATTGTGCGGGTGCTATAATACAGATTTTGAATGCAGTTACATCTCTGAATCCTCTACCTCAGGTGTGTGTGTGTCGCATTCCTCCAAAAACGTAATAAATCAAATCCACATACGTTTTTCTTCATTAGAGTTGTGCCAAACCAGCCTGGCTCATACAATTTGGGATTGTGTTTTACAAGTTGCGTCGCCCTTTGATTTTGGGCTACATACATGAAGTCAGGCTTTAGCTCCTGTCCATGTTTACACCAAAGCTAAAGGATAATGATGAGTAACACCAGCATCACAGAATAATATGAATTCTTTTTGCTTGGGTTAGGGTTAAACAAACTATTAATGCAGAGTCTCTCTTTGCTGAGCAACAGCAGAAAATGGCAACTAGAGGTCTTGAACGCAGCACAATCTCTTGTGCAGAGCATCTTACACTTTGGTTAGATAACAGCAGCTTATTAAAAATTGTACATTGCGGCCATTTTAAAATGTCTTCATCATGAATTTCTCCCTCCTCCTGTCCAGTTAGCACTGACTTAAGACAAACCACTATGCTGATTTCCCTTACATTACAAAGTCATGATGTGTCATGAAGACCAGCAGGACCCCAAGGAATGAAACCAAATGTTCACAAGAATTAGAAAAGCAGTGAGGCATTCAGCTGATAAATAACCCAGGAACAGCGGATATAAAAAGATCTGACACTGCAAGCCATTAAATACAATTTGGGCTGGCACCCAGACCGCACCCAGAGGCCCAGATATCATATCAAGATTATAAGAGTTTGTGGTGTAAAGGGGACGAACTCGTAGACCACTTCATCTTGGCTTCAATTATGAGCCTGAATGCTTAATCTGTCTTCTGACCTTTCCTATCTAATAAAGCAAAAATGTTCTCCAGAAATACTATAAACTAGAAAGAGATTATGTAACTTATCATAACCCGTATAAAAAAGACAAAGAAAATGTTGTGGTCCTTCGGATACAGTGGCAAATGTTGATTTTTTCGGATACTCAAACCTTTTGCTCAGATGCCAAGAAAAACTACTTGCAGCCAAGAACGCGGAGGAAAGCCACACACACACACACACACACACACACACACACACTGGTGATCAAAAGCTGTGGGGAGATAAACCAAAACAAACACATTCCCACTACGCAAACTGTATGTCACATATACACACACAAAAAATGCAGCTCCAAGGGTCAACATGAATTTAGCCTGAGAAAGAATGCAAGCCATGAAAAGTGAAAATAATAATAAAAAGAAGGCACTCATATACAGTGGAGAGGAGGTGTTGGAAAGTTATGCAACAGAAAGAAAGCGATGAAAGGCAAGAAGCCGGGACAGAAAGCGAGAGACGCGGAGGAGTGTTGGCAAAAGTGAGAAATACAAGAGCAGCGTGAGGGAGACGTCTGAATCAGCTTCAGCCAAAAGGGCCAAGATCCATCAGCTGGAGAGTCAAGCCTTTATCTAGAATCTAGCAAGAACTGATTTATTAGTTTCTTAAGTCTGAGCAAAATAATGGTAATACATCAGGCCTCGGCATGAAGGCCACTTCCAAACCGCTGTCCGACAAAGCGATCACGCCACTAATGTGCAGACGTCCTTAACTGTTTCCAAAAGTCACTTGTTCTCAGCTGACAGGTGTTTCTGTCCCTTTCCTTCCACTCCGTCCCATCCCTTCCTTCAATTCAACCATCTGCACTTCCACCACATCAACACCCTTTCCTCCTTTCCTCCTCACGGTCTCCTTTTTTTGTTTTCTCTCCGCACTACGCCAAGCCAAGCCCCCCCCCCCCCCCCCCCCCCCCCTCCCCCTCTGTCTCTGTCTCCAACTTCATGCGAGATTTGGGTAGAGAAAATGGAGACCCGAGGGCATGAGCTGCACACACGCAGACACACAAAATGACGTATTTTACAGAGGAAAGGTGGGCCTAACGGAAAGCCTAAAGGAAGCACTCTCTGTTCCCTTTGTGTTCCCCTGTGTGTGCATGTGTGTGTTCATAGTGACCATGCCGTATCTGTGTTATGATAGCTCGGGGTCTGATTCCTGAACATAATTGATAAGAATAGAAAAACACAGGAGCAGTAATCTCCACAACAATTAGAAAGTAACAAAGAGACCAGACAAGCCTGCCTGTGTGTGTGTGTGTGTGTGTGTGTGTGTGTGTGTGTGTGTGTGTGTGTGTGTGTGTGTGTGTGTGTGTGTGTGTGTGTGTGTGTGTGTGTGTCATGTCATCTGTGACCTTGTTTAATGCCATGTGCAGGTCGACCTTTTGTAAACTCCGATGGCTGAATCGAATGAGTAGGGATGCAAGTGTGAAGCGATTAGAACATGAGTTACATCACTATGGAAACAGCCCACACCAGATTGTCAGAGCATGTCTGTATTGAAAAAAAAGAAGAAGAAAAAAGCAAAGTCACCATGACAACCTAGTAAAAGGAGATTAGTCTTCGCGGTCGTTGTTTTTGCCACATTTCGCTTCGTGAGCTGGAGCTGGTTATGTAATGATAATCACCCGTCCCCTTTCATTCGTGCTGCATCAGTGAGAAACGCCATTCCTGTGAAATGAATATAGATCAGATAAGAGCCTCTCATTGAGCCCATCAGCCTGCGAGAGCCCTTTGATTGATTTCCTTTTACACTCACTACTGTGACCACTGGCGCCCTCGGTGAACATAAGTGCTGCTTAATGCAACATGATTTTTAAATGATACGATGGCCTAACGTTAACAATATGTTGAATATGATGAGTAGATGACCTCCTTTTGAAGCTTTAGCACCTGTAATTGCACCTGTCATATAAGGATTTCACACGCACAGTACAGCCGTCACAGTCATGAGCACTCAGCCTCCGAGATGTTAATCAATACTTTTTATGGTTGGCAATACTATAACTTTAATTTGCTTTCCCTACCTTTGACAAATTAGTATATGAAAACAGAGGTGCGCATACCGCTGTTGATGCTGTTGTTTCTATTAGAAAAAAAACATAAGCATCTACGTTATATAATACATGCACATGCTAACTTGAACATAGCATCAGAAGAGGCCTGTTGGAGCGTAAGTGAAGGCTCTTTGAACTACATTATGCTATTTACCTCTAAACATACATTTTAATCACTGTTCATAATATTTAGCTTACATCTCTCTTCAAATACAATAAAAGATAACGTTTTGCTTAACAAACTTTTTTTTTATCTTGTTAAATTAGCTGTTGCAGAATTATTTAAAGCTTAATTAATTATATATGAAAGCCTAAAAAACTACAATTCATGCATCATTTCATTCACAATGTCCTGCAAGTTGGACATAAAATATTTGCGTTGGGAAACTTCAGGACTAATCCATGCCACAAGTCCAAATGATTTACGATGATCCAAAGGCTAAGGAACATTAAGTAAAATATAATATCATACCACTAATATTCTAATGGAAAAAAAACCTTCATCACAGTGTAGCTTACATCATTTTGATTGACCTTAAGATTACGCTACATATATTATTGAAGAGGGCAAATTGCTTTATAAATTAAAAGGCTTTGTATGTGAGACTTCTAGTTGAACCCAATTCTGCTTAAACAACACTATAAATATTTAAATGTATTTTCAAACAGAAGCAATGCTGTTATAGAGTGTAAAATGTTTCTACTTTTTTATAGGAAAGAATGAAAGAGAAATCATTTGCCCTCTGGAAAATCCCCAAGGCTGGTATTTGGCATGTTTCTTCTATGTCGTAGATTTCACAACCCCACATGCACACGCACACACACACACACACACACACACACAGACACACACGCAGGAGGAAATCAGACTGCATTCGCCTCATTTCCTGCCCTCAGGTGCAGTGTGGAGCGGGATTATACAGTGCAACCCTTCCCTCACATCCCACTCATTACGTGCACCCACTGACGCAGCCTGCCGCAGTGCATGAACACACGCACACACACACACACACACACACACAGAGTACTTTACAGACTGTAAAAAGGTTGTGAGATCACATTGCTCTAAGCGATCATTAACACCCACATTAGACGAGCGACAGAGCCGGTGGTTATTTAATCTGCGGCCGCACGGAAAAGGCAAAAGTTCTGCGTGTGCAGCGACATCTTCCCTCTGCGTGTGTGTGGCTGACGGTGAGCTGATATGTCCTCAAGTACTCAGAAGATGTACAGAAGTGACCAGACATGCTGTGAACTTGTGTGTGCGTGCGTGTGTGTGTGTTTGTGTGTCCTTTAGATGGATAGTGACGCACATCAGGACAGCACCGATGAAGATTTACTCACCCCATCCCTGCCTCTGAACATATGAGTAACTCAGGCCCTGCGTGTGCGTGCGTGTGTGTGCGTGTGTGTGTGCGTGTGCGTGTGTGCTTCAAAGTGACGACAATAATGACAGCATATACCGCATGCTACTCACCGCCTGGGTCCTGTCAGGCACCCGGTAGTTGTGGTTCTGGAGCAGCCGGCAGCCGTCCTTGGCCAGCCGCTGAACGGCCTCCAGCCCCAGCCGGCCGGTCAGCTCCTCGCGGCCGCCCACGGTCCCCGTTCCTCCCCCGCCGACGCTAACGCCGACGCCAACGCCATCACGGAGTGCACACCCCCCGCTCAGCTGCAACACAGGTGGCATGAACACATATCTCAAGCCGCAGTCCCAAGACATGGCGGAGACGAGGTCGCAGAGGGTTCGTGGGGGTGGACGTCGAGAAGGTTCAGTGCTTTTCTTCCAAGGGAGACTGAGAGCAGTTTGGGCATAATCCCAAAACCTCCAACAAGTTCTTCCTTTGCCCCTTCATGCCCATGTGAGGAGAATGAGAGGAAGCGGCCCGTGTCCGTCTGGTTCTCTCTCTCTCTCTCTGATTCTTCCTGATCTCTTCTTCCTTTTATCTATTACACCCAGTAATTCCCTTCATCTGTTGCACTTCTCTCTTTGTCTCAGTTGGACTGCTGCGTGTCAGAGGATCTGGCTGAGAAAGAGTGAGTGTGTGTGATTAGTAGCATAAGTGGGCGGGAGTGTGTTGTCTGTGTGGGAAGAGTGTGTGCCGGGTTTGTGTGTGTGTGTGTGTGTGTGTGTGTCTCCTCCCCTCCACAGTTGGGACTTGTTTTAACCATCCGACCAAAGTAGATAGGAAGTGTGTAAATGTGATTATCTGAGCCTGATGTCTTAAACGAGGAACACGGCAGCAGACGCGAAGGGAGACAAAGAAATGAAACGAAACAGAAAGAGAACTGATTTCATCAAACGAGATGAACCAATAAACTAACGGCTTCGTCCTCAACAGAGTGTGTGTGTGTGTCGCCGTGTGTTTGTTTGTGCTGCTACTAGGATGGTTATCACCCGCGGCGGCTGGTCCGATTTATTCATCCTTGGAGAAGGAAGAATGAGGGGTATTTCATTTGGCTCAGAGTTAACGCTTCCTGAGCGTTCACCTATCCCACGCTACCATGCTGTGACAGAGGGTAACACACACACACACACATAACATGATAGCATACTCCCACGCATTTTGTCTACGAGAAGAACTCTTATCTGCTAAAGTAGCCGCACACACACACACACACACACACACACACACATTATATCAGCGCCTGAGCCCCCTGCTCTTGGCTACTTCCTGTTAACCCGTGTTCAACTTCCCGTCCAAGATAAACCTGTCTGTGTCCAAGTGTATTTATTGTGAGTCTGTCTCCCTTTCTCTTCCATTGTATCCTTAATGTCACTTTGGTGACAAAGCGAAACCCTTCAGTGGGCTGATAGATAACTGAAACTAAAGTGGTAGCTGTGTGTGGTTTATTATCCTCCTTCTCATTATGTCAAACCAAACCAAAACAATAATATCATCTGCAGTGCTTCACAAACCCCTCAAAGGGCTTCATTGCAGGATTAATCTTACGGCCTTATGTTCACATGAAGGCTGTTTCATATCTGCTGTAACAATCTCTCATCCAATCCCTCTGCTGCCTTCACATAGCAGGTCTGTGTTTCTTTGAGCAGATTGTCTCTGAGGTGGGAAACTCACGTGTAAATGTACACTCACCGGCCACTTTATTAGGTACCCCATGCTAGTAACGGGTTGGACCCCTTTTGCTTTCAGAACTGCCTCAATTCTTCGTGGCATAGATTCAACAAGGTGCTGGAAGCATTCCTCAGGGAGTTTGGTCCATATTGACATGATGGCATCACACAGTTGCCGCAGATTTGTCGACTGCACATCCATGATGCGAATCTCCCGTTCCACCACATCCCAAAGATGCTCTATTGGATTGAGATCTGGTGATTGTGGAGGCCATTTGAGTACAGCGAACTCATTGTCATGTTCAAGAAACCAGTCTGAGATGATTCCAGCTTTATGACATGGCGCTTTATCCTGCTGAAAGTAGCCATCAGAAGTTGGGTACATTGTGGTCATAAAGGGATGGACATGGTCAGCAACAATACTCAGGTAGGCTGTGGCGTTGCAATGATGCTCAATTGGTACCAAGGGGCCCAAAGAGTGCCAAGAAAATATTCCCCACACCATGACACCACCACCACCAGCCTGAACCGTTGATACAAGGCAGGATGGATCCATGCTTTCATGTTGTAGACGCCAAATTCTGACCCTACCATCCGAATGTCGCAGCAGAAATCGAGACTCATCAGACCAGGCAACGTTTTTCCAATCTTCTATTGTCCAATTTCGATGAGCTTGTGCAAATTGTAGCCTCAGTTTCCTGTTCTTAGCTGAAAGGAGTGGCACCCGGTGTGGTCTTCTGCTGCTGTAGCCCATCTGCCTCAAAGTTCGACGTACTGTGCGTTCAGAGATGCTCTTATGCCCACCTTGGTTGTAACGGGTGGTTATTTGAGTCACTGTTGCCCTTCTATCAGCTCGAACCAGTCTGGCCATTCTCCTCTGACCTCTGGCATCAACAAGGCATTTCCGCCCACAGAACTGCCGCTCACTGTCACTCAAATCACCTTTCTTCCCCATACTGATGCTCGGTTTGAACTGCAGGAGATTGTCTTGACAATGTCTACATGCCTAAATGCACTAAGTTGCCGCCATGTGATTGGCTGCTTAGAAATTAAGTGTTAACGAGCAGTTGGACAGGTGTACCTAATAAAGTGGCCGGTGAGTGTATATAAATACCTATATTACACTCACCGGCCACTTTATTAGGTACACCTGTCCAACTGCTCTTTAACACTTAATTTCTAAGCAGCCAATCACACGGCGGCAACTCAGTGCATTTAGGCATGTAGACATTGTCAAGACAATCTCCTGCAGTTCAAACAGAGCATCAGTATGGGGAAGAAAGGTGATTTGAGTGACTTTGAACGTGGCATGATTGTTGGTGCCAGAAGGGCTGGTCTGAGTATTTCAGAAACTGCTAATCTACTGGGATTTTCACGCACAACCATCTCTAGGGTTTACAGAGAATGGTCCGAAAAAGAAAAAACATCCAGTGAGCGGCAGTTCTGTGGGCGGAAATGCCTTGTTGATGCCAGAGGTCAGAGGAGAATGGCCAGACTGGTTCGAGCTGATAGAAGGGCAACAGTGACTCAAATAACCACCCGTTACAACCAAGGTGGGCATAAGAGCATCTCTGAACGCACAGTACGTCGAACTTTGAGGCAGATGGGCTACAGCAGCAGAAGACCACACTGGGTGCCACTCCTTTCAGCTAAGAACAGGAAACTGAGGCTACAATTTGCACAAGCTCATCGAAATTGGACAATAGAAGATTGGAAAAACGTTGCCTGGTCTGATAAGTCTCAATTTCTGATGCGACATTCGGATGGTAGGGTCAGAATTTGGCGTCTACAACATGAAAGCATGGATCCATCCTGCCTTGTATCAACGGTTCAGGCTGGTGGTGGTGGTGTCATGGTGTGGGTAATATTTTCTTGGCACTCTTTGGGCCCCTTGGTACCAATTGAGCATCGTTGCAACGCCACAGCCTACCTGAGTATTGTTGCTGACCATGTCCATCCCTTTATGACCACAATGTACCCAACTTCTGATGGCTACTTTCAGCAGGATAAAGCGCCATGTCATAAAGCTGGAATCATCTCAGACTGGTTTCTTGAACATGACAATGAGTTCGCTGTACTCAAATGGCCTCCACAATCACCAGATCTCAATCCAATAGAGCATCTTTGGGATGTGGTGGAACGGGAGATTCGCATCATGGATGTGCAGCCGACAAATCTGCGGCAACTGTGTGATGCCATCATGTCAATATGGACCAAACTCCCTGAGGAATGCTTCCAGCACCTTGTTGAATCTATGCCACGAAGAATTGAGGCAGTTCTGAAGGCAAAAGGGGGTCCAACCCGTTACTAGCATGGGGTACCTAATAAAGTGGCCGGTGAGTGTATATCCAATCAACATTAAATTAATTGCAATCAAAACGTCTTAGAATAATAATAATACAGCTGAATTTGCAAAACAACCACAACAAAATAAAGATATCATTGGTCTTGGCTCGTAAATAGTTAAACATATTAACCAGCAGTCCTTCCCAAGCTGAGAGTATTGCCTGATTACGACATCGGCAGCCAAAATGAGCAAGACATGATATTGGATGTATTGATATCTAAAAAAGCAGCAGTGTAACTACTCCCAAAGCAACCAAGATCTAATCTAGCTCAATTTAGAAATGAATATTTAGGCTTTTTCTGTCCTAAAAAAATACAGTTTCAACAAGGCCGATAATGATTTCAAAATACTAATTTGATAGGAGAAAATCCTTTTTTAGTTGCACTATGAAGTATTACTGTATGTTTAATTATGTTCTAACAGACTTTCCTGTTCTCCTCCTCCTCTGCTGTGATCAGATAATTAATTATTGATGGATAAAAGGAGGTTTCTGCTGTAAATAGATGGGACCAGAGAGCAAACAGGCAGTCCTTAGCACTCTGTCCTGACCCCATTTTCCACATGCAGCTATTTCATGGACGCACGTGCACACACAACTTGCCCCCGGTGACCTTCACCAGAGAGCGAGGTAGTCGGAACAAGACAATTATGATCCGTTATTATGGATGTCCCGAGCTGCACCCGTGTTGGGGACGAGATGCGTCGGTCACATGGCGTCTGGTCCTCATCCAGCTCTTTGCTTACAGCAATCTGGTTACGCTGGCTATCAAAAAGGCTTCACCGTGCCCTGTTCTAAACACAATCTCTTCCAAATGCACAGTCCTGCAACAAGCGAGTAAACTGTGGAGCAGCGTGAAAAAGAACGCCACGCTGCTCGGCCAAATGGTGACGTTCGCCGCGACAAAACGTGTGTGCCGGTTGAAAACTAGATCGGCTTTGCATGCATTTCGACAAATATATGTTCATGTTTATGCATAAATTGTGTGCCGTCTTTATCAAAGCCTCTTTTCCGACGAAAGGTCGTCCAAAACTCTCTATCTTAAAGAGGCAGTCGTGGTTGTCTGTAGTGGGCTTGTAGGAGGAACTTATCCAGTAGGAAGGAGTTAGCGCACATGAGCACAATAACAATCTGTCGACAGAGAACCGAAGAAATGCCACCACCTAAAACAAGTAAAATCCCTTTAAATGGTTACTATAGTTATAGTTATTTGACTTTACTATGCCACGACACTGCCGTTGCTGATGAAGACTTGATGTTCGCGCCAAAGCCACCAGACAAAAAGAAATAGCAATTTGTAACTGACCACGGATAACTCAAACAACCCCACCTCAAAAGACCCGAACTATCCCTTTAACAATTCCCAAAATGACTATCTGCACTGATATTGTGCCCAACTATGAGCTTTATTTAATACCTCCTGAGATATCCGTCCTAAATTGGATTGGCTTTACTTAGGCTATTGTAGTTCTACTTAAAGGAGATTACGCACTGTCCAGATTACCCAGGAATTGGACCGAAAGTGAACTGAAGGATCAGGGTTGTGGGCTTTGTGAAGACGTTATTCATTATATGCTGCAGTGTGTTTCTATGCATGTGTGTGTGTGTGTGTGTGTGTGTGTGTGTGTGTGTGTGTGTGTGTGTGTTACCGGGCTGCTCTCCTCGCTGGGTGTCTGAGGCTCCTGTTGGCTCGTCTCCGTCGTCTCAGAGTCCTGCTCTGACACTGCAAGCGACCACGAGCAGAATCAAGTCATTTATGTCATTCTGCTGTCACTCTGTGTGCTCTCACTGAGTAACGCACCAACGACACTTTCTCGTCAATGCACGCACACGCACACGCACACACACACACACACACACACTTAAATGTATACTTACAAGCTTTGCGAGTCTTTCGGGCAAGTGCAGCCGCCAACTCATTTTGTACCTGTTGGCGGAGAAGATGTCAGTTGACGGAATGAATGTAAAAAGTACTCAGGGTGAAAGAAGCAGCAAAATAAGGATGAATCTGCTAATGTGCAGACACACGTTAACACACTGACCGTAGAAGTGAGCCTCTCAAGAGCTTTCATCTGCAGCATCTCACCGCAAATGTCCCTGTTGCCTTCGGAGTCCTCCTCTGACCTTGGATGGACACACACACACACACACATAATACACAATGTGCATTATTATGATAAAAAGAGAGAAATACATTTGCTGCTGGGCTTTGGGCCTCTCTCCGCTGCCCCCTGGTACGCCGAAAACAGAACTACAGCCTGCTAACACATCTAGTTCTGAGCTGGATGTTGTTTCTGTCAACACGTTTTCACAATGAAGTATGAAGTCAAATTGACTTGAATTAAATAGAAGTAACTTTTCTATTTCCACCAAATGTCTGAGGGTGAAACACACTGTTTCAAAACAAAAAATATCTTACAATTGAATTCCAGTTGTTCCTCACAGACTAAACTAGTAGTAACTCTGATTGCAGAATGAATTGAAAAGATAAAGCAGATATATATACTGGTGTATTGTTGTGCAGTGTTGTACTAAGCATCTTTAATGAGATGCAACATCATCGGACCTGAAACATTTAACTGTTATTCTGATAAAATAAAACATAAATTTGTTTTTCTGAAAATGTGATTGTTTAACATATAATGCTAAAGCATAAAGCAGACACAACAGACGCATCGTTGCAGCTTTAAACATGATAAATATGAGGCAGATGAGTATCTCTTCTGTGTGAACATAATTCTATGCTGCAGAGTGGTGTTTTATACTCCCCGTCTTTCTGATTCTTCACTGCTCGCACGTCTTTGTACGGCGCTTCTTTCTCTGCAACCCCCTTCTCTCTTTCATGTGCTTTCATTTAAAAAAGCTGCCAGACACACCCTTCTATTGATGTTACAGAGGCTGTGTGTGACTGTGTGTGTGAGTGTGTGTCTGCCTGTCAATGCAGAATGTATGTAGATATGCAACTCGTGTGGAGTATTTTTATCCGTGAACACAACTTGAGTATGACTTGATTTGTTTGTGCGTGTGTGTGTGTGTGTGAGCGTGCGTGCTCGTGTGCGTCGTATAAACAGGTGGTTGTTTTGGGGTAATCTCAGCGTTATTCCCACAGCAATAATACCAGGTTGCACCCGAGGGCCCTTCATCTAATATGTTCTCTTACAAAACTGCGTTTGGATCGTTTTCCCTCACACTGCTTTACCTTCACAGAATACACACCCACTGTTTCAGTCGGTCATGCAAACACACACACACACACAAATTCACCCACATCAATTTGCATCCAATTTCGATTTCATCAACAGATCCCACACGTGATCGTTGTGGAGGAAAGAAGATGAAGCAGATCGGACTGCTTGCGAGTGTGTGTGTGTGTGCTTGTGCGTGTCTGTGTGTGTGTGCGCGCACCCTGTAACCTGATAAGGTAATGATAGTGCAGAAGCGGGGGAGATGGCGATAAGACGTAGCCCAAAGCCGGACGCGGACAGAGAGCGGCGGACCAATTTTTGCCTTTGAATAAGTGTGAAAATACCCCACTTTGACTGTTTGCTGCTTGCGTTTTCCTTTCAGTGTGAAAACGACACCACTGATGCTCCAACATCTCACAGAGGGCAAATGATCAAGTCGTCCACGTTGTAAAGCTGTGGTCCATTAGTGGATGGCGAGATGAACAAAGTCTCTTCTCATCATGCCACAGTTATTCCCATCAGGGTCATTAGGCTTCTCTGGCCGCCGTTTGTTTGGCAATTTGGTGACTCACCACGAGCCTTAATAAATCAGGGCTGGAGGACAGGCCCAGAGGGAGGTGTGTCACCGATCATCAAGCAGTGCAGAACAGTATTGAGAGAGAATTAGTGCGCGCCTACGATAAGGCAAATGCACAATGTGAGAAGGAAGATGGAATCTGCTTCACAACCAGCGACTGTTTGGTTGCACTCCTCTCATCAGCAGTCTGCAGTCCGCCTGACCCCCCCCCCCCCCCCACCCTCCTTGTCGAACCAGGACAACATGCTAAGCGAGCAGGTGTGTTGTGTCCTTCCAAGCTACGGTCGTCACATTTCATGCCGCACTTCCCGCTCAACAATTTCAGAGAGCGCCGTGTTTCCAATGCAGGACAACTTCCAATCTAGATGCTACTGAACAACACCACCTGCTCCTGTTAATGTACTGTTTATTTTATGCAGCGGTACGGCATTAATGTGGGGACAAAGTACAAAGATCTGTGGATCAAATATTCAGCAACAGCGCTGCCAGAAAATCTGCATTTGCGAAGTGGACATTTTTGTTAAAGATGTTATTGTAATCCATTGCATAAAATGGTAGAAAAGGATAATATTTCGCCGAAAAAAAATATTTTGTAGAGGATTTTTATTGAATTAAATTAAACTGTGCATGTGTTCGTATTATTGTGATCCCCCCCCTCCCCCCCTTGTCTTTTCTGTCAATACAGCAGTTTTATGCAACTGATATACTGTACGTTACAGAAGAGGATTGAAATCAGTGCATTGAGTTTAATGTGCTGAATAGTGATCAATTCTTGCTGTGACATTCTAAATTTGTACTTAACTTTAAAGGAAAAAAGTGTGGATATTTTTGCTGCATGGGCAGTGAGCTGGACATCTTTTCATAGTTAAAGTTTAATGCCCTTTCCTTATACAGCTCTTCTAAAAAGCACTCTATATGCAAGTTTTGCCCTTACTGTAACGCGAGGCACACAAGAACAGAGAGACACACTTGCCAATAAAGCTCAGTAAATTGAAACAGAATTGCTTTCAGATGGGGAAGGAAAGAGAGAAAGCGAGAGAGAGTCTTTTCTTGTATAATTATATATGATACTCTCTCAGTCTCTTTTAAGATTCAGAAAGCCATGAGAACACTGAAGGGAACCCTGAACAATAAACTAATCAACTTTAATGACCACGTTGCGCCTACTGGTAGCAAATCCTATTCTTCAGACACAGCAGTCCGTTGAGACGCGCCGGCAGTGTTGACACAAAGTGAATAATGACACTCGCACAGAAACCCCTTTTCCACACATGATGCAGACGAGATAAGCCATTTAATTAGCAGGGTGTTGTTGTTTTTCTTAGGCTTCACTAAAGTAGAAATCTCCAGCAGGAGGCAAGCCAGCGATGTCGTCCTATCCCTAAGTCCTCAGAATCGATTTAATGCTCGCCTCATTAGATTAAACTGCAGCGAGAGCCACAGAGACATAATTCATGAGGAGCCCGTGCATCCGTCGCTGCCAAAATAAAAATAAAAAATCTTAATAACGATAAGAAGAACTCCGATGGTAAAACCTGTTTCAGACATATTTCTAAATGCATTCAAATGTACAACCATTGGACGGTGCACACTGCTGAGTTTTTATTTTAACTACTGCATTTGATTAGCTCTGACCAAAGGGATTTTTAATCAACCGATGCATCGTAAAGGGGCGGGGCCTCCAAGAGGTGCCCGCCAGTCAAAGAGAGACACGGACAGCAAGCGGGGTCAAAGTGACGGATGATGTGAGAAACATCTGTGTCTCATCTTCAGAAATAAAACCGCACCTTTTCTTTTACCGTATCTCCATTCGATAACAAAAAAACTACAACATGTTTTGAACATGTTTTATAAACGTGCTAAACTGAGGCAAACGACGAGAACCATCCCTTCCACCATATCCCTGAGAGAAGAGCATCACGGAGGTTACAGGAGATTCACATCATTAAACATGACATTCAATTGTCCTCGGCGTCGCGCTCTCTCCCCGGTGTCTGCAAATACACTTTTTCAAGTCGACACAGTTGACGTGTGTTCTTGTTCCCGTAATCTCCATATATGGGCTATATTTTTTGCTGCCCGTCTCCCTCTCGTTCTCTCTCTCTCTGAGTGACGGATTGAGTTCAGTGGCAGCCTCGGCTGGAATCCCACACACAGGAAACCAAGGCTGACACCACTCTGCATGCTGTCTGTGTGTGTGTGTGTGTCTGTGTGTGTGTGTCGTTTTGTGCATTAGACTCAGGATTTAAAACACGGAATAGATGTTAAGTTTCAAGCTGGGAATTGGGGGATGATTTTTTGCAAAGAGTGCGTATGTGTGAGCCTAAATGATGTTGTGTAACAGACACGCACTTGCACGCCCACACGTCCACCAAATCAAGCCCTGACTATTATGTCATGTTAAACCATCAGACAGACAAATGACCTCAATCAAATATCGAAATGGGAACACTGTCACTTCCACTTTGGTATTTTATTCGAGCAACTGGCTTCAACTTCAGGTCAATGGAGATCCTCCAGATATTATTATTAAGTGTGTCACGTTCACCCTCGGCTGTGCTCATCGTTCTGTAACCGTTTAACATGCCGGCTCTCATGAAAGGGACCCAGTGACAAGAGTAAAAACCATCACCACTTGTCTTTACAAAATATGAATATAACTAATAATGTCCATCCATATGTTCATCCTATTAGAGCTGTCACTGTTTATTTAAAATTCAAACAACCAATCAAACTGCTATTGAATATTCAATACGTTCTGAGTTCCAAACAGGCTGTGCTTTCAGTCCACAGGGGGTGGCTGTTTATAATGTATTTTGATTCTATAAATATTTATATCAATACTCATATTAGTAAGAAAGCTTGTATTTGGGTGCTTTTTTCACATTGTTAACAACCTCAAGAAGATGCCGTACAACACTTTTTACAACATGAAATCATTAGAGGGTCGATTATTTAATCAAAACAAAGTGTTTATTCAACCTTGACAATCGGAATTGATTGGACACTTACGGGCTGCTGGCTCCGCCCCCAGAGCGGAACTGGATGTACGGGGCGAGTTGGAGGAGGAGCCTAACCGCCTCTGGCCACTCCCCCTCATTGGAGCGAAAGTCACAGGAGGCGGAGTCACACTCCTCAAAGCTGAACTGGTAGTAAGAGTTGGAATCTGAAAACATCACCCGCTGGTCCACTGGAGAGAGAATTGAGAAACAAGTGAGAAGTAGCAGGTTCCTGTTTTCCTGTTATCATCATCTCATCAAATGTGGTGCTCTGCAGGTGTGTGACCAAAAAAACCCTGCGAAACCTAATACATTACATTGATATCTACACTTATCCTGTGCTCACTTATCCTGTGTCATAATCAATAAGTGAAGAATGAGGCGTGAGTGGTAATGTTCATGTGTTTTTATGATGATAGCACACTGGCCATATAGTGATAGTAGAATCAGTTCATCACACGGTCTAGTGCGTACCAACTGGCTGTGAACTTGGTGTTTGGTGAATAATGAACGAGGGTTTTTAGGGTTAGTATTTAGGGCTCTCGGATACATTTAAAGAACCTTATAGAAAGTTAAGAAGGCAAATGAAGCAGGCCGAGGTCAAAGGAAGGGGACGATGCACTCTGAAGAACGACCTCCAGTCATGTAAGTGGGTCTGTGAATGTGTGTGTGTGTCTTTTGGAGTTGTGTTCTTACCCGACAGCAGGACTCCCAGCTCCAGCAGCACCTGCCAGACGCGCACGCCGGTGGTCCGGCAGCGCACGTACACACACTGCTCACACAGCCACTGCACCAGCTCCACGCCCACGTAGCTGCGCCTGTTATAACACACACACACACACACATTTCCAGCCAACAAACACAGTGTTACGGTAAACACACTCTTCCTCCTCAGCACAAAGCTGGTCTTGTTTTTTTTTTTTATTTGATCGATACCCATTGATTATTCATTAATTCTCTCTAAGCCTTTTCCTCCGAGTACATTGAACATAAACTCCTCGTGCATGTGCGTGTGTGTTTGCGCGGGCGTACATGCGATGACTGTTGAGACTCCAAAGGAAGACATTTATATTTTGTGTCCAGATGTTCAGTATAAAGTATAAAGCGAGCGAAGAGGGCATGTACTCCTGGAGCACCTTGTGCCCCGCCATGTATCGTCTGCGTCACGCTTTGCTCGTTCTACTGCATGAAACCACTGGACCGGCCAATCAGCACACGAGGGGGGGGGGGGGGGTTGAGTCAGTGCACACGTTCAGCCGGACCCATCGATTCATTTCTGCATGCAGGCCGACACACAAACACAGACAAGCGTACCGTATGATTCTGGCCAGGTGTATCTTGTCTTTAGCCGGGTACGGCCCGTGGGAGAGGAAGGCGTTCCTCACAGCGCGACCAGCACACGGGAAGCTCTGGGAACACGACTGACACCACACACACACAAGCATTTGTATCACAATTCAGAGCACCACGAGTGAACACACGTGAACAAAATGACGATGAAGATTGGAACCCAACATTATTTAGAACGTGAGACCGCAGAGCGCTAGCGGGGCTGCGTGCCGGCATTGACAAGGACGCCTCTTTCCCCCTGAGGATTGAAACACGGCCCGTGTCTACGCTCCCTACGAGGATCTCGCCAATCGACGCTGTGCTAAACAAGACCGTATTTCAATCAGGCTGTCTACATGGACTGCTTGTTCTTTTTTAATACTCACTTTTACTCACTCTTCATCGTGGAAGCAGATTCAATCATTAACTCTTTTTTTGGGGGGGGGGGGTAGGGCAAGTGATGAGTGTTCCCAGGTACAAGTATGCCAACGGGATTAAGAACCCTCAGATATGATTGTGGTCACAGAGGTTATATGTGTGGCTGCCATGACCATAATAATAGTGAAAATTCACCTTTAAATTATTGTATCGTACTTTGTATCGTACTTTGTTACAGAGGTTTAAGTCTCGTTCAAAATATGCACCGTGTATTCGCTGTGGGGGGAATTATGTGTAAACGTTTGAACAGCCTTTTGGGTGCAAACTCAGGGGTCTTATCTCGCTACACAGCTTGGAGACCAACATTTGCATGAATGATAATGGCAGTAGATGTGATTTGAATTCATAAATTGCTTCTTCCGTGCAAATGCGCCAGTCAAAACAGACGTTGGGGGGGGGGGGGGTCATTTACAAAAGTATTATACTGGCATCACACTCCTCAGAGCTGTTTTCCATGTTCAAAGAGAAATATACTGCAGTAGGATATTTGCGCCTTGAGGCATTATCAAAGTTGCAGCACCAGATATTTGCTAAACCGCATTATAGTGATGCATGTCAAATTAAGACTCTC
This sequence comes from Pungitius pungitius, assembly GCF_949316345.1. Taxonomy (NCBI): domain Eukaryota; kingdom Metazoa; phylum Chordata; class Actinopteri; order Perciformes; family Gasterosteidae; genus Pungitius; species Pungitius pungitius. The sequence goes on along the minus strand of NC_084916.1, from coordinate 11,887,772 downwards.
CCTCAGAGCGTGTGTGTGTGTGTGTGTGTGTGTGTGTGTGTGTGTGTGTGTGCAGTAGGTGAAACTGGCTTAGAAAAAACCCACGGTAATATCCCCGCTGATGTCACCTATATTGGGGCTAAACAAACACACTTTGGCTTCACAGCAAAACTGAAAAGATGACATCACTTGTGTGTGTTTCCTTACCTTGTTTACTGCAGGTCCACTGCTCGGTCCGGGGATAGTGTCAGGTGATTGCTGTTGAAACACAATACACACAAGCTGTCAGAGGCAACACACAATGACACACACAGTAAATACACTGAGCAAACAACACTCTGAGATGAGAAGGACCCGTTTCACCATTAGTCAGGTTCTGTTTAACAGCAGCAACAGCCATTGGTCAAACGTTCATACTGCACTAGACCTTGCCAAGAGGCCGGCCTTTCATGGTTAATTCTTAAGCGACAAACAATAGATTGAAAAGTCAAAAGTCAAAATTAATTTATTAAATTCCTCACACCTGTGGAGTTGTCAGTTCAAGTGTCCCAATACAACATCCGCTTCCCCCGCCAGGAAAGACATTTATAATCTTTTGGGATTATTAATAAGCCAGAGGAGCAGGGTGACAGGACTGGCACCGCGGCGGCTCACTCATTCTCGGAAAAACCGATTTCAATTGATCGTAAGTGTTGGATCACATAGATGGGAAACGGCCCTCGCTGCAGACGTCTGGTTTTTTATTTCACTCCAGTGTCACAGAGAGTGATGCAGTTTAGTGACACTGCGTCTTAGTTTATCTTCCAATGACATAAAAGGTTGCTCCAAATGACTCACAGGGCCCTTTTTCCCCAAGATCATAATTCTTGTAGAAAAAACTCATAGACTCAAAGAATGTTCAACCAAAACACAAAATGGATGTAAAATGACTAAAATATTAATATTTTATGCAACTGACAGAATATTTAGTGCTGAATCACACATTCCAGCAGCATAATAATGGTGTACCCGCTAAAGGCATCTTTTTTTTTTTTTTTTTTGATATCCAGTCAAAATGTAAGATACTTTTAAACATTTAACTGCAGTTCTTAAAATATTTCTAAAAAGCTGTTAGCCACACGAGGAAATCTACAATCTCTAAAAAATATTTCACTCCTTGAAATGTTTTGGTTGGATGGTTGAATGGGTTTTATGACACTTATCAACAGACAAAGACTCTTTGAAGTCAAACAGAACAATTCCCAATTGAATATAAAGTAATTGAACAAAAAAAGCAGAGAATGAATGAATATTCACCACTTTAACACCTGACACACCTCACGGATCAATGGCTGGCGGGCCGACTGCCCTCCTTCTTCCCAGGAGACATTCTCTCTTGTCAGTTGTAGAAAAGACGCAGGTGCTGATTAATGGTGGCTCTGTTCAAGTGCCCCAGTGAGCACTGACAGTGTAACAGTGAGCCATTATGCACGCCGGCAGCACCCCGAAACGGAAGGCAGCTCCATGGAAGTTTCGGCCCGTCGCAAAAAGTGTGATTTTTTTAAACCTGTTTTTTTTTTCCAACTCTGTAAAAGTGCTTTCGCCAATCACTTGAAAGACTCCGTTGAATTTTCAAAGCCTCAAACAGGAGGAACAAGAGAAAACGATGTGGTACAGCGACCCTCAATAATATATGGCTACTGAGGGAATGACTGTTAAACATGTTGGAATAACTTTCCAAAGCCTGTGAGATCAACGTGTTGATCTTTTTGCCCCATCTTACATAGAGCCTGGTTATGTCTGTGTAGTAAGACATGCTTTTCTCCAGCAAACCTTTGGAAGATGATGGGCGATGGTGGCGTGGTGAGCTGGGCACCACAAGGTTGTCAGTTCAAATCCCTGCTGCCCCATGTGCCACGCTGACGTGTCAAATAAAGTGCAAATATTCTGTAGATTTGAACTCAGCTGATTCAGTCTCATCGATCGGTATTGAGGGGGGGGGGGCTACATGAATTCATTTTGAGCCTTCTCCTTCATTTAAAGTGAGCTGTGCTGTGGTCAGCTGTGAGAGGCAACGCAACCACACTCACCCAGTAAGGGGATAAACAACTAAACAACACTATTCAATCTAATTCATGTAATCCAAGGGAAATGTAACTCAACCAAATACACGCCATACAAGTAACTCTGCCAAAACCTCCACCAAAGCTAGAGGAAACCCTTTTAACAGCTTGAATGACAGCAATTTCGGTCCCTGTTGCAATGCAGACGTGTTCAACTTTTCCAGCGGGAGCCTCACGCAAGAAGAGTGCAACAGGTGTGCGAAGCTCAGTCTGCGAACCGCCACGGGAATCTGAGCCAGTGATGGATAGCGAGATAGAGATCGAATGATGAAACAAAAAACGAATCCGGCATCCAAGGAAGACAGATGTAGATGAGGAAATATGAATAAGTTAACGCGCAAGAGGAGAAAGAGGAGAGGGAGGATGAACAAATCACAGCGGCCCATGAATACGTGACAGGGGAGATGAGCCTGAGAGAGGCACCAGGCTCTGGAACCCTTTCCACTGTAATCGTGTAAAAGTGAAAAAGAGCGAGTGGGACAAAGACGGAGAGCGAGAGGAACGCCCGTCTTTGGAGTCGGGAGTAATTGAACAAGATGATTAGAGGGTGTGCAGAGCGGTGTGTGTGTGTGTGTGTGTGTGTGTGATCCTCATCAGAGCGTCTGCACACACAGACGATACGCGCAGCCACACGAACATCATCAGCATCAGCATCCGCGGCAAGTGACCGCGTCACATCAGCGCGGGAATACATGCATCAAATATGTAACGCTGAAGCAGCTCGGCACGAGACCTGGAAGCGTAGAAATGGGCGCGTGTGTCTCTTACCGAAGGGGACAGAATCCATATTGGGAATTATTTTTGTTCATGTGTTTGTGGACCAAAGAAAAAAAAAACAGAAATGGCTGTGACTCAACCGCCGCTTACTCAGCAATGCAAATCAAAAAGTAAACACTGAGTAGGTTAAGGGTTGTGAACATACTGTAATTCCTAAAAATAATGGTATCCAATACCTGATGCATTATGCGCTATTTGAGTCAGAAAGAGTGTTGGAATAGGCACATCTCTAGAAAGCAATCATCGGTTGCAGCACAAATCTTATTATTTAAAATGGGAGATCACAGAAAGAGCTCGGGGTGACAGAGAGTGCAAAAACACATTTTCTTCCTATTTGCAATAAAACGCACAGCTGGATTTTTCAGATTAATCCACACTGGGAAACATTTTCAAAAGAGCTGAGTTTTTGGCTGTTAAAAAGCAGCAGCTCCGGGTGGACGGCCCCCGAGATATCAGTGAAGATGAAAGCCCTTTTTGGTCCGTGTGCATGCGTGCGTGTGTGTGTGTGTGTGTGTCTGTGTGTGTGCGTGTGACAGCGCGCCGTGTTTGGACTGGGGGTTAAGTAGAGCACACCAGCCAGCCGAGACACACAGACTAAATAAATTGTTTCTGACTCTCGCTATCTCTCTGTCTCGCTCCTTCTTTCCCCCTTTTGTCTTGGTCGCTCTATCTCATCTCTCTCTCTCTCTCTCTCTCTCTCTCTGGTGAACACAGTTCTCTCCATCGTCTCTCCTCGCAAAACACGCGTCGAGACACACACCACCTCCACGGGGTGCCTCATTCACGCTGGCTCCCACGACGAAAGACATGTCTGCTGGCCATGTCCCTGCTCTTTGTTTGAGCGCTCCTCCATCAGCGGGTGTACCGCTGCTGTCAGTACACCGGAGGCCGGGGAGAGAGCTGAGGAGAAGGGGAGGTGAATGAGAGCTATAAAGAGAGAGAGAGAGCATGCTGACAGGCTTCTCTGTGTGGTGACTTTAAAGTGATCCGAGAGAGAGAGAGAGAGCAGCAGCAGCAGCAGCAGCAGAGAGTGAGGTCATTATCTGCGAGAAATGGATTACTCTCAGATTAGATTGCTGAGCAGTGAAGAAGAGCTGAAGCGCGGTTCGTTCGCAAGCACACACACACACACACACACACATTAACTCACACTAAGCTCCTGTCGACTGTCGACAGGATTCGTCATACAAGGAAATCAAAATGGAGACATCAAAGCAGCCACAGCTCAATGGACGCACCGAGAAAATAGAAAAACAAACACACGCTGGCACACATTAAAGCTGTTAACCGACCCACCTGCACACGACCTTTGGCTTCTCAAGTCGTCAGTGATTTGTGTACTTGGTGATAACTGACTTGTTTCAGGAGTTATTGTACAATTGTATTCTATTGTGTCAGCATTTCAACTGAGAAGTTTAACTGATTACTGGAGTGTTATTAGCTACTTTAATGATTGGGGATCCCTACATTTTTTTCAAACATTTTATGTCTTCATCAGTCTTTGCTAATTCTCTGTATTTTCCTCATGCGTCCTGCAGCCTGTTCACGAACTAAGCTTATGTTGTTGAATACATTTGGAAGTAGTGTGAGACTATGCTGATCCTTTCAGTCACATTCAGTAGTTCAATGTGTGTAAGATTACATTGGAGTGTTCATTAAACAAGGTATGAACATCTCTCTCTCTCTCTCTCTCTACCCCTCACTTCTCCTTTCATCTGTCTTATCTCAATGTACAATGCAGTTATGGATGTGAAATATTGCTCGGAGACCTAAAAAACACAGCTCAAGCCACTGTTTTGCTGAGTGTAAAATGCAAAAAAAAGGAGATAATCTTCTGAGGAATACCACCAACGATAGTTGTCATTCAAAATGAAAACTGAGCTGTAATCTGGAGGCAGCGATTGAATTTGCACCGCGTGGGCCGCCATGGAACCAAAAAACGACTCAAACAAAATGGGCACGATTTCATTGAGGAGGCGCAAGGATTCGACTGCGTATCCAAAAGTATTTGTGAAAAATGTGCCGTTGCGTAACTCCAATTGTTTATGGCTCATTTCTTCGCTCGCGTTCAAAATGCAAACCCATTCAACAGCAACTGCTGCCCAAAAGCCTTTCGTGGTCGGCGAGTCTCTCTGTTCCTTATGTGTATCTATATGTTCAGTGTCACGTCCCACACTGGTTTTTCTTCTGTTATGGTGTCAGCAACAAAGCAGCAGGACCAACAGCCTCCAGTAAAACCGGTTTCAAAAGGTCTGGGTCTGAGATCAGCATCCATCTCTCTGAGTGACTTTGGCTTTTGTCAAATCTCATGGCGGAGCGGCGAGGCCCGAGGACAGAAAACCGGGCCGAGGTCTCCCTGGTGTGACCTTCCACGCGGGGTGCTTCCCGAACAGCGCATCCCCGGAGCGTGTATACCGGAAAGGCGAAAACGTGATTTCCTTCGTTTCTCAATCACAGCCAATAAAGAATGGTTGCTGCACAGCAAGTCACAACAGAGGCCGATGCCTCCGTGCCGTCAGCGAACATGAGGTCATGCGGAAACTCGCTTATGTCGCATGCTTTTTCACCCCAAATATTCCCCAACGCCTCCCCAAAAAAAAAAAAAAATATTATGAATGGAACAGCAACGGAAAGGGTCAAATGTGTGCAGGCAAAGAGTCCGTGACCGTTCCTCTCTCACATCCCTTTGGAGAAGTTGTACGTGCATGTAAAATCGAGAGTGCACGGTGAAGCGTAGCCAACTGCTAGTGTCTGAAGAGGAGCAGCCTGCACACAGAGCAGCCATACCTTTACACCACTTCCCTACGCCTCATCACACTCATCGCACACATGCACAGTGAGTTGGATGAAGACACGAGATGGAAAACTCAACATTTCATTGAGGGAGCCAGTTCCTTACGTGATTGGTGTTTTTGACGTGTCTTTAATAGTAATAATGAAGTATTCCATGGGTTTCATTATAATGCTTTTAGTCGGATCTCACTTAGACTTTCATATCTGCATATTCTGTTCTGCAGTTTATTATAGGATTACCCGTTAATCTCATCAATCAGACAGGTAAAATGTGAGTCCTTTAAGCATCGCTTCAAATAACAAATTGCTACACGACATGAACTGCTCAAGTTCTCATCCCAAATGGGGCATACATTTAGCACATTTCAATGGGACCGGACGTGTTGGCACTTTGTCCCTGATTCCCACAGAGGCAATAAGGGACACTTCTTCTCCCGGATGCCACCGGTGATGATGACGATGAGCAGAGCTGACACTGCAGGTAGATGTTTGGCTTGTCAGGAGCAGTAAATGTGAGTCACACTCACATTTACTGCTTACCAGACCGATGAACACTAAACACAAGGGCCCTTCAGATGGATTTTTTTGTTGTTGATAGATCTTTACAAATTTCCCCCTTTTGGACTGGAAGGTTAGGTTTATTAGCAGTTAGAGCTGAAACAATATGTATAACTAATTAGTCCTTCAAAACAAAATTATTACATTAATACATCATGTTTTTTCTCCAAATGTGATGATTTGGCGCATTTTTCCTTTATATCAATTCGTACTGAAAAAAACAAGTTCTGGATGGTTGGGTTGAAAAAAACAAAGACATGCGAAGGTAGGCATCACCTTGAGATTTTCGTAGTTACGTTTTCACAGTTTTTACACATTTACCAGCAAAATACGGCCCGATTGAAACAGAAAACAGATTCAATCAGACGTCGGAGTGATATAAGAGCATGTTTTTAAGCATGTGGCGAATGCGCTGAGGAGGTAGTGTTGCCTTGACGACCTGAGTGTGAAGCTATGGTGTAACAGCAAATCTAGTTATTTTCGATGTAGCACGCTCGCTCGCACGCACGCACGCACGCACACACACAGCCTCTGCGACAGAAATGCTCGTGACCTGAGTCGTGACAGGGTTACGAAACGGCTTCGGGCACACAGCGGTGTCTTGGGGCGTGGGGCGGGGGGCGGGAGGCGTGGGTGGGGGGGGGGGGGGGGTCACGGTTGAAAAGGTAACGTTAATGTTTATCCCGGCGGACGCGGGCGCGCGGACGGTCCGGAATACTCACGCTCTTCTTCCGCAGGTGCAGCCCGTGCTTCAGCAGCCCCGGCAGGTCCCGGATCTTGTGCTTCAGCTGAGCCTGGTCCCGTGCGCTCCGGTTCCACCGCATGCCCGCGAGCAAGCCGTCCTCCGCGGGCTCCGAGTCCTCCATGGGTCCGCTCTCCTTCTCGTCCGTTCGGTCCTTCCGTGCGATCCTCCGGTTCGGTTCCTTCCGTTCGGTCCTCCCGGTCTGCCCCTCCGACTGCCGCCGTGAGTGTCTACGGTGTCCTCATGAGGTCCACCGCCGCCCGCGCACGTCTGCCATAGTCCGCCCCTCGCGCTCACACGCGACGATGCTGCTCCACCCGAACGCGGTCTAGTCCTCAGCAGGCGACGACCAGAGTGGTGCGCTTGCGTGTGTGTGTGTGTGTGTGTCTGTGTGTGTGTGTGTGTGTGTGTGTGTATGTGTGTGAGGAAGAGGAGGAGGGTGGGGGTCACAGGTGCATAGAATTATTGCATCACTTCCACCTTTCGCGCCCTGCCCGGTTCCATAGAGAACCACGCGATGGTCACATGGAGGCTTTTAGCCTCTGCCGGTGCAGTTGACGTTTAGTATCATGTTAATGTTTCTATATCACATACACTGTGAACTAAAAGCACTTCTAAATAAGGGGGGGGGGCAATGAAGGCACTCGGTAGAGCTACGTCACCACATTACCTGGCTCAAATTTCCAAAGGTAAACAAAGAGCAGCCACTGAGCGTACGCCTCTGCTACATAGGCGAAGCCTGTGTTTCCTCGGGGAGAGGGGGTGGGGAGGGGGGGGGGGGAGTTGTTCTTCACGCCGACTGTGTGACAATTATGTGGAGCCAGAAGCTTTTCATCCGAGTTTGACCTGAGGCAGAAAGGAGGTGAGCTGAAACATGAGAGGGGCTCAACCCTCCCACCCGTGGGGGAGGGGGGTTTGCGATGAGACACTTTGTCCCCCTTGTGTTTACCCTCCCTATACATTGTCATCATACTGTGAAACCTGCTCCTCTTTCTTTGTTGGAGGCAAAGTGTGTTTGCACAACATGCTGGTAATAGTGGAGGTTTAAACTATTGTGTTATCCGTATGCAACATTTAAAAAGGGTCCTCTTTGCATTCAAATAAGAAGCTCTTTTTTCAAAGCCATGCGTTTTGCAGCGGCAAAGAAATCGGCATTGGCATCATCTGGAGTTGGCTGTATGGCTTTGCAAAAAATCCTTTTTGCTCTCCCGGGAAGTTGATGAAAGTGCATTCAATTAGATTACAGATCCAACATGAAATGGTCTGAGGGAGAGAATTAATTTGAATTCTGTAGATCCGAGAGGAGCCAGATTGAATAAATCAGAGTTCAGCTGGAGTGCAGCGGGTTCGGTTGTATCTCTGCGATGTCGAGTCTGCTCTCCTGATAGGATTTGTAATCTGGGATAATTGGCCCCTTTAAGGGACTGTGATTATACCAACGCCAGCATTCTGTTTAGAATCTGAATAACGAGCGCGCACACACAAACACACACACACACACACATGTGAGGAAAAAGTCTTAAATTTGTTGACCTCAAAATCATCTATTGACATGATACATGTGCAAATGTGTCACTGGATCCACAGACAAATGAGATTATGTTGATCAGGAAAATGCGAAAACGTTTCAGTCTCCACTGACCTGTGTGACACCATGTCAACCGTTTAACCAAGATCATTAATACTTTATTACACTCCGCAACTCCCACCTCATGACCTGGAGAGTGTGTGGCCGAGCGGCCCCGTTTGGTAACTGAATCCCCTCTTTGTATGTGAAGACTAAACACAATTACAGAGAACCCCCATCAGTTCGATTCAGAACATCTTCAGAACAAGATGCCACTGACGATAAACGAAGGCATTGGACATTGGACATGATTCTGGGGAATTGTCATCGCACAATTCTCGTGTATCAAATTTGTCGGGAATGCGAAGAAGTAAAGACAACATCAGCAAACCCTGCAAGCTTATTTTCAGAGGACTTCGGTCAGGAGTTAATGTTTAAAGTAAGAGACGTGAGGGTAAATCCAAAAAGAGCCTCAGTGGTTTTATTTTGACTTGTCTCATTAGCACACACCTGAAAGTGAAAGAACAAAAGAAGGAAAACACTCGGTGTTTGCTGAATTGCTGAAGAAGCAGAAGAAGAGTCTGGAGGAGGATGATGAAATGTGCTGCTCCGTGGCCTCCAGGGACCACAGAGACCCGAAGCCGATTCACACACACACACACACACACACACATACACAGACGGTCCCATATGCACACACAGCAAAATCAAACAAACCTCAAAGTAGAGCATTTAAAAGAATGAGCCCTACATAGCTGTGCTCAAATACTACACGGAGCACATTGGTGTTACATGATGATGCACGGGGAGAAGAATGGATCATAGGTGAGGGGAAGTGAAGGAGGAGATGGCGAAAGAAAGTGCAAAAGGAAGAACAAGAGGGGGAAGTCAGGAGAGAGAGAGAGAGAGAGAGTAGGCCAATTACCATCGGGCTGGAGAAAGCCTTTCATCCTAAAAATGTCACCACACAAGCAAGCATACACGCTCTCAACGGCATCCCTCCTGCATACAAATGCAGAATCCACACACATCTCTCGTATCACTCACTCGCACACATATCCAGAGCTCTCTTCAAACAAATGCACTCCGGATTAAATATTGAAGAGTGCCCGTGGCAAACAGAGCAGAGATACAATTCCTCTCCTCTCTTCTGGAGCTCTCTGACCATTGAATGACGAAGAGGAGGAGAGAGAGAGGAAGAGGAAGGGACCAGAACACTGTGGCCCGAGAAAAAGCCGGGCAGCAACACAAGAAAACTGAGAGCAGAATTTGGAGGGAAAGAAAAGTAAGGGGAGGATTGGCAGATTGAAATTAATATGTGTATATATATATATATATATGTAGCCCAACGTGACGGATAAAGTCAGGTACAAAAGAACAGAAGCAAGACTCCGACCGTGAAAGAGCTGCACTGCTCTGTTGTCCTCTTCTCAGTAAATGTTTATTTTTGTCATTCTCATTATCTCCTGCTTACGGATCCCCTGCCTTCACTGATGATCAGTTTACGTATGAAACCATAAACGCTGACTTCATCCTGTTTACTGTCCTACAACGGCGTGCTGCCTGTTAACGTTGTCTTTTGCGGGGGCGTTTCATTCCATGACCTTCACCCGCTCACACAGGCTTCTGATTATTAGTCACATTTAGAAAATGACATGTGGAGGTAAACCACACAAACTTAATCAAATCCGATATATTAAGAATTGAGCACTTTAATGCAGTTAAAATGGTATAAATCTGCAAGGGGCGGAAACATGTGGGATGAGAATCCAAAGCGTTAACTTCCAATCTCTCTCTCTCTCTCTCTCTCTCTCTCTCTGTCTCTCTCTCTACAATCCCTTTCAGAGCACTCAAAGCCTTCCTCTCGTCATAGATGTTGCGTGATTGCCATCTAGCAGCGTCCTGAGTGAACTGCAGAGTTCAACGAGTTCAACGTCGGACTTCATTTCAGCCTCTCCAGGCCGTTGGGGAACCTTCAACACCGCGAGTGATCTCAAAGGACTGGGACATTAAAGGATTATGATTTGGCGGCGCCAACGTTTAACAAGTCGTGCTTTTTGAGTTCAGACCCTATGGTGCACAAAGAGACAACCAGGGGAGATGGGGAGTACAGAGATTAAAGAGAATCCAGGGCTCACATTATGCACCAGGGTTTAATCTGAAAAGGTACAGCACACTCTGTATGCGTTGGTTCTGTGCGGAACCATTTGGGATTTAAAATGCATTGATGATTTCAAAGAACTGAGAAATAAAATTAAGATTTCCACTTGTTGCTTTGAACTATTTATGTGTTTATTAAGTGCGTCAACTGAACTATACCTGCTCATTACATGTGTTGTTCCTCTATTATATCATTCTATACAGCCGATTGTAAAAGCCCCCGTGGGCCGAGACCACGAGAGGAAGCAAAACTCAAACTAAGGTTTTGTTTGTGAACTATGTTGATTTCTCAGGGTCAGGACCAGCCAGAACTAATGCAAGACATTCAGAAGGTTCAGCTGTCGCACCAAAAGACTTCAGAGCAGCGTTTTTTCCTCATCCTCTGACACACTGAACTCCTCTGTACTCCACCTTCAAAATATGGTATTCTGCGTTGTGTGTAGCATAAAGCCGGCACTTTGCATGTTATTGTGCAACTGTGTTGTGGAATGACAATAATCTGAGTTGTTTAAATGTGAATGGAGCGTCCATTTCTATACTCTGCAACACAGTGTAGATGATGTTTGGACTAGATTGAATTAGATAATATTGTAGATGGGATCTATTTCCCTTATGTGGGTGTTATATTTCAATTGATATTTCTACGATGGCTAAAGACCATGTTGAAAAACATTGTACTCATATTGTCAGATTTATTAATGAATCTCAAGGGTTAAGAAATGTATCAAACAAAATCTTGAATGTCCACAAAGGAAACCGAAAGTGTGTCTTGAGCTCAAAAGGATTGAGATGGTCAGGATGAGCACTTCCCAATAAACTCAGGCATTGCAACCACGAGGCTATTCCTAAGTCTCTGAAATAGTCCACTGAAAGTACCAGAACACTCCTTGATCTTACAACATCCTTCACAGAGCAGAAAAACGGCATCAGAAAGAGTGCAGTATACTGCTTTTTGTAGCCCAATTTGGGAGTTCTCCAGTTTGAGTAATTTGAATAGAGGAAGTTGCATATCTAAAATAGTAGCAGGGGGAATCAAAACCAACCAAATACTATGATTAGTAAAGCATTAATGATTACAGAGGTTGCAATGCAAATTGGACAAAAGCATGGTTGTTTTAGAGTCATGGTAAATTGTATTTGAAAGTGAGATGTCAAGAAAGAGTTTAGACTTTGTAAAAAAATAACTCAAAGTCAGTGGAAGTGGAAGGTGACGTTTCGTTGATTGTTTAAGAAAATAAAAATAGATAGATTAAAGTAAAAATAAGGGTATAAATATTTTTGAAAATCCACGATACATTAAAACAAAGATAGTATTAAATTCAATTAACTTAACTAAAGCAGGGTTTGGGCCAGATACTCTCAATGGTGGGCCGCGAGTTTGTCCTCTGTGAAGAGATTACAAGAACATTTATTTCATGGTGAGTAAGGCGTACTCATCTCCAGATCTCTTATCATCAGCAACTTCCTTGGAAAAAAGTCATCATGTAAAAATTAAAAGAAACAAAGTTAAGCTGTGAGCTCTTCCTGGTCTGAGTGAGCCATGCGTAATCCTGAAATATTATATTATATGAAAATATAAAAAAGGAATTGGCAGGAATGAAAACACTGCGTTGATCATCACAGCGGGGGAGGGTTCTAGGAACGGGAGGGAGATAAAACCAAAAGTTAGCGCAGGTTGGAAGCCCGTCTTATATATTAAATCTGATCAAAACCACCTCACAGTAATAATTGGCATGAACTGTTAAGTGTTTGTGTGCCAGACAGCTGCTATTGATAATAGTCCTACATGTCATCCTGGGGTCTAGATTAAGGCCGCAACCAAACAGTTCTTTTGAATCAACATTCAGATTCTGATCGATAAAGAGGCGATGACACCAAGAGCGAGTCTTATGAGCTCAATGCTCAAGTCAGCAGGCCATAACAATGTTAAAACAACTGTGTTTAGTTGATTCATTTGTATATCTCTTGATACTTTAGATTAGTCTTTTGCCGGTATTTAATCATAATTTGAGTGTTGGATTATTTACCAAATAAGTGTTGGTTTTGCTTAAAGATGTTTTTTTATAGAGGGACTTTAGAGAGGTCAAAACATCCAGTCACGGAGGCACAGGACGAGAAAATACTTAATTTGATCACAGATAAATGGCTGGTTAGCAAATGATAAATATTTATATCAGTGGGCTTATTATTTTTCTATTTTCTTTGTGAAAGATGTGCCACGATCTGTCTGACAAAAACAAAGGACAGAACACACATTTTGAAATGCCAATTCTGAAGAAATCTCATATTACAATAAACTGAGATGGTGCTAGGTTGAAACTGCAAAATTAAGAAGCATATGCTTTATTAAAATAATCACGTCAGTGCCTCACCACCAACTTGAAGGGAAAATAACCTGTTTTTATTCAGTTGAGAAATATATGCCCAATGAAGTGAAAAATCAAAGGCAGAAATAGAAGGCTGCACAACCAACTGTGCACATTGCACTTATGTTTAAGTGTTTTAGTGGTGATTTCAGTGACTTAATGTCCTGTGGTTCCTTGGTTGTGCAGCCTGACACCAGCAGGGAGGAAGGAGAGGGGAGGTGTTGCTCATCAGGGATGATAGCGTGATCCTAAGAATTTCCCCATTGTGGGACTAAAAGAGTCCCACAAGATAAGGAATATCTTATCTTAAAGAACAAGAATAAGGCAAAACCTCAATTAATTCAACTTGGCTAAATATAATCATGGCCACATTTCATAAGGACAGTACAATCATAACTATCAGTTATTTCAGCTGGTCTTCTGACAAGAAGAACATTTTACAAATGTCAAATTTAGGCTTTTGTGCATTTCCCTCAAAATGATTTGGCTAATAATATATTTGGATTCCCCTCTAGAATTTTTGAAACTTGTTTCATTACTGTTTCAATAATTCAAAATAACGACTTTCCTGGAACCGTGTTTTTTTTCATTTATTTTTTATAAAATGAAATCCTGCTTATCTTAACGTATGAGGACCAAAAACTACCAATGACCACAGACGGATGCCGCAGCGGATGCTTGACGCAGACGTGGAATTTGGTACGTAGAGGTTATTGGGAAATCCCTTCACTCCTCACGCCCCATCGCCGTCAATGGAGCAGCCTCCACTGCAGAATATAAAGATGACAGCTCACGGCAGAGACACATCCACCTCCTCTGGCCCTCGGCACCATCACGTGGAGACTCAACAAGTGGCTCCCAGCAGCTCATCATGCGCTCTCTCTTCAGTAAGCGACTTGCAGTCCGTGGTGCGCACGTTTCTTTCGGTTCCTTCCTGTTTCCATTCATTCCTTCACTCACCCCTCCTCCTCCTCCCCCCCCCCCCTTCCTCCCCTTCCTCCCCCCCCCCCCCCCCCCCCCCCCTCCTCCTCCTCTCCGCACAGACCTGCTTCTCTCTGCGGTGACGCTGGCTGCTCTTCTGCCGCACGCACCCGGGGCTCCGGTAGAAGAAACGCCCACCGCGGCCCCGGCAGTTGAGACCTCAGGTGAGGAGGTGGAGGTGGAGGTGGTGGGGGTGGTGGTGCCCTCCGGCCGTCTGAGCGACTCACCGCTCTGGCCCGCGGTCCTCGGCGTGACCAATCTCCACAAGAAGGAGGTAAGTTATTTATTTATTTTTAAATAGAAGAGTGGGCTTTTCTGAAAACACTTTAAGGAAACTGCTCGTCTGGCCTTCATCACTTATTCTCTATCTCCCCCACCTCAGTTTGAAGAGGAATTTAAAAATGTGGTGGAATATAATGTTCTTGACGACCACAAAGTCTTATCAGTCCCGGAAAGCTGCCCACGCTCCAACTTCAGCGAGGTACCGTCTCTCACCCAGAGATTAAAAAAATAGGCAACTGGGAGATGACCCTGAGTTGAGCTCTGACTGAGGTTTATCTTCCTCCCTGCAGGAGGCTTGTCTCCACAGAATAGCCCACGGCCTTCTCATCTACACAGTTCTTCTGAAGCACGTGGAGAAGGAGTACCCCGGCAGCTTGATCGGCTCATTGGCCAAATACTACAGCGGCCTCCTGATCAACCTATGCAAAGAGAAGGTGAGTGAACATGACACAGAACGGCATTATTCATAAGCAAACGACCTCATTGACCCAAGCTCGATAATCAAGCAAAGGTTACGCTCAACCGCCGGTTGTAGCTCATTTATTAAAAATACATTTGTTAAAGGCTTTTCATTTTGCGCCGAGTCCAACCGTCACTTCTGCCCCACAGATGAGGAAGCCCGTACAGGTCGCTGCACTGACGGGCAGCCAGGAGGCCCAGCTGCTGAGGGGCCTCGACCAAACCACCGCCTTCCAGAGGAAGATGGTCGCCCACAGCATCCTGCGCCAGCTCCACCACTTCCTGCTGGACAACAGACGAGCCATCGCTAAATGGGAGAAGAGGAGGAAGGGAAGCGTGGGTTCTTTTCAGATTCTTTAAGCCAAAGTTTAAAGATGAGATCAATCCAATGCGGTTGTGACCTCTGACTTATTTAACCTATTTATACTTGGTAAAAAGAGTTATTTATTAATCAACGAAAAATCCATGGTGGATTTTGTGCACTTCAATGGAATTTTGCCCTATATTTTATATAATTGTTGTGTTAATTAGAGCATAGATTCAAATTCTATTACTTGAGCACCATTTCTAGGAATGCATTACGTTTTATAAAACGAAATTGAAAAATATTTATTGAAACAATTTTTATTTATTTAAATGTATTTATCTAAGTAGTTCAACAGGTTTTGTTGAATTGGATATAGTGGGATTAGCTGTTTTGAATGCACATCACTAATAAGTGACTGGAAGGAATGTTTTGTACTCATGCAGAAATAAAAAAAATATCCATTAAGACACGTTTCTTCTTTGGAACACGTAGCATGTCGTTGTAGAACTGCAACAGATTTCTTTCCTCAGAAAGCATTGATTTTTGTCAATTTCCACCATATAGGCACAGTCCAATGAAGGACACTATGAAATATACGCCATCCAACCGTAAAAACATAAAACCCAAATTACACATTCAACAATCTTCAACATATTCGGATTCATCCTATATGACATTAATTATTTGTTTTACCTATTTTCATAATCAATGTTATGCACCACATGATTCGTTTCTTTGTGGATTTATTCTCAGAAATCTTAAATTACAAATAAAAAGGAAAACAAGGAATGAATGTTAAATTCAAACATCATCACAGTTACACATTCCCAACTAAACACCAACACATAATGGAGTCCATTGATGAAGTCTTGAATAGAGCTTGTTGATCCAAATATCTTCTTTCCATGTAGCAGACACTCTCGATACATCTGTATATGTGGCCATAAACCGGACAGCCTCACACAACATGCACTCATTGCTTCCCCTGATATCGGACAGTATGTTTATGGCTGAGAGCGTGAAAATAATGTGCCGGATTTCCAATGACAGGTAAGTCGCATGGTCCCGATGAAGAGAGGGAGCCGGCTGTGTGGAGATGTTCTTCAGCCCCATAGCAAACTACAGAAAAAGAAAAAACAAGAGGTTCAATTAGACTACCGAAACTCCATCGTTCACCCAGATGCAGACTGAAATGTTTATCATGGTGAACTTCTATCCGGTGACTAATGGTGGAAAGCATTACATTCAAGAATTGCACTTTCTTGCCAACTGTTGGATCAACATGTACAACTAGTTTACACTTCAATTATCCCACTAAAAGAAATCCATTCCTCTGGTGCAAAGCTGTGAAAACCTCCTTTAGCCTCAGGCATCTCTACATACCTCAGGACTGTGGGCTCAGGCATTCCTGGATCTGCTCCCCGTTTGAAACCTTTAAAGAAAAAACATAAAGCAGCATTGAAGCATAGTGTGACCCAGCAAAAATCTGAATTAAATAAAAAGTGCCTCCTAAAAAAACTCCTCATAACCAGCTATCAAGTATAGCATAGCAACTAGCCTATCATTGATACAGTTAGGCCCACAGCTGTGAATATGCATGCGCTTCATAGGCATGTGTTTCACAGAGTCGTTAGCCTGTCAGTGAGTTACATTTTGTCTGGAATTGGGCCCTGGTGATTATATTACATTATATCTATGAATGAATGAGAGGCACGTCTGACTCAGAGCATCCCACAAGAGCAGAAAGGAAGCACCGTCATTTCCACCGTGATGCAACAGATTGTTGAGAAAAATACAAAATTCATCACTTAATTTTTTTACCTTCTTTAAAATGTTCTGAAGGAGAAGGATAATTTGTCCATTAAAAACTCTCCAATCCACCAATCAGAAAGGATTCAACCAAGAGAGGTAAGCATTTTTAAATTAACATACTTTCTAACCTTGATGAACAACTATCTAATAAGATTGCTTCCACACGACGAGATCACGGCTGGTTTATCCGATTACAAAGAAATGACACTGATGGAAACTCTGCCTTTAGGAAATGGATGAGTTACAAGAGATAAATGCACGTATCGAAAAAGGAGAAGTTTAAGAAAGGGAAGAAAAACGAGAGGGGAGAAAGTATGACATCAGCGTTAGATTCACTCATAACTTGAAACTTCAGTTTCAGTCACACGTGCAAACGTCTGAACCTTCTCTTCTGCAGAAACCAAAACCAGATATTTGACATGACTCATATCTACCAGGCATGTGCGGTTTTAAAGCTGTTCCTCTGGGGCGACCATGGACTTTATGAACGAAGTTAGCATACGTGCTATTGCCACGCTGGAGCATAACGTCGTTATGAGGTATAATGCTAATCTGTCTCATTTTGAAATTATAGGAATTTCAGGGCACTGCTTAATCGGTCCAGGTAAATCCTATTAACTAATCCCTAAAATATCCGTGACTTTCAAAGAAATTACGGAGGGAGAGATACATTTTAAATGGACTTCTCTATAGTAGATGATTCTATAAATTAACAAGTCTACGACGTTAAGCCCCAAGTGCTCGTTATAACGTTACATGATACCAATGCAAAGAAAGTCATTTTACACAAATATCAAAAAGGGATTGGGAACTGTGCTGTGTTATCGTATTTATTTAAGTATGTTTTTTTTTAAGGATGCCAAACCCAAGCAAACAGAAGTTAATTCATTTCCAGGCGAGGGCTAAGCTAACGCTAAGCTAGCTGGCTAACGTCTTGTTCCGCCCGCCGTATTCCCCCTGCTTGTGTGCGCATACTGACCGAGGTACAACACGGTTGGTATAAAACCCCATCTGATGACAAACTGTCCGCATTGGAACAGCTGCTGCAGCCGCTGTTTGGTTTCTTTGCTCAGTTTAGCCATGTGTTTATCCGGAACGGCGACGATGCGGTAGCCAAGGACAAGCAGGAGCAGGAAGTGACGTAAGGGACGTGGCTGGTACCGGAGGTCCTCCATCTATCTGTAGACCGCCATCTCTGGGATGGACGTGGAACTGCGCGCCGGTGTCCAGCTTTAGTTACTTGTGAAGTCCAAACTATATCTCAAACTATATCTCGAGATGTGAAGTTTCATGTTGCATTATTCTGCGGGCAGATGTTGGACAAGTCCCTAAGTTGTATGTTTTTTCTAAATAAAGTTAAGGTAAATAAATATAGTCACAAAAGTACGAAACAACTACTGAGGGAGACATCTCAATAGCTTGTAACAGCTCGCCTATATTAAGTCTGGATATTTAGAAGTAACACTATACCAAGTATTCCAATAAACAGCCAATTTTCAAGCCGTAGGGTTTAACAGCTGTCGACAAAACAAAAATATATATACACTTAAAGGCCTGAACAAATAAAAATATTTCCGGGATCGTGTTTTGACGAGTATACTGAATTTGAAAAACAATGCACACATGTGAAATATAGAAACACTTTATTTTGAGATGTTGTAGCAATGAGTAATCTTCAGACATAGAAAGGCCAATATAAACCAACTTAAGTACAACAGTTTGGTGTACAACACGAACTTCCCAATAACACATTCTGTAAACTCACATACAGAAACGCGATGATTGTTATCGTTCCACCAAGCTGTGGGCACTCGACAGCTCGAGCACACTGACAACTGAATAGACATTTGCTTGAGGGTGGGGGAGCTTGATTTAGGAAACCAAACGTAGCAGATGGGTGGAGTTGAATTCCATTTTTGGTACAAGAGTGTCTCACCGCGTCTTGTGACGTGATGATAACGATGCGAACAAGAAGGAGGGACACAGGAAACACGTCACCAAAGTACCACAAACAGCTAGAGTGGTGGATGGATCAGAGAAAAAAGAAAGACGCCTCATTGCACCCAAACAATGTCCCACTGCAGAACACACAGGAATAGATTCGGTTACAGTTGTGGTTCACTTTTTTTCATCTTTAAATCAGGGGCATCAGATGCTTCTGCAGAAGTATGTGGCTTTGTGTAGGGACAACAAATCATGTCTCACAGGAAAAAAATACCACAGTTGAGAGTCTGACCTCTATTGTTCATTATAAGAAAATACCAACATTGAAACAACTTTTTTTTTTTGCTCTTTTAAGTGCAAAATGCAATACTTACATCATCACACCAATCATTCCCCCAAAATCATCTTTGTCATGTGCGAGTAGTTGGGAGTTCTATTTTTGCAATCGAAATTCAGGAAGGGACTTAAAGGAGCGAGTGGAAAGGACACAAATATTGCTTCTCCATCTCAATGACAATACCGTAAACAAAAAAATATTCTGAGCATACTGGTTGATTATTGAGTGGTCATTTTTTCCTGATGTGTTGAGGAAGAATGCAGATTATCTTTATATACATATAAAAAAAAGCTGTTGACAAAAAAAAAAAAAACACTGAATAGGAGAGATTTGTATTGCTATGAAAAGGGATCGATGCTTATTTTCTAAACGAGTTGAAAGTTGCTTCAACTTGCAGAATCATACCTTGTACATTGTAACAATTAGCAGCCTTTATTCTAAAAACAATTGTACAAACACTCGAGCATGCTTACACATACTCAACATCTGCCCTGTGAGAAACCTGGCCACGGTCAGGATGGATGTATGGAAAGCCATGCAGGGCAAACAAGTGCCGATTAAAATACTTTCCCACATTTTTAGTAATACGTTTCAAGTTCACCCATTTACAGACAGGCAGCTCTGCAATTCTCTCTTCTGGCACAACTTCACGGGCAGCGGCTCACAAATAAAAGTCAGTGTAGCCGGAGGAGCCTCTGCTGGGGGGGGGGGGGGGGGGGGGAGAGGAGCAGGGCGGCTTTACAGCACAAACAATCACATGTTAAAAAAAAGTTAGCGGCGAGAGTTGTGTGTATGGGTTTTTGTCCTGCTGCAGTTGGCATGGCTTGGAGTTCCGGGTCACAGGTACAGGGTCACGGGATGTCGCAAAAAGGGTTCAAAGGTCAGCGCCGAGGTGCACGGTGATGGTCGGCGAGCGCTGCGTGTGGTTCGGCGCCGGGCTCAAGTACCCCAGTCCGTCCTCCTGCAGGCTGCATGAATAGCGGCCCACTTCGGAGGCGGTGTGGTTGCTGGTGGGAGCGGCGTTGTTGCTAACCACCTGCTCGAAGGAACGCGAGAAGACGGCGCTGGCGGTGCGCGTCAAGCTGGTGAGAGCTCCGGCCTTGGGCACCGATTGGCTGGAGGTGAGCGTCAGTCGCTTGACGGACAGCTCGGCGCACTCGCTGGCGGCCCGACTTATTGTCAGAGGGCCCGCTTCCTTGTCCTTGCTGGTGCGCCCGCCGAGCCGACACTTCTTCATGGCCTTGGCCCCCAGGTTCAACGTGGTGACACTGTTGCTAATTGTGATGGTGGGTGGGGTAATGTCCGGCCCCATCCTGCCGGGCCACACCCCCTCATCCAACTCCG
This sequence comes from Pungitius pungitius, assembly GCF_949316345.1. Classification (NCBI taxonomy): domain Eukaryota; kingdom Metazoa; phylum Chordata; class Actinopteri; order Perciformes; family Gasterosteidae; genus Pungitius; species Pungitius pungitius. Next base: position 11,867,262 of record NC_084916.1, on the reverse strand, counting down.
AGATATCCATCAGCTCATCCGGGGAACCCAGATCCACCGCGTCTGTGAGACAGATGGAGCAAGAAAGACAAGACAAAAAGCACCAAAATAAGAAAACAAGAGCCTGCAGATGAAAACATAAGTTCCTCTGCCATCCAGCCCATAGGATCTGATTATTATTATTATATTATTTATTACTAGCGTTGACAAAAGTTTAAAATCAATACACATGATCACGCACTTTGCATGTGTGGCAGAACCAGTCGGGCTGCATGACAGACGAGCTCTCACTGTCCAGCAGGTGGAACATTCACACTGTAGCCTTAGTCAACTTCTTGCCACCTTCAGTGTCCACGAACACAGGTTAGTTTAACCAGCAGCGCTGCCAGACAACACCAAGAGGTTCATTGAGGAGGAGTGTGTGTGTGTTTTTGTCCCAAGGGCAGGAGAGGACAGAGTCCAAGAGCGTAAACTGAGGAAAGTCCACAAAGGGAGAGGAAGGCGTACAGAAAAGCCAGAGACGTATAAACCTGTACGACACACACTCATTTAAACATTGGTCCCGCTGTGCGAGTGGCCAACCACCCGCCTATTCACAAATACACACCTTTAATCTGATACAATCACTGAGACGGAACACCTGTGAACAGCTGGTGATCGGATAGATACGCAGGTCCCATTAAAGTCTTTCATGGTCAGATTTTTCAGGGTCATTTTCACGTCAACATTTAACAGTTCGAACAGCGTTTGATTCGGATGACTCAAGACCTGCATATCTTTCCTCAGCTCCTAGCTACCACTCGGGAGGAAGTCGTCTCTTCCAGATGCAACCCAGGAGTCACGTGTTGAGGCGTGCGGCGAGAGACACCCCGGCTTACTTATATTTCCAGTGAAACCCAGGAGTCTAAGATGCCTAAACAGCACTGTAAGCATTTCATCTCCTGATACTGGCGCAGCTAACAGATAACATCTGAGAAAAAAAATGATTCAAGGTCATCAGGCCTTTTGGTTATCAGTGACCTGACCTCAAGAACGACATTTACTAAGCGAGGTACAGCCAGCAGAAGAGTTTACAGTGTTATGTCATGCATAACGTGATGTGTGTCATTTCTATTAGAAAATGTCGATTAAACTATTTATTTATTTCTTAAAGATGCAGTGTGTAGCATTAGGTTGTGTCTAGTGCTGAGGTAGCAGGTTCCAACCAACTGGAACTGAATGTAGGAGAACTATGTGAATATGAACACCTCATACACGTTTAAAAAGGTTTAAAAGTCACGCTTCTTTTCATTTTTGTGGTTCTACGTTACATTAACATTAAAGTTGTATTCAATTTCTGCCGATAGATCCTCCTAAATGTGACACGTTGCTACTTTAAAACCGTTGCCATTACGTTTAACTGCGTTGAATGGGATCCACTTAATTTTGGTCAACATAAAATCACTTGCGCATTTCATTATTATGCATTTTTATTAGGTTATTGATCTGTTATTCAGTTAGAGCTTTAATAATAAATTAAGGAATTTCAGCTGTAGATGTTCATGAGGAAGCTTTAGCCACAAAGGAGAGAGTAAATGAATGAGTGACGTTGGATTGACAGATGAGAGGAACAGTGCAATTAGGCAAAGAGAAGATGGTGGAGCCCAATGCCACAGGTTAAAAAAAAAAGAGGGAAGCCATCATGCAGCTTTTGAGACCACGGCCCCACACACACGGTTACCTAGGTTACCTCTGGAGTGGGGCAGTGGGAAGGAGGGGCAGGACCTTAGTACTGGCTCCTCCCTGTGGAGGCCAACCCAGAACCCTCATTCTCCACCATTCGCCTCACGGACTTCTGCCTCCTGACCTCCTGACCCCGCGTGGCAGAGTCATGGCCGCGGTGATCCATGCTGACCTCGGAGGCGCCGCCCAGCGGGTCGCAGTCAGGGTGAGCGCGGCCGTCACTGCGCGGCCGCAGGGACTCTCCGTTGGGCATTCGCTCGCCGGTCACACCTGTCACATTGATCTCAGGAATGGCCACGCCCCCCACTGCTGCATCACTGTCTACACTCACCTCCTGGGACTCTGGTGGGGGAGGGAGGGGGTGTGCCAAAAGAGAGCATTTTGGGGTGGGTGGGGGGTGGGGGGTAGCAGGATGTAACAACACAACACATACAGATGGACAGAAAGAAAGAAAGACATATACGATGCAAACACAAAAGACACACACAAAAAAAGCCGGCCGTGTGCACAGGCACACACGACCACGGTGACACAAGACAAACAGAGGTAATCAATGTAATGGCAGAAAAATAAAAAGACAAAATCATAGTGATCAGAATAGAACACATGGTAAAAGTACATGCAATTTGGAGGTGAACATGAACACACTAATAAAATGGACTCAAATGTCTCACTCATCCCTCTTCGTACTAATTAAAAGTTAATAGTACTTTTTTCCCCCCTCATTGTCTGCTTGTGACACAAACTTTACGCATAAAGTAGAAGCTCGGGAGACGGGCACCAAAGAGCCGGATCCATAACATGAACAAGGGAGGTTGGGCCCAACGTGAAACCTGCTCATTAAACTAGGCTGAGGGCTGTAATTGGCCTGCCGCATCTGTGCTGTGTGGTTTACAATGAACTACTGGCATTATGAGAGAGCTGCTTTTACCCAAAGCCTCATTGTTCAACAAACATCTTAATACTATTCATTTTCTCACAAAACGCTAACGCACACGCTGCAGCTGATCTGAATTGCTCTGTGAAAGCACTTTCTGTTCTCTGGTTTTATCCCATCTGTGAATTGGACAGAAAGTCACGGTTTTGAATAAAGAGCTGCTCAAAAGGAGGGAGAGAGCACTCGCTACGTTCCCAAGCTGAGGAAAGGTCTGATGGCAACAACACTGATGTACACTGTGACTGGAAGGAGATGAGATGCTACGTTGAGTGAATAATGAAGAGATCTTAACATCGTTCTCTCTCTCTCGCTCTCCTTTGGCGTCGGTTTGTTCTTTAGTCATCTCTATTTTTATTACCCCGTAGAAATGTGATTACAAAATGTGAAAAGTGGATGCGAGAGCTCTTCTTTTCCTCTCTCTCTCTATCTCCCCATACAACTCGATTTGTTTCATGGTCTCACCGTGTCTCTTCCAGCGGTGTCCCCTGATAGAGAGGGAGGTGACAGCGTTTCGGGAGATCCTGGAGGAGGTGGGTGTGATCTCCACCTGGATACTCCGCGCACCCTCCTTGTTGTTGCTCTTCAGCGCGGCGCCGTGCAGCGATGACTTGATGGCATTGCCAACCTGAGGGCAAAAAAACCCCTGATAAACACAGCAAACAACATTGACGCACGCTTCGATTTCACTAAAATGTCTCAGGACTGTACAACCACTATATGATTGAAAAAAATGAATTTGCTAACAACGGAAAAAGAGCCAAGTGAAAAGGCAGCGACCCAATACACAATACCTGAAAGCAAAACATTTCTTATGTAACCAAGAAACCCAATCAATAATCCCATTTCACCAGATTTAGGCATAAACCTAAAAGCTTTGTACAAACAGACCAGTGATAAAGAAAAGAAACAAACAGAAAAGCTTTGTATTTCGCTCTCTATAACACTATTTCTCAATGCAACTCTCGGTTGAGACAGTTGCCGGGTATTCCCAAGCGGAGCTATTGATCACGTAACAGTTTTGTACGTAACATCAGTTCGAAGGCTGTGTAAAACACAAACAACGCACCATGTCCTTTGTCCATGAGGCTGCAACACGTTGATGTTATGAGGGCAGATCGCAGGTGTGTTCCACTCCAATAAATACATCTTAACATTTCTACACTTTGTCCAAAAAGCTTTGTTTATTCTAACGAGATCAGCATTGTGATCATTGGGAATTCAAAGGTTGCGTGTTTGGATTGTTGTGGAGAAGCACACCTTAAGTTGTGTAGTAATACTGCGTGCTTAGGGTCAATCTTCTACTTCCTGGGCCTTAAGGATTATAGCTTAGTGGAGCAGAGTGAAAAGCATGTAAATAATCTAGTGGGATTACATTCTGCTTGCAGTCTCTGACACACATGGAGAGAGAGAGAGAGAGCAAAAGCGAGCGACAGAGCAAGACCAACACAATGCAGCCTAGTGTGCATGAATCAAACCATGCGCCAGCATGTGCGTCAAAATCACATGCTCTCTCTCTCTCTCTGACAAACACACACAGACTGCACGACCAAAAGGAGAGATGTGATTGTAGAAGAAAAAATACCCACCAATAAAGCTTCAGGGAACAACTCCAGCTGGGCCCGATAGAGAACGTCATCCAGCGCTTTGGATCCCAGTTCAACCTCCCCATTACACCTGTGCACCAAAACATTCAATGCAAATACACGTGAAGATGTAAAGTTCCCAGTGGAGGACACACGCTAATGTCTCTCTAATCCAAAGAACACGCTTGTAAAAATAAATGTAAACAATAGTGCCTGATGATTAAAAAAAAATACACAAAATACAAAGTGAGCATGTTCAATGATGGTCACAACCTTTTTAAAGAAACACTGTTACATTATTATTGTCACAATTTGAATAAGGGCAGACAGAGCGGGCTTTAAGGAGATCCTCTATAAAAGGTAAGCCATCAAAAGGAAGCTGATCAGTCATAATGCACGTGTGAACACTCACAAGGCGTAGTGTATCCCCGTGATGAGCTGAACCAGGAACTCTGACGTGACCGTCAGCCGCGTGCTTATGCCTTTGTAGTGGCGCATCTGTTGCCGCGGGTAACCGCATATACAGACCCTGGAGGATAGCAAAGAGGAAACACAATAGTAGGGCTTGCATCAGTCAAACAGGAAATCTTCAACCAGGGGGGGGAACCACTTAGCTGAGCCACTTGGCTGCAGCGCCATTAAGACAATTTAGTTCCTGCAGGGAGGTGATACACAACAAAAGGAGTGATTTCCTGAATAAACAACACACACCATGTAATGATCTAGAAATAATTTACTGCATTACCCACAATATTTTAAAGTCCTGAATAATTCCAGAGTGCAAGATTTCATCATTTTCAAAACAGTCAACCAAACAAGTTGCAACAAAGTAGGATTCAACTAAATCTGAGGTAACACCTGCACACTTGAACCTGTAGGAGCTGCTGTGTACTGCACAGAGCTGACACACATCAAACCTCCATGGGGAAATCAAAGCTCATGACTTCTCTTTAGCACTGTACTTATTAGAGCAATGCTCAGCTACAGTTGGCAGATTGCCAGTCCCTGAGCAGAGAGGCGTGTGTGCGCGTGTGTGTGTGTGTGTGTTTCCGTCACAGCTCTTCACCGCATAGCGATATCTTGGCTCTCACAAAGTCTATAAGAGGATGTGATAAGCGAGCGCCTGTATGTATGTTTAGCCTTACTCAAGTAGCCTTGTAGAAAACACCATCGGGAAGGACATGATCATCATTACACAATGGGGAACTGGTGTGCGTGTGTGTTCTTTACCTGGAGCTGAGCTGGCAGAGGGACTGGAGGGAGGTGGAGGTCATGTAGCTGAGAGCAGCGTTGTAGCACAGCAGCAGAAAGGTCAGCACGTCAAACCTTAACGGCACAAACATACGGTTATAAATTTACGTCGCAATCACGACAAGTTTGAAACATATCAGGTGAAATTCTGTAGATCGACATACCGTCAAAGAGATTGAAAGATTACAAAGGCGGAACTCAACTTCTGGGAGAATATGAGATCTCTCTCTTTTTATTGCATGCATCCCGTGTCAAAACCTACAGTACGTCACCCACAGTGCAATTTACCTGCCGACGCAGATTAGTGTGCGTTATGCTACAGGTCTGATAAGACCTGTTGTTTCTACACCCACGTCTGCAGATTATCAAACTCAAGTCTAGTCTCAATCACTTTGAGGCACTTTATCAGCTGCCTCACACAACGCTTTCTTCCACACAAGTAGTGTCCCCAAGAGTCAGTGAAAACTACCAACAGCTACTGCTACTTTAGGTAGGTTGCGCTAAAATGGTCTAGAACAAGGATTGCCCATCAGGCCTCTTACCTGTTCTGTGCCGTAAAGGTCTCCCGCTGGAGGTGTGGCCCGCTGTACACCACCCTGCTCAGCCCGTGGTTGGCTAGTGCCCCCTCGGTAAGGGCAATGGAGCCAATGGCTGAGGGCTAGAGGGGAGATCCAAGTGGATTGGTTTTATTTTTTAACTGAACATTTCCGCAAAAGCCAAAAAAAAAAAAAAAAAAAAAAAAAGTGTCGAGTCCATTTGTATGAGTTTCTCACCTCGTGGTACACTGACGGTTTAGAGAGGGATGGGATGGTAAAAGATAATACTTTACTTTGTCCATCTTTATCAACTATTTCCTGTGAAAGATAAAGACAGGAAGACAATAAGAAAATGTTTATGTAGCTGAACTAAAACAGACGTGCGTCCTAAACCTCAAAAGAATGTATTTATCTCTTCAACGCACTCATTGTTAAACGTGGGTGTTTGCGTGTGGACCTCAGGGTCTGTTACCCAAATTAGCCTGCTCTTGGGTGTGTGTGTTGTTTACGCACTAACCCTGGGATTTTACAGTCTCCCGTGTGCATGTTAATGTCAAATAGATTAATAAGAGCCAGCCAGTGCGTTGAGTGACAGCTGACCTATTCTGCTATTCAGAGAGGAAGTTCGGGGACATTGCACTTAGCTGATGGATAGAACACAGACAGCCAAAACAGATGAAAATACGGCCTTTAATAATGACTAGGGCGGACATCTCTGTGGGATGCTTAAGGGTGTTTGCAAGGAGCAACAATTCCATATTATGTAAAGAACAGTCACTGTGTTTTAATCCCTCCATTTGCTACCCATATTTCCTGTCATACTCCGTGCAAGCAGAACATGCAGAAAGTACGGAACATAATTGCAGATAACAGAGTGTCACCGGCTTCTGGAACCGTACGATTACGCCCACTGCCTACGAGGACCTTCTCTTAACGTCCGTCTCTTACCTCGGACCAATCACACTGCACCGGTTTATTGGTGTTAACACAAACAGCTCTCCTTTACTGGTAATAAGTAAAGAGCTGCGATGTAAGGATGTGGCCTGGAAAACACAGACAGACAGACAGCTTGGTCCACCTCCCCCCCTCACCACCTACCAGGTTGTAAATGCCCAGCAGCAGCGCCTCGATGCAGCCCGACGTGTGAGGGTCTCTGGCTGCGCTGGCGGACAGGAGGCTCCACAGGAGCTCTGGCAGGAACTGGAGCGAGAAGCGCTGCAGCTGCGGCTCACCGCTTCGGTAAAACTCAAACAACTGGTGACACACTGGCTCCAGCAACTGTTGAGATGAAAGCCAAAAAAACGTGGGCACATGGTGCAAAAATAGAGTAGTTAACGTGGCATTTGAAACACAGCAACAGCTTACGTCCGGATTTTACAACGAGTGATAAAATATAAAAAGTGTGCGTCCGTACATCGCTGTAGTTCTCTCTGATGACCTTGTAGAGTGCAGGGACCAGGGCACCTTTGTCTTTTAGTGCGGCAGCATAGGGGGAAACAGCACTGTCAGGGAGGGTCTGAAAAACACACACACACACACACACACAGTTGAAATACAATAGAAGATGGTCAATATGAGAAGTGTGTCCTGAACATCATAAACTTCAGTTTGACACTTTTGATTCACATCAAGATCCCCAATATCATTATAAAGTCCAAAAACTGATCAATATGATGGCTCGGGGTGAACGTTTTTTAAACCTGTCTTTTTGCACTAATGAACACAGTCAGTAAGCAGTACCTTAAATTCTGACAGCCAATCCTCCACCACTCCTTGGTCCATAGCCAACATGTTCCCTCATCTGCAGTGGAGTCACCTCTACCTGCAAGAGAAAAACATACTATTTAAGCACACTTTGCATTATTATTCACACACACAAAAAAAGATTAATTCACAGCTTGCACAAAGGTTCCTCCATGTTTGCGTTCCTCACATTATTTGGTGTCCTCGTAACAATATTAGAATCACATTTAATACTCCATGGAAGCAAAAGTCTCTTGCCCCTCCTGGCTCTTCCGTTTCCTTCTCCAGAAATACGAGGCAGTCACACATTCTCGGTTAACCAATTGTTTTCTCTCGGGAGTTTGGTTTGTCCAGTTTCCACAATAACATTTCAAAAGGACCAAATATGAATCAAGGATGGAAAATAAACTTTGCCATTCACTATAGGACATGCTTTCTGCTGAAGAAAACTCCTTTCGCCTCCCAACAGCCTCGTTGCAAAGGATGGATTATCCATTTTTCACCAGCAATCCCATTTGGGGGCAGGCTATGTCCTGCCTGTGCTCGGGAACCATGAGGCAACATTGGCTGTTGAATGCAGAAACAGTCCATGTTTGGTATGTCTGCTAACGGAGTCGGAGGGAAAAATAAGAGGGAGGAGGAATCCTTCTATGTGCACACTTGTCGCATGCTTAGATTTGAGCTGCAGGTGGCAGAATTAAACATTTAAAAAACCCTTCCACTCCCAACAATTTACTAAGTGCTGTGATGCCACACACACACAATATTCCCTTAATGAATTCAAACCAGAAAAACTGATTGGAACGATTATAGGGTCGGTTTTCAATCACCAGGATTATCAAAAGGAAGAAAAAAAACTGACATGCATCATGCATGTGTGTAATTAGAAATGGAGAAAAATATGTTGATTGTTTTTCACATCCTCACTTTTTCCCCTTCCGCTTATTCTCCAACACATTGACATTTCATTCTCTCTAACCCTCTTCCCTACTTTAATCTAATCGTTCACACATCCAAATGCTTCATTTTACATTATTCTGGCCCATAGTCCCTCCATAGCAGCCAGGTGTCTATTTTTGGACCGTACCAATGACAGAAATTACAAGGGGAGGGGGGGGGGGGGATTATTCAGCAGAAAGGCCTCCATTTAGAGAAATTAGTCCTTTGTTGTTCCGCTCATTCAAGCTGCGGGAGACTACAAGGACGGCAGTGATATCTGAAGCATGTGTGTTTAAATGGCAGGCTCACCGAATCACAAAGTGAAGGCTGTGATTACAGCGGGTGAGTCAGTCTTCCTCAATGGAAGGGTTCCTCCTACAGAGTCGCTTTCAACCAGTCAACTCTGTCCACGCTGGCATCTGGGGTTTGTCATCGGCATCGTCTGAATCCAGAAAACAATACATGGAGACTAAAATCGGAGGCCGCCCACCGATGTAGTATATTTACCTCCCGGCTCAGCAAGAGGCTCAGAAGAAAGTTCAGAGACACAAAAAGGCAGCGGCCGAGGGGTCAACAGTACATAACGACAGTGACGGGATGCAGTTGTGTTACGAAATGGTGATTTGAATGATGTAAACATGAATAAATCAACCTTCTAAAGTAAAAGTCAACAATTATTTTCCCTCTAACTCCTACTGCTGCTAAATACATTTATTGTTTAGCAAATCTTGAAGATATCACCATCAAATGAATTTGAAAATAAATTTAAAAGATAATTCGTTTTCAAAATAACCTCAAAAATGTTTTTTTTTGTGTAGCCTTAGCAACAACACCTCTCCTCCCCAGAATAACGATCCATCAGGCTCAGTCCACATTTTATTATACACTAATAAACATGAAGATTTACTCTAAAAGAGATGTACGTCCCAAGGTGTACACAAACACCACCAACTGCTGTGTCTTTTTAAGGTGTCCATTTTCTACAGACACAAAGCAGAAGGGCTTAAGCAACCGTTGAAGGAAAATAGCGACTAAGTGCTCTGGGAGGACCCTACAGGGGTAATTATTTCATCATCAGGTTGATGATTCGCTTCCGTCGTGGTCTGGGGGACTTGAAGGAGTCATTATGTAAACGTCATGATAGAAATGAATGAAAGCTTCGTCCATGCAGCCGCACGATGAACCAGAGTTAAGGACAAGTGCCCGAGGAGGCTGCACAAGTCACAACCCGGGGGAAGTAGTGAACAAGTGGGAGGAGAGGGGCAGAGGGTGGTAGAGCGCAGGCATTGACAAATAGACAAAGGAAGGAAGAACTGCGCGCATGGAGGGGTGCGATATCAAAGCCATGGAGAAAAACCCAAGGGGTTGATAACTCACAAAAGGAGCGAGGCAGCGGGAACAATAATAGAAGAGTTCATTAGGTTGTAATTGGTTTTTTTCCCCCAGGCAACCCTCACAGGCTCTGACACACGTGTGTCAGACAAACAATGAACACAGGATGAAGAAACAGATCTAACCCAAGTGTTTAGCAGCCTAGCTCAGACTTACTGAGTTTTTCCACCAACGCAAAGCTCTGATACAGCAAACTATTTGCCAAGGAGTGAGAATGCGTCATGCGTTGCACAAGTGTGTGTGTGTGTCTGGTGTGACAAAACCCTTGAGCCAGCTAAAGTCGACGGCTCGTTCCCCCTGAATTTACACCCACCCGATACATTTTCTAACACACACACACGCGCACAAACGCACACACCCTAATGAGCTTGACTCCGACTCCTCCTTCTAAAGACTTCTTACAGCACAAGCAGGTATCCTTTAAGTTTGAATTCTTAATCCTTATTGAGAGTGTGCTCAACTGTCCTGACCAAAAAAAAAAATAACATTTGCGGCGCACACAGACACACACAACTTTGTGGCAATTCATATAAAACCCAATGCAGCAATATGAAAAGAGCCTTGCAGTGCTCAGTAGTGAAGTTAGAACATACCTTTCTGCGAAGGCTGGTGGAGAACTTAAGCGGGTCCGAGTGAGAATGAATTAGGGGGGGATACCCAAACTACACCACTCCCCGCTGATTACCTCATTTCCTATTTCACATTGGCCTAGGTTTTGGTAAAACTTCTTTCAGGAAGAGAGACGACCAACAAGGAAGAAAGGAAGCCGAGAGAGAGAGAGAGAGAGAGAGAGAGAGAGAGAGACAAAGTGGGTGGTTTTGAGAGTGACCGAGCTGCCTCAGCTGCTTTTTTTCCTTTCTTTGGCACAAGGTGCAGGCGACAAAGACTACTGGTTAGGTGGCTTTGACAACAATGAAAACAACAACTGCCTCAATGAATCAAAGCTACATGAAGACGAAGAGTAAAATAGATCTGATCAAAAAACAAACGTAAACTAGTAATGTATCTTCAGCTTTCCCAACCGTGCAGACACACCAAATCCACAAATAAATTGCTTATCGGCACCTACTTCAGAACAAGGAACTAAAAGCAACGACTCCACCCAAGTCTACAAACTAGGTCAACAGTCAACTATTTACAACAAGCTGGACCGGACTCCAAGATCACTTCCCGATGAAAGGGAGAAAAAGCTGTAGGTGAACCATTCAGAGGAGTCGGTTTGCTGCATTTTGTAATGACATCTTTTTACTTTAGTACCATGTTGCTATATTCTTTATTTGGACTACCTTGGCCCGCCTCCCACCTCCTTAGAGCATAAAAGAGTTCTGCTTTTACCCACCAACCACGTCTAATTCTCTCTCACACACACGACTCCTGGTGTTCGAGGGCTGAGCGAGACGTATACAGAGATCTGCCAGGGAGGAATCCTCTTATAGCGCCCACGCTCTTTTCTCTGTTGCTTCTAAGCCAGTGGTGCATCGATGTCCCTCATCTCGCCCCTTCAACTCCTCGTCTTTCTGCTGTGAGCCCAAAGAGACCGATGATTAACTTCACAGATAATGCTCTCTCTTTTTCCCACTTGTCTCAGGCTAAAAATGGGGATATGTCTCTCATGATTGTCGAATTCCACGCTCTGCAATTTCCCCATTTAATTATATTTTTCATTGAGCTAAAACATGCTACATCTGCAAGTATCCATGCCTACAGATATTTTTGCTGTAAAATGAAACTTTAAATGTCCCAGATTCTGTACTTGACATTGGTAGAGAATGAAATGAGAAACGATTGAGACAGTTTTCATTGCTCAAAGGAGAGCGTGGTATTTCATGAAACAACGGGCACGGGTGACTCTAGCTGTGATGCTGATATAACGACCTGCCGGGCTCCGCTGTCAAAAAACATTAAGTACACCAGCAGCCAGGAAGGCCACACATTAACAAGCCGGCGCGCACGTTTCACTTCACGCGTGCACGGACAAACACACACACACACACTCACTCACATCCCAACAACACAACACATTTGCAAAGTCATCCTCACAACAGACCTGTCCAAAAGGGACAAGCCTCTCCCTAAAGAGGAACACGCGCGTACATGACCGGCAAGGACAACCTGTGACTCAAGCTTTACAACAGTATCTTATTGGAACTGCATCTGGCGCACGACCAGGAGCACGGCCTTTGTAGCCATTGTGAAGGGCACGGATTGTGTTTGTCTTTTCAACCCGGCAGGTCGGCCGTAGGGGCTTCTGCAGCAAAGCTTCACACTGGTGACCCATCGGACAGGAAGCCCCTGAGCCGGCTGGGTGCTACAGAGGAAAGATCTCATCGATGAGTGAAACCTCGTTATCCATCATCACCAGTCTGCAGTGTTAGTTTCTGTGGATTTGCTGTACTCGTGTCGCTCGGTCACACACACACACACACACACACACACACACACACACACACGGGGTAAGTTTTTTTTTTTTTAACAAGGTCTTGACAGACCACACGCACGTATCCACACGCAAGGAGCTGTTAATAAATATCAAGTCAGGTACAAAGTCTGTAGCCACGACAAATGTTACTTCATCTCCTATAGAAGGAAAAACAGCAGCACATTTGGGAAGCTTAGCATCTTGTTAGCGGGGGTTCATTACATAATGTATAACCAGCACATTGGGAGTCGTAACTGTGGTCCCCAAGCGGTGCTAGCCCGCTTATTTCCCACAATGACAACTGGTAACGAGCTGCGTTTGAAAACAACAGACGGGACGGACGTGTGTCCGGGCACTGGCACATGATCCCTCCCAGCCGGCCCCTCTCGGTGCGTTTGTTCGGCGGCATCAGCCAGAGAATGTAAAGTAATCCTCCGCCGTCACACGCTCTCACCGTCTCGCCTTGCGGGATGACTTCGAGCTGTCACCGCGGTTGCTTTTAGATTAGCTAGTTAGCTAGCTCGGCTAAGGCGCGACACCAAGTCAATTGGGGAAGTTGCTGTTACTTACGGGCATGCTATCGGTAAATTTCCTGGCGTCGCTGTCATCTATCGTTCCGATGAGACGAGTACACTGCTATCACTCCGCTACTCCATGAATCTCCTCAATAATTCATCAGCATCAGCTCCTTCCATCTTCATTACTTTCTCTACTCATACAACCTTAGACGCGGAACCACAGAGTGACAGGCGTCTGACCCAATGAGAGAGTAGTATATCATCTACCTGCCGCGCCCCCTAAAAGTAGCATCCAATCAAGTTCAAGACTCTTGACTGTTTGTTAATAACTTTAACGACTTTGGTAGGTTGTCGCTGTCAGTCACTGCTCTTTGACAGCAGTTATTTACCACAGACGCTTCTAAAGAGTCCCATAAATAATTTATTGACGGTTGTTTTATGACTGCATTCTAGTCATAATTGATCATAATGCAGCAAATAAACTGCAATGGAATGGGCATAATTCAGTAAGTGCATATGATTCATATATTGGAATTTTAAACATGATTATTTATAAAAAATGTTCTCGCACAAATAAGGATTTAAAAGTTATAGGACATAACCAATATAGCCTATAGCCTATTAACGAAATCAAAAATATTCTTCAATCTTTTCAATTTACTTTAATCCATCTACAGATTTTACTTGCTACATTAGTCCACATTCATCCTTAAAGTGTAAGGCAAAAGCAGGAATCAATGTAGTACGATTTAAATAATGCATGACCACTTGATCATGACCTCGGGAACAATGGATTTTCCTAAATTAATTATCAAGATGACATATGAACATGTGTTGGTTTGCTTTCACATTAATAGCAGATGGGACGTTGTTTTTATGTGGATAACAATCAGCAAATCTGTTTCCTCCGAATGTTAGATTAGCAAAATACTACAGAGACAGTCACAATTCCTGTGCCATTACTGCTGAGACAACCCGATCCCGATAGTGCATTATGGAAGAAATTAGAAAAATATTTCCTTATCGAAAAGATCTGCAAGTGTCTAATCAAGTATAACTTTCTAAAACACAGTAACACATCAATTACTTTAGATATCCGATTCTGTAATTTAAGGAATATTTATTCATGTAGTGGGATTTCTGAGAAACGGACTAAAGTGGCAGCTGCTAAAATATAAAAGTAAGGCTACAACGCCCCCTAGTTTTAGCTGGAAGGATTACATCAATCCAGGAAAATATTGTTTTCACTCAGATTTAGTGTTAATGTGAATATCTGCCAAATTTTAACATTCAAAACAAAAATATAATTTACTGTGTTATTGCGCAGGCTGCAATAACCTGCAAAGTAAAGAGCTTATGTGGCACGTTTCTAAGACATTCCATGTGCATAATTGTGCATAACCTCTGGGAATCACTTAAATTGTGTACCTGTGTATTGTATTTGACGGATTCAAATTAGCAATCTAACATATGCATAAACTACAGACAAGTCCCTGCTAGCTGAGCGGCCTCGGTGAGGACCTTCCCGGCCTGATTTCTGTATCCCAGCGACAACTGTTTTGCCCTCCTCACTTCCTTCAGGTTCTCCTCCAGGTTCTCATTGAGTCGTCCTTGCTCCTGGTAAGTCCCTGCGGCTTCTTTCACTCGCTCAGCCATTTGATCTTTGCTACGGAGAAGCCAGCCTACTAACTCTTGAAGTGTGGTACCCTTTGAGACGGTGGCTTTGGCACACTCAGAGGTGCCCTTCATTTCATTCTGAGCCAGTTGCAGGTGTGGAGGTGGTGGCTCCTCCTCACCTTCACCCACAGGAACCACACTGAGGGTGAAGTCATAGCCCTTCATCTTAAGGGAGACCCTGTACCTGGTCTCTGGAAGTGGGGAGAGTTGAAAGATTGAAACAGAAAAAAACAAACATGGAAACTGTGAATGGAAGTAAGGAAACCACCCGGTCCTAGCATGGAGCTCTCACTTACCATGCTCATCTCTGATGGTGTCCAGACACTCGGCCAGTGAAAGTGTATCATCGTGGTTGCACCCAGAGCTCTGACGCAGGTTTCTGATATGCCGGACCATGGCTTCGTAGCTCTCGTGCTGTTCGTTGAAGGTCTCGGCCATGTCAGAAAACCTCTGGTCTAACTCGGGCACACACAGTCGCCTCATCACCAGCCTGCCCATCTGCTTCACTGTCGGTGCATCTGGATGGAGGGAGGGGGGGGGGGGGGAGAAGTATCACACAGCAAGCACACAAGTCAAACACACACAAAAGATCACACGTAGTTTCAATTCATAATGAATCGTCGCCATTGGCTAGTGAACAGTTCTGAGAGAAGGGGGCACATGAGGATTTAGAGAGGTTATATACCATTGTGTGCTTGCCGGGTCTGTCGGGCAGATCCAGCTCCATTCAGGTCAGAAGGTGCTGGGTGCAGGAGAGGTTGCCTCTGAAAGGTAATAGCAGAATGGCCTTTTCTTTACAGTGTTTTTAACGAAGAGCTGACAAGGCTCACCTGGACACATGTAATAACAATGTCACAAAGTCACCCATAATTCAAGGTTCTTGTACCTATCTACCCGTTTGTGTTTCTGACAGGACGACACCGTTTTTAAATGACCCTTTCTTGCCTTGTGAGACCAAACCCAAAGGCGGTAAAAGGAACTTTTCTGTGACGTCGCCATTCTCATCCAGTATCATCCAGGAATCTCACCGAAGCAACGCGGAGATCAAGTGCCTCGCCTGAGCTTGAACAGAAAGCGCTCGTATTTACATGAAAGTCAATGAACACGCGTCCTTACCTCGGTGTCGGAGTTTTCACTCGAGACGCAGCAACAGCAGAGAGAACGGAGCATTTTTATTTTTTCTTCCGCAGCTCGCTCTCAATTTACTTTCAGGTCATTTATTTATGACAATGCATCTGCAGTCTGCACATTCCCAATGACGTCAGCGTCATGCGGCTCACGACTCGTGCAGCTTCCTGGTTATGTTTACACTGGATATTTGTACGGATAAGGAAGGAATCAGACAGGTGTCACCACCACAGGTGCGGCGAGCTAAACGTCTTCCGACACTTCTCTGATAACTGAAAGGGAACACAAATAACTCCAAACTACCAAAACGATTCAGTGCACATCCACAAACAATTTGGAAGTTATAAATCAGTTCCGCAATCCTGAAGTTTAATTTGGTTATTTATGGCATCTTTCGGTAGAGGGCGAACGCGAGTATTTGTTTTTAACCAAAAAAAAGAAAACGTAGAAGAAGAAGAAGAAGAAGAAGAAGAAAGAGAAAACTACAACTGGCGCTGAAGGCTTCTGAAATACACTAAACTGGCCGGTTTCATCACTACAGAAAGACCACCTTCTTTGATTTTTTTTTTAATTTTTATATTATTTTTTTCTGTCTTCAATGAGACGCTGAAGCAGAACTGTTTTTATTTGATTTTAGTTAATAACATCCCAATAAGCTGCTATAGCTGATAGCTAGCTGACGGTCAGTGTCTTGAGCTAATAGCTGCTCGCCGCCGCCTCCGATTCAAACGAAGAGCTCGCGCTCACCGGGGCGACATGACGGGGGGGGCATCTTCAGAGAAGGAGCCGAGCGCCAAGAAGAAGAGCGAGAAGAAGTCGGCCATCAAAGAGGAGTTCAGACAGCTGTCCAGCATCATGGGAGTCATGAACAACCTGAGGAAACAGGTGAGAGGGAGTGAGAGAGGGGGGGGGGTCTCTCTGGCGGGGCGTGTGCCTCCCTGCCCTGATACTCGTGTGTGTGTGTGTGTGTGTGTGTGTGTGTGTGTGTGTGTGTGTGTGTGTGTGTGTGTGTGTGTGTGTGTGTGTGTGTGTGTGTGTGTGTGTTTCTTCAGGGTACTCTCTGTGATGTGACACTGCTGGTTCAGGGGAAACACTTTCCTGCTCACAGAGTAGTGTTGGCTGCTGCCAGCCACTTCTTCAGCCTCATGTTCACCAGTAAGTACGGACACAAGGACGCCATCCACTGGACACGCATGTTGTGGACCACACTTGGTTCACGCCGCTGTCCTCTTTTCTATTCTCCATGAACTCCAAACCTCTTCTTCCTCTCCTCCAGCCAAGATGATGGAGTCGATGTCCCACGAGGTGGAGCTCAGGAGTGCCGAGCCGGAGATCATCGAGCTTTTGATAGAATTTATCTACACAGCTCGGTAAGAAATTTGGCTGAGAAGTAGTGTGTCAATCGTGACATCTATAGGAGTGGTTGTTTTGAGGTATACAGCACACCTGATAAATAAATAAGACACTCGGATCAGACGCAGTCTCTTTTAAATCACTTACATGTGGTGTGTGCGTGTGTGTGTTTGTGTCAGGATTGTGGTGAACAGCAGTAACGTCCAGTCGTTGCTGGATGCAGCCAACCAGTACCAGATTGAGCCTGTGAAGAAGATGTGTGTTGAATTCCTCAAAGCACAAATCGATGCAACAAACTGCCTTGGTAATAATACAAATAAGGTTGAATCCGCTTTTCACCCACCAATTTATTGAGATACAAGCGTCTACTAGTAACGTAAACTACTTCAATTACTACTGAGGGCCAAAACTTCTTAGCTGCTACTTTAAGAGCTTTTTTTTAAAGAAATGTAATTTTTGGTTTGGGTTGCATCATGTGACTCATTTGATTGACTGATCCCTGTCCTGTAATTGTGCAGGTATTTCTTGCCTGGCAGACTGCATGGACTGCCCCGAGCTGAAGGCAGCAGCAGAGGACTTCTTCGAGCTGCACTTCACTGAAGTCTATAAACTGGATGAGTTCCTGCAACTAAATGTTTCACAGCTCACACACCTCCTGCACCACGACAAACTCACAGTCCGTGCTGAGGCCCAGGTACACACACACACATTCATTCATTCATTCATTCATTGCTTTATTTCTCTTTTTAGAGAATATGATCAAGAAAAAAATGTCTGTGGTGTTTTATAGTGTCTCTTGATACAAATAACTTTTTTGGGAAGTTTTAAGTGCAAATTATGAGGGGTTTCATCCCATGAGGACAAAGCTGAATGGCCAAAAACTTGAAATCTGTATGCTCCAACATGCTTTGCCTTTTTGTTCTTCAGATATATGACGCAGCCGTGCGCTGGCTGAAGTACGACGTGTGTAACAGACAGCAGTACATGGTGGAGGTGTTGGGGTGCGTTCGCTTTCCTCTGGTCTCCAAAACCTTCCTCTCTAAGACGGTGCAGGCTGAGCCCCTCATCCAGGACAACCCACAGTGTCTCAAGATGGTCATCAGTGAGTGGGAGGAGAAAAGCATGCATGCACACACCAACCTACAAATTACAATTTACAGGAGGAGACCATAACGCACACTGTAGTGAGTGTATTGTAACACAGTCTGCTATGTGTAATAATGTTACATTACTTTGGACCCAAACCGTCCACATTATCCCCCATAGTAATGAAAGATTCAAAATTATTCAAGATTAGTCTTTGGCCGGTCTCGCCAAGATTTTAACATCCAAGCCTCCGCTGCAAACCCTGGATTCATGTCTCCAGTCGCATATCAGTTTGCTGTTCACCTTCTCGTATTCTAGATTCAGATTAAAACTGATGCGAAGGCGCCGTGCACCTGTGATTTTCGTACCAGGTGGGATGCGCTACCACCTGCTGTCCCTGGAGGACCGGGAAGATCTGGGTGAGAGCAGCCGACCGCGACGCAAGAAGCACGACTACCGCATCGCTCTGTTCGGAGGCTCCCAGCCTCAGTCCTGCCGCTACTTTAACCCCAAGGTACTGGGCTCAAGTCAGTAAGGTTTATATTTGATATAAAAGTGTGAAACTTCTGAACTCCAATGCTGGGTTATTAGGTTAAAAATGAGATCAGATACCGCAGAAACAAATATCACAACAATTGGTTTGTATATTGAAGTAAAATAAATAGCCAGGCATCCAAGCTTTGCTTTCCATGCAGGACTCCACCTGGACAGACATCCGCTGCCCCTTCGAGAAGCGCCGAGACGCCACAGCCGTCTTCTGGGACAACGTGGTCTACATCCTCGGGGGCTCGCAGCTCTTCCCCATCAAGCGCATGGACTGCTACAACGTCCTGAAGGACAGCTGGTACTCCAAGCTGGGTCCTCCCACGCCTCGCGACAGCCTCGCTGCCTGCCCTGCGCAGGGCAAGATCTACACCTCCGGCGGGTCAGAAGTGGGTGAGCACAGAGAGGTGGAAGGGGTTTGCCGATAAAGACACTCCCCTTCTGAAAACATTTCATCGCGGTGATGCACACTGTACTTGTGTGTGTCCGCAGGAAGCTCCGCCCTCAACCTTTTTGAATGCTACGACACAAGAACGGAGTCTTGGCAGGTGAAAACCAGCATGCTCTTGGCTCGCTGCAGCCACGGCTCAGTGGAGGCCAACGGGCTCATATACGTCTGTGGCGGCACGGTGGGCAACAATGTGTCCGGCAGGGTCCTCAACAACTGTGAGGTTTACGACCCAAACACACAAAAGTGAGTCACACAAACATGTTGCATGTTAGTTTAGAGCTATACATCTTCACATCAAACTTGAAAGAGGATTAAATGGTCTATAGTATATTTTAGATTGGCAAGACCTTTTTTTAATTCAAAATTTCAAAATAATTTTAAAAAGCTGTTCAGACCCAGAGGTCAAAATTCTCCCCAAAAGAGCAGGGAGACATAAAAACTGGAGCTTCAAAGTTGTTACCTGACAACAATTGTATGCACATTCACACTGAAGGAGTGAATACGCTGCTGCTGCTTCTGCTCAATGCTTTCCTGGTCTTTGTCCTCAGGTGGAGGGAGTTGTCTGGTATGAGGGAGCCCAGGAAGAACCATGGGCTGGTGGTGGTCAACAACAGGATCTACGCTGTTGGAGGGCAGGGACCTTTGGGTAGAATAAAATGAAATTCCTAAAATTGGAATAATGACAATAATATAAAACATAGTAGCTGTAGCATATATGGCACCAGTATGATTCTCTTGTGTTTTTCTCTGTAGGCGGGCTTGACTCGGTGGAATACTATGACATTGCCAGTAATGAGTGGCGCGCCGCTGCCGCGATGCCGTGGCGAGGTTTAACGGTGAAGTGTGCAGCGGTTGGCGAGGTCATCTACGTGCTGGCGGGGTTTCAGGGTGTGGGCCGGCTCGGACACGTCCTGGAGTACTACACTGAAACTGACAGGTCCATCTATTCAATAAATATCAGTAAAACCAAGCTAATTAGGAAGTAGACATTGAATTGTGTCACTGATACGCACAATATCAAAGTTTGAATAGCTCGTTCGAACCCTTCATCTTCATTAATTACCTCGCTACTAATTAAACTTCTCAAGGTCATGCTGCCTCTGAATCTTCTCTTTTCTTCCGCATTTCAGGTGGGTGACTTGCAGCAAGGTGCGAGCATTTCCCGTCACGAGCTGCTTGATCTGTGTGGTCGACACGTGCGGAGTCAACGAGGACGAAGACATGGATCTCATAGACTCTCAGGCGCACGCCCAAGCCACCCCCTCTGCGTCTCCCCCGGCCGCATCGTCCTCGTAGGACGAGAGGAAGTTGTGAAGCTTGACGGCGGTTGTGGTCGGCTATTTGTGTGAGAGCGAGCTCCACTAGTAATGCGAGTACTCCCGTGTGCATTTATGCAGAAAACAGTTCACGTTCTTTAATTTCGTCCAGTAGCCACATTTCTTAATTCACGTTTAACTGTGTCGGATGTGTAGGTCCCAATTTTTAAAGTGCCAGTGGGACTTGATGCCACAAAATTATGCTCAATGGAACGAGGAGAATTTTTTTTAAACTAAGGAAACTGGATAAGTGGGTACAGATTCTATGGTCAGTCCCATTGCTTGGAAGTAAAGTACTGTTACAGAGTGTAGATATACAGCATTATAAATAGTTGAAACTTGTTTTGTGTACATATTTATTTGTTTTCTTACTGTTGTGATTAAAAGTAAAAACTAGCGTTTTGATTCATGTTCTTTTATTATAGAAAGATGTCTACGTCAAAGTACAAAATTCATGAGTAAGCAAGCATCTGCGATAACAGAAGATTCTCATTAAGAGGATACAAGCTGCCATTCAACTTTCCCTCTTTTTGCAACAGAGCTGATAAAATAGGACTCCTCTGCATTCACCTTTTAAAATGTTGTGTTGACCTGACTGAATACAAATAGCGGATAAAAAATGCATAAAATATGGTGACCTTACTCAGCGAGTTAAAATATGTCTATAGTTTGCGTTGCAAAAAACGGACATGTTGCCCGACACAACCTCCTTTGGGACAATAATAGAAGATTGATTCATTGATTAGTCTTGAATTAGTGCAACATAGACAGAAGCAGGGTATTCAACATTAACATGTTTTGTTCTCTTGTGAAATAACTATTTGTGTGTTTGATAAAACACTGGAATGTCCTCCCTCATTTGGACCCAAGTGCTTCACATTGAACACTTTCATTTTCTCTGCCTCTTCATCAATAGTCAAACTCTTCGTCGCTCATCAGGAGTGCAAACCGATTGTTTATCTCCTCGATCCCCCTCTCCCTTCCTCCTCTTCCACCTCCCCCTCTTCCTCTTCCCCTCCTTCCCCGACCTCCGCCTCTCCTCCCTCTCCCCGCTGCCGAAGGGGGGGGGTTGGTCCTGGAGCTGCAGCTCCTCACGGTGTCCAGCAGCAACGCGTAGAGAGATCCGGACGTTGAACCCTCGACGAGGAGAGATTCAGCAGCCCGGCCTCCTTTCAGGTACCCGAGGAGGCCGTGCACCAAGGTGCCACTGAACAACCTGCAGTGCACGTGAAGACAAGAAGAAGAATGCAAAATACGGTTGGTTGTTAAAGTTGGGGGGAGAGGGGGGGGACAGCGTACTATCTTGCCCGTGCCTTACCATGAGAGGTGGGGTTCAGGAAGTGGCCGCAGCAATAGCTGATTGAGACACAGTGCACTCCAGAGGCAGGCCTGCCATTGGCTGAAGCTGTGAGCCACTCCGATGTCGAAGCCCCGCCTCTCCCCTGGCCTCACGCGTTGTCGGTCCAGTCCCGCCCACGCGCTGCGCTCTGCAGCCCAGTTTGGCTGTGGGACTTGGATGATAAGCAGCAGGAACATGGTTTGTTATTGAGATGTGTGTGTGTGTGTGTGTGTGTGTGTGTGACCTCAGCAATGCAGAAGACACAAGGCAACAAACCGGTATGCTGGTAGTGGGTGGCTCCAGGCTGGTGGCTCAGGGACAGCTCTCCGTAAACCATGCCCAGCACCAAAGCCTGCAGCTGGGGCTTTGAGGGGGTCGGTTTGGCCTCTCGCAGCCAGAAGGCCGTCACTGCCACGGCCAGCCTCAGATGGAGAGGAACAGGAGCCACGGCCGACTCCGTCAAACCCAGGACCTCTAACAGGACACCGAGACGAACTTCCACAGGAGCCTGGGTTAAACGAAGGGACAACATTGGGAGAGGTGAATAAATCAAGTAACTAATCGCCTTTTTAAAAACTAAACGGGATGTTTTGTGGTCATACCTGGCCCAGTGTGCCTAGACGTAAGGGAGTTCTTGGCGGATGTGCCTCAACATTAATTTTCCTTAAGTTCAGATCCATGCGGTCGTACTCCTCCACACACATTGGGGCACCCTGCTGTGCTGGTAAAATACTAACCTGACTCCTCCCTCCGGCAACATGAACACCTCCCCGCCCCCTTCCTCCTCGCCCTCCTCTCATACCACGACTAACGTTTTCTTGTGCCCTCCCGTCCGGTCCCTGGACGTCCTGGCCTCTCTGCAGCAGTATCCCATATATCGCCTGCCGTATGGCGCCGGCACTACAATGGCTGCTGGCTAGCCTGCTGTTCTCCACCTGCGGAATGAGCAGGACCCTGTGCATCACCGCCGCATCTACCACCAAGGGAGCCAACAGTCCCTGGGCTGCAGCCAGCGACAAGCACCCCGGCAGCCAAGGCGCCTGCCCTCTAGGGGCGGCCTTACCTTCTGCGAACCAGCGAGCCAAAAGGCTCTGAGGGGCGATGTGGTACTCCTGCATGCCCGCCCACAGCTGTGAACTCAACCCACCCGTCTGTCCTCGGTTACCACCGTCCTCCCCCATGAGCATGCTCACTTCCTCCAGTGCGTCCGCCGGATTTGAAAACGAGGACAGCCAGAGGAGGAAGCCCTCAATGCGGGAAGTGGGCGCTCTGCCTTTGCCGCCACCTCTCCTTGACGCACTCACATCTAGAAGATCGAGGATTTTCTCTGCAACTTTTGGAGTGCCGTAATCATTACCAGCCAGGACGGCAAATAAGGGCAGCAACTCCTTGTTCATGCCGCCGAACCGGCGGCACAGCCCGTTAGTGGTGTAGCAGCGGGCCGAGATGTAGCGGTCAGTGGCTTTCCCGTTAATGTTGTTCCAGTGGAAAAAGTTAAGCGGCAGGTAACCACCTAAGACCACAAACAACGTGTAAAACAGTAGTGAGTTACCATCATTACTGAGGCAGATTTGGATGCAAGTACAAAAACCCTGCTGCTACCCATACCTGGCAGGTCAAAGATGTAAAAATCACTGTCATTGGTCAGAACCGGGCAGTTCCACTGGCGAGCCAGACATGCAATTTCCCAGTCAGCCTCAGCTGGACACTGGACCAGTGGGACTCCTCTCTGCATGAGGACCTGAATGAAAACATCTCTTGTGAGGATGGGCAGAACGGAGCCATTGCGACCACGGGAGAGACTGTCTGCCTCCTTTATCTTGGACTGCAGTCGCTGACGCAGGGTGGGAAACTTCTTATCACTTGGGTCAATGCCTGACAACCACAGGGAAAAAGACAGGACGGACATTTTTTAACATATCTGAGAAAACGGCTTTTGTCAAAAAATGTATTAAAAAAACTGCATTGGCTTAAACATATGACAAAATTGTATAATGTAAATACGCATGTAAGAACATATGCTAACATCACACATTGAGTTTCCTAAAAATGGGGAAGGTGATGCGGTGGCAGACATTCTTACCTCCATCCAGAACTACATATGGCTCGATGCTACAGGCCGCCAACGCAGAGAAGAACTGGGTGAGCAAGCCAGCAAAGGCATCATAGTCCCCCCCGTGCTGCTGGTCCAACCGCTGGTTAAAGTACAGGCGGAAATAGAGACTGCAGCCGTCAATGACCAGGCGACTGTTCCTGAACTTTACATCTTGGAGCAAGTTTCTCTTGTCCTCCACGAAGGTGGTCAGACCGTGGACACCCATGGACTTTCAGGGCCTGAGAAACCGCGAGGATGAAATAGTTAAAATGTGTTCGTGACTCCAGCGTCGCGCATAGTATTGCTATGAAGTGGGACAGAAAAAAAATCATAATTCGCTTCTATTACTGAGGCCTCAGTGAGCGTTTATTTCCTTACAGACACGTGACTGTCTCTTGCAAAGTTATGACTAAACGTAAAATGACTGCAACAACACTTAACAACTCGTATTTTGAGTATGCTTTACAACAATTATTTGAAATATAGCTTGCAATTATTGTCAGAATATAATAAAAGGAGCTAACCAATGTCGCTTCCCTTCTGTTTACAAGTCTTGCGTAGTTATTTCCTTGTGAGGTCATAATTTTCAAAATAAAGGTCTCAGTTTCTAACATACATGTATTATACATAGACACTTTGTGTTGTATTAAACATATACTTATGAATCGAATTCACGTCTAATTAAATAATACAATACTTGAAAATGAAAAGCAGTAGCACACGAAAAAATAGAAAAACCTTATTCCGAATTGCAACAATCGCGCTGCGTCTCGCGAGAGAAAGCGAGAATGCAAAAGCTAACGAGCGCGCTAGCCAGTTTTGTTCTCCTGTTTGAGATTAATCCCGTTAAATTATGGCCACAATGTCCGGTGGAACAAACCTCGGCATGCACGGGACAAGCCAAGCCAGCTCCGGAACATCCGCACACCGTAAAAAATACAGCAGTCCGTCCGCCAGGTTCTGGGAGAGTCCGGATACTTTAGCCCAACTGGAGGTGGTGCGACAGTGGATCGGGAAGCACTACAAAAAGGTGGTTAGCTTGTTACGGAGCTAGCTAGCAAGCTAGCCGCCCCCTGCTAGCATGCCCAATGGCTCAGAGTGTAAACAAACGTCTCGTGCTGGATAACGTTACGTTTACACCGATCAGCGAGATCACTCTGATCCAATTAACGAGTGCTATATTTGAAATAACACATACAAAAGAAGTGCAAGGGTTAGAGTTACCTAGAGAGGTTAACCAGTGACGTTACAAACACAACAGTTAAACTAGCCAGACTATCGGTAAATGCAGTGGGTCTTAGATCGACTTGTGGCAATTTACATCCTCTTCCCATCTGTTTGTCCGTTAGTATGTGCTGGTTGATGCTCCGTCGTGTCAGGCTCTGGCTGGAATGACTCTGCAGCTTCTCCAGTTCCAAGAGGATGCCTTTGGCAGACAAGCTACCGGTCCTGCTCTCACCAAACTGCCTGTGAGTCCGTCTCTCACTGTCTGACTTGACGCTATCCAGTCTCCGAAGGCTCTATCTTTTACGATTGATGTCGATTAAGCCTTGACTTTACAGGGAGATTAGATCCCTAATGTTTGTAGATCAATGCCATCGTTCAGCATATATGTAAAGGTATAGTTGCTTCTAGGCAAAAACGGATTTTATTACACCATGTACTGTGTACGACTCTATGTGAGAAATAAACAAGATTTTATTGAAAATCCGACAAGATGGTTAATAAACAATAAAGACACTGTTGATTTTACCATTTTCCTGCAGACACAATGCTTCCTGGACCTGCGGCCAGGGGGTGGACTGTGCCATATTCTTGGCACTGCCTATAAGTTTAAGGCTGAGCAAGGCTGGTGAGTTGCGGGCCACTGAGGCTATTGCCCTTTCACAGTACTGTACTTCCTTTTACAACTCTCCCCTTCCTTCCCTCTATAGGCGTAGGTTTGACTTGCACAATCCGTCAAGAACTGAACGAAATGTTGAGATGTTTGGTGCTATTGAAAGAGTCCTGATTCAGGTGACAGACACACTTGTAAATACACACACTCAACCACGTCTACACATTAATCTATCAGCCCTCCAGGGACACAATCCTGATCAACTACCCGATATTTGTGCATCAACAGAACAACTGTATGTCGCTGCCTGTGGTATATGTGGACCCGACACTGGGTCAGGAGCTGGCTGGCAGACTTAAGGATATTATCACCAAACACAAGGTAAAGTGCGGCAGAAGACAACGAAAGATGAGCAAATGTTTACTTGTTGACGTATACTGAGAGAGAGAGCGAAAGAAAATATAGTGTCTATCAATCAATTTAGTTCAATATCAGGGCTAAAGGTTTGTCCCTCCACAGGGGACTCTCACTGAGGACCGAACGCTCGCCAGTCACCACCTCTACTCCTCACCAGCTTTTGCAGACGAAGGTCAGTAACAGTTTGCATGTATGTGTGTTATCTGTTGAAATGCTTTGTGCGTATGTGACTTGATATATTTCCCCACACACATTTGTGTTCAGGTGGTTGGATGCGTCCTGTCATGCGGAAAGACAAACATGTCTTGGTACACTGGGGCATGCACCCTGACAGGTGATGCACAGTAACGCACACACACACACACACACACACACACACACAGAAACAGAGAAACAGAATACTTACCCATTATCCTTTTTTCCACAGTTATGACAGTTGGTTGTCCTCAAGTGATGTGGAAAGACAGGTTGAAGAGCCACCACATTCAGAAAAGCCGTGGCGGGTTAGTACAACAGCACATATACAGAAAACCGAATGCTTTACCTCCCTACGTACTAAGTTACACATTACCAATTCCTGCTGCATTTACTGTATCGAGCTACAAATCAATACTCTAGCTCCGACTCAAAACATACAGTAGTTGATATAATGTAACAAAAAAAATGTTGGCCCACCTGCTTAGGCAGATTCTCAGGAGTCTGTATCCAGATTAGATTATTAAACTCGTCCGCACCCCGTTACGATTCATTTTATGTGTGTGTGTGTCCTAGGTCCATGCTAGCTGGGTTCTGGACACAGAAGTTTTTAACGAGTGGATGAACGAAGAAGACTATTGTGTGGACGAGAGGAATGTGCCAATCATTTACCGCCAGCGCATACACCTCAGAGAACAATTTCGGGCAACGAGTATGCTTCGATTCTCAAATAATTCATCTTAAACTTTGGCCTACTCCACCAGGACGCCAAAGTCACCCCCTCCAAAAAGAGAAGACGCTCCCCTTCTCCTCATTCCGCTGAAGGCAGAAAGAAAGGAAAGAAGGGGTGAGAAATATGTGTTTCAACCTAACCGGATACTTTTAGTTTGAGGTTTCAGGGCGAGGTCTCAGCATTGCGTTTTGTCTTTTTGCACAGGAGGAGGCGCGGACATCATGAGGAAGAGCCAGAAGAGGACTTGACCAAAGACATGGAGGACCCCACCCCTGTTCCTAACATGGAGGAGGTTGTTCTACCCAAGAATGGTAAAAAGGCCTTTAACAGGAAACTAGTGAAATAAAAGTATTCAAGAAAGTGTCCATTTGCCTCTCAACTGTTTCTTATGTTCTTGTAGTCAACCTGAAGAAGGACAGTGAGAATACTCCGGTCAAAGGAGGGACTATGGCTGACCTGGGTAGGTTCAGTAGTATAGCTTTAGGATACATTTAGCATGTGTAAATGTTTCTCCCAGTTTAAAACATTAAAGATAACTTTTCCTTTTTCAGATGAGCTGGAGGAAGATTTCACAGGAAGGGTAACTATGATGTCATTTATCTCTATTAATTGTTTTTAAATGTCGGGGCAAGCGGATGTACAAGTGATGTACAAATGTTCCATAATGCCCCTTCGTGTGTGTGTGTGTGTGTGTGTGTGTGTGTGTGTGTGTGTGTGTGTGTGTGTGTGTGTGTGTGTGTGTGTGTGTGTGTGTGTGTGTGTGTGTGTGTGTGTGTGTGTGTGTGTCTAGGATGATGAGGAGATGGCTCGCCTGTCAGAGGGAGACGACAACATCCCAGAACAAACCCATCATATCATAATACCAAGTTACACGTCTTGGTTCAATAACAACAGGTAAATGGATACACTCACAGATGCGTGGTCGTGACATTGACAGTTACTCCAGACTTAGCTTTCTTCAGTATGTGCTAACCCCTCCGAACCTGTCTGTTCATGTATTCCAGCATTCACGCAATAGAGAAACGCGCATTGCCTGAATTCTTCAATGGAATGAATAAATCCAAATCGCCAGAAATGTGAGTACTGCAGATACTCAAACCTTTTACCTTATGGTATTTGTTATTTACACGGTAAATACCACAGTATTTATTGTCCACATTGTCCACTGCAGCTACCTGGCATACCGTAATTTCATGATCGACACGTACCGGCTAAACCCCCAGGAATACCTGAGCTCCACATCCTGCAGACGCAACCTCACCGGGGACGTCTGTGCTGTAATGAGGTACCACTCAGTCTGTGGGGGGTTTGCAACCATAAAGTGCTAAATCAAGTGTGGTGTGTGGGTGTACTTGGATACAAATGTGTTACACAATTAGTGAATGTTGGGAAGGAAAATGTGGTATGTGACTTACTTAATGTGTCGCAAAAGCAGCGTTCATTTTTAATTTCAGCTTGGAACATGCTGAGTGTTTGGTGTATTTACGTTTTGTCATCTCTGGGAGGAGATGAAGCTGCCGCTGCAACCCAGTGGAACGTTTAGGGGGAACAAAACTATCTTCTTTTCTATCCAGGGTCCATGCATTTTTGGAGCAGTGGGGATTGATTAACTACCAGGTGGATGCAGAAAGCAGGCCCCTCCCCATGGGACCCCCGCCGACTCCTCATTTCAACGTACTAGCTGACACACCATCCGGGCTAGCCCCCCTACAACACAAACCCCTGCAGGTAGTTCCCATTTCCGGTTCATTAAACTGCGTTTCAGAAACGTATGTGTAGAGCGGTTGACGTGTGCTCCGTTGTGTCTCACCTGCTGTCACTCTCGCAGGTGTCCGCCTCGCAGCACATGTTGTTTTTCCCGGAAAAGAGCAAAGAGAAGCCTCTAGACTGCCAGAACTTTGGTCTGCGCTCCGACATCTACACAAAGAAACACCCTAAGGTCTCCCACTGCAACCAGTTACATATTTCTGTAATGAAGTGTCCAAAAAAAAGACACTTTTAAAAAATGATTATTTTCATGTCATCTGCCTCAGACTAAAGGTACAAGTGCAGGAAGGGAATGGACAGAGCAAGAGACGCTCTTGCTATTAGAGGTAAGACTCTTCTAAAATAGATTTGATTACACACACATTTTGTTCCTAAAGCGTATTTGTTTATTTTCAATATGTGGGAATCTTTTACCTGAGGTTTTTGCAAATTGTTCTCCCCTTGCCCCCTCCTCTGTCTATCGTCTTTGTCTCTCTCAGGCCTTAGAGATCTACAGAGACGACTGGAACAAAGTTTCCGAGCAGGTGGGCTCCAGAACACAGGATGAGTGTATCCTCCACTTCCTTCGTCTGCCAATAGAAGACCCGTATCTAGAAGACTCCTCGGCCTCCCTCGGCCCACTGGCGTTCCAGCCTGTGCCTTTCATCCAATCAGAAAACCCCGTCATGAGCACTGTGGCATTCCTAGCGTCCGTGGTGGACCCACGAGTGGCTTCATCCGCAGCTAAGGCTGCACTGGGTGAGAGGACAGAGGGAGGCGTGTTGGTTTGAGTGTAGGTAACTTTGTGGTAGGACTGTGAGATAGTACAGTGTAGTGATTCTACTTTTTTTTGTCTTCAGAGGAGTTCTCCAGAGTGCAGCAGGAGTCAGTGGATAAAGTCTCTGAAACGTCCAACCAGCCCAACAAAATAGGTAAAATTCCAATATATATATATATATATATATATATGAACGACACAAATTAATCTCTGTCTACAATGCATCTCTCATTTTGCTTTTCAGAGTCAATGGATACAGAGATAATTGAAACCAACTCCAGCTCCCATCAGGTGAAACAGCGATAATAAGAGCTCAAGGAGAGTTTTTCCAGATCTTCTTATCCTTGTTGTGTCTTACCTCAAGTGTGTGTGTACATCTGGATCTGTTTCAGGTTCCTATGAGGGCAGATGGGCTCACGGTGGAACCCAGTTTGGTCAATGTAGAGGGAGTCCTGGTCAAGAGAGAAAATGCCGAAAATATCCTTTCAGACGAGAGAGATGGTATGCAGATATGTGCACTCTATGTATATTATTTTGTGAAAACGCAGATGTCTGTCTATATTAAAGAAATGATCTTCCGATCCAGTAAGGACAGATGACGACGAGAGCCTCGAGCGGGGAGAAGTGGATGAGGCGAGAGTGATGGAGCAGGATCTGGTGGAGGGCCGAGTTGTCACGGCAGCAGCAGCTGCTCTGGCCTCAGCTGCCACAAAGGCCAAGGTAAAGCCCACACATCCAAATAGACCAATAACAGGGCTTCAAAGTGCAGAAACGGTTATCATTGGTTGGGTGTCAGTAGTCTAGGATTTTTTAACCTCTAAGACAGGCCCCAACCTGGAGATCCCTTTAAGAGCCGCTTTTGCACCTCATATAGAATATGTAGGATCTTTCTACACAAAGCTCTATTAGTTGTATCAGTAATTTGTCAATCCTCTTTTTGCTTATAATTCCTCTTGTAAGTTTATTTCATTCAGTTTTTTAAATTGTCTTATCCCTTGCGACGCTCCATCACATAAAATTCTTTTCCACCCTCCTCATCCTTTCTCCTTCTCCTCAGGGCTTTTCCCATTTTGTCTTTACCTCCACTACCTTGTTCAGTTCCTACCTTTCAATGGCCACGTGCACGTACCACCTTATAGCTTCTGTTTTCCTCTAACTTTATCCATGTTGGCCGCATGTGTTTGCAGCACTTGGCAGCAGTAGAGGAGAGGAAGGTAAAGTCCCTGGTGGCTCTGCTGGTGGAGACCCAGATGAAGAAGCTGGAGATCAAACTGAGGCACTTTGAGGAGCTGGAGACCATCATGGACCGCGAGAAAGAGGCTGTGAGTGAACATAAATATCTGCAGCAGCACAAACCTGATTCACAATCGGAAAACCTTAAACATCTCTCGCTCTAATTGCACATATTTTATATATTATTTGCATCCGGAAGAAACGGAAAGGAACACATGTACAAACCAGCCCCTTCTCCTTACTACTTTGTGTACGTGTGTGTGTCTCATGCAGCTGGAGCAGCAGCGGCAGCAGCTTCTGACAGAGAGACAGACGTTCCACACTGAGCAGCTGAAACAGGCCGAGATGAAGGTTCGCCAGCAGAGGGAGCAGCAGGGGCAGCCAGGATTCACAATGCAGCACTCAGGTGTGAACAAAGCCATGCGCACACGGGCCAAAGCTACCCCCCCCCCCCCCCCCCCCCCCCCGAGAAAAAAGGCTCACACTCTTTGTTCATTACTTGTTTGTTTTTAACGCTTAACCTGTGGGCTCCTGTCATTACACTTCAGCCTTGCCTCCTCCTTCGGGCCAGCCCACGCCCAACCGAGTGATGCCGGGTGGGGGAAACGCCCAGGCGATGGCCCCTCGACACCCCGGGGCGCCCAATGGCATGTGTGAGTATCCCTTACTGCTGTCATGGCTTCAGAGAGCCGTTTTGTGCAGCTTTAAGCCTGCTCAGGCTCTGCCGTTTGATGCCACCATGTTCTCCTGTCACCGTCTCAGACCCGTCCTCGCAGCCTGACGGGACGGCACCAGCTCAGCCGGGTCCTCCGGCGTCCACTCACAGCTGAACCGACCCCACGAAAACCAGAAGAACATGCACGCACCGGTCTAACTTCAACTAATAAACACATGGTCAACGTTGTGATAGAGATGATCAGGAACAACTGTTGGGAATTTGAACTTTGTAACTCTTCCGTACTAGTCAAATGTTTATAGACACACAAGCACATAGACGCAGTTAATGTGTATTTGGTTAACGGCTCTGTCCGTCCTATATCTGTGAAATATTTGTGCTCCGATGTCAGAGTTGAGAAATATCAAGATTGAACTCGGCTCATTAAAGTGGTTTTACATGAAACTGTTGGTTTGTGTGTTTGTGTGGGTCACATGTGGACTCACCGTCTTTGTAATATTTTGGGAAGAAAAAAAAGTGATTGAGTTGTGTTTTATTTTTTTAGGTATATTCATGAATATCTTATAGGTTATAAGCTAGGATAATACATGTAGACTAACAACAAAATCTTGTTATTTAATCATTCTGCTTATATTCTAGTTTCTACCTATTCTATTATGCTCCTATGACTCCTTATATAGTAACCTTAACGACAGTGCTCTGCCATATACCCTTCGTCTGTAAAATATACTTGTGTGTATCCAAGTATATACGAAGGCGATGTGTGTCAAGGTGTAACTGTCTTTGCAGAAGGAAAGCTCGGATGCTTCACGCTCCTGTTGAACTCTTGTGAGCTTCGGCATCACCTTGTGACATCACCGCTTCATTTCTCCAAGCACAAAGCGTTTATTTTCTGTATCCATCCAGCAGACTGGCAGCCCCCCTGTTATCATGTCACAACGTGAATCTTACGGAGTCACACAGAATAGGCTTCATTTAAAGTCAAATAAGGACATGATTCAATGTTCAAATGAATGCCCAGACAATAAAACAATCAAATATTGCATTCAAACAGAGATGTGTGAAGGAAAAGCCAGTACGCAGCACACCAGCCTCTGAAGGAAGATAACTTCTGTAGTACTACTTGAAGGAAGATAACTTCTGTAGTACTACTTGAAGGAAGATAACTTCTGTAGTACTACTTGAAGGAAGATAACTTCTGTAGTACTACTTGAGTGTGTTCTGTCGTACATGTATCTTTTATTACTCTTGTGTTTCCTAAGCTGGAGGTTTGATCTTGAGATGCAACAACAGCAGTAACCTCAGTGTGTGAAGGTAAACACACTCATGAACTCTTTCCATATTCTTTGCAGGCTCAATTTGGAAA